>NW_026623232.1:5188548-5252238 GCF_030028575.1 Malurus melanocephalus
CATGGGAGCGCGCTCCGCTCCGCCGCCGTATTTCACCGCCACCGCCCCGCCGCCGCCCCGCCCCGGCCCCGCCGCGGGGCGGGAGCAGGTGTCCGGCCCCGGCGGCCGCGGGGATGGCCGGTGCTCCCGGGCTCGGTGGAGCCCCCTCCTCCAGCGTCCCCTCACCGCCTTCGGCCATTTCTCCATCGGGCTGCCCCGGCGCTTCTGCTCACCGGTGCGCGGCCGGTGAATCTCCGGTGGGCGGGAAGCCTCGGGGCTGTGTCGGGCTTCTCGGCATGCTGTTTTCGCATGCCCATCCAGCCGTTCTGTGCCYGCCTGGCTCCCCTGCGCCCATAAACAGCCCCTTTCCCATCCATCCTCTCCATCTCCCTACCGATGCCCTGCTCCCACTCAGACATCCCGTGAGTGACCACCCACCCCCTTCCCCCTCAAGCTGCCCCGTGCCTGTTCCATCAGCCCCTGCCGTTGGACCCCTGTCAGACGGTTTCCAGCCCCCCATAGYCTCAGGTCAGCATCCCGGTTCTGGTCTACAGCTTGGAAGGGAGCACAGGAGGTCGGGGTTCAAACCATACTGCCAATCCAAAGGAGCTCTGTGGCCTTTTCTGTTCTATTTTTAAGCCCCAGTGGCCAGGGAAGCTGGAACTATGGGAAATGTGATGAGATGCCAACAGGCAACACGATCCCCCGTGGGCTGCAGGTCCCAGGGAAATAACGGGCTCTGTGTCCATGCCAGGATTCACGTTTCTGTCCTCCTGGGAGAGCAGGGAGGTTGCTTCAGGGTTTCCCCACCTAACACTATGTGAGGTCTGTCCCTGTGGCATGAGGATTCCAGTGGCCTGCTCCCAGSCCCGTGGGATCAGTCCCCAGGGGATGCAGGACATGCCAGCTGCCTGTCCTCAGCCCAGTTGGGCCATGCAGGTGGCAGTGACACAGGCATCAGCAGGAACTGGACTCTGTCAGGAGCTTCTAGGCATCGGTRCCACTGAAAGTGTGAGAAAGCTGCTGGAGCAAGGCCTGGCAAATTAGCATGGAGATGCTGTAGAGATAAGCACACAGTAATCCCAGCCCCACCGCGGGGCGGGTGTGCTGCAGTTCATCACTCAGCGGCTCGGCAGCTGCCGGGGGGGTGCTGCCGTGGCGCTGTTCAGTGCCTGTTCATGCTCTTACTCCTGGCTGGGCAGCAAAGAGCAGGTAACATCCTTAATATGATGACTGGAGCATGCCTATGCTCTCCCCCTGCCACCCTATGGACCCTCCTGGGCCAAGGGGACCCCTCTCTGCTTCCTCAGGGATGGTTGTGAGATGGGGCTGAAGGGAGCWTTTCCTCCCATCCAAGAGCAGAGCCCGCCCTGAACAGCAGCTGCCGGCTCACTGGACAGACAGAATCCTGTTATTGCAAAGACCGTGACCACACGGGGCCTCATGCCTGTCCTTGCAGGAAGGTCCCTTGGGGCCACCTCTYAGACACAAGGCCAGCCTCTGGCACTGGAGCAAAGGGCTCTCCCCCAGGAGCCGTGTGGCTGGGGAGAGCAGCCCTTAATTGCTTAGTGCAGTCCTGTTCCTGGTCTGAAGCTATTTCCTCAGAGGTTGGGCAGAGTTTACATTCCTGGGATGAGCATCCACTCTCTAGACAGTGTGGAACAGAGACAGGAGAAGAGAAATTATATTTGGACACTGGTAACCTGTGATCAGTAACATCCTTCATATGGGAGAAACATCAAACTGGCTGGGGCCACAGTTTCTTGCTTTCCCCTCTGCCATGCTCCTTCCCGGGGGGCCAACTCTGTCCTTCCCCAGCTGCAGGGTAGGGCTGGAGGTCGATGCTATAAATGTACCAGCATTTATTGTACCGCCTCCCACTGGGCTCTGGGGAGCAGAGTTACGCACTTTGGGAACAAGGGACAGAGGAAGCTCAAGGAACCAGCCAGGGACGTAAGGAAAATAGAGACATTTCCTTAAAGAGCAGATGCCTCCCCTGCAGTGAACCCCATGCAGTGACTGCTGGCTGAGAGCATCACCTGGAATATAGCACTGCCTGCCTGTGCCACCTCCCTGCCCTGCTCACAGAGTGGGGAATGATGCTGTGCCCTGGCTGTGGGTGAGTCCTGGCTGTCCAGTGGGGAAGGCCAGCCCTGGCACCCAGCTGCAAGCATGCTGTGGCACAGCCCTGCCAGGGAACAGGGTCACYTTCATGCCTCCTACACCTCCTGGGTAAGGGGCAAGAGCAAGGCCCCTGGCTGTCCGTGAGCATTGAAACAGCCCAGAGCAAGCATCTGCTCTTCCCTGCAGAACCCCACCCTGCTCATTGCAGGCAAGATCCTTCTAAGTCATCTTTTCTGTAAAACAGCCTCATTTCAGCATCAGAGYTCTCTCACGGGCATCTTATCCCCTACAAAATCCCACCTTTGGCATCTCACATGGAAAGAACCCAACAAAAATTTGTACCTGTGTCATTCTTAAACCAACTGTAGCCAGGACCTCCTGTGTCAGCCCTGAAGCCTTTGGAGAACACCGCTGAAATCCTCAGGGCATGGTTTTTGTTCTGCTGCTATTTAGGACACAGCTATAGACTTCCACCAAGAGAACTGCCAAACCCTCCATGACTGAGGGCCTAGCACAGTCACACTCTTGTGTTTGACCCCAGTGGTCAAGAATCCCACCAGCAGCTCCCTATGTCCTGCACTGTGATGGGACTCCCGAGGTCAAAGCAGCACGAAGGCGAGAGGCACTGGGCTCCTCACACCTGCCTGTCATCCGTGAGTCCCCAGATTTCACCCTCGCTGTTTCATTTGACTGCTTTGCCTTTCCTGTGATCTCTTCTAAGGGAGTCTCCCAAGCTCCACTATCAGCSAGCCAGTCCACAGTTAGCACTGAGATAAACCAGGTCAATCATCGCCAGTTTGCGTCTCCACAGTGAGAATGAGGGTGGGAATGGTCCGGCTGGGGCTTGCCCAGCTCCAGCCTTTTGGCACAGTGAACCCAGGCCTCTTTGCCAGGAGACTGCTGCTGACTTCTGAGAAACGCAGGGCTCTCCAGTGCCCTCACAGGCAAGCAGGGCTGCACCAATGAGTCCTGAACTGTCAGTGTCACACCTCAAGCTAACAACTTGCAAACAACCTCCCTGGGTTCCTGGTGCCCGAAGGACTCCTCAGAGCTGTGCTGCAGCAGCTCCRAGAGATGCCCTCGGCAGCACATGCCTTGTCCCTGGCTGCGGTGGCGTCAGTGACTGTCGCAGCCCAGGTGCGCCGRGGATGTGTTTGCCGAGGGGAGGCTGACAATAGCGGGAAATGGGCCGGGCCGTGCACCCCGATGTGGTGGCTCGCAGCCCCGGCCGCTGTGCCCGCGGCAGGCGGAAGCGTCCGGCCTTAGTCAGCGCTGGCCGCACGTGGCAGGAACTCTGCTGTTTGTTTTGGTTCCTGGGGAGGGGAGCTCAGCCTCCCTGGGGACCCACAACCAAAACTGCAGGCACCTGACACTCCAGCCCTGTGCCTGGGGACATCAGCGCCTGGTCCCCATGGCTCACAGRCATCGGGGACTGGCCTAGGACAAAGAGAGTTTGGGGGTAGGGGCATGGGATGAGCACCGGGGCTGCCTGAGAGAGCTCCAGGCAGACGATCCAGGCAAGGGAAATCCGAGGCAAGCGTGGCTACTGCTTTCAGACGAGACGTAAAGCCCTCATGGGGGCGGGGACGATGCTACAAAGAAGGACGTCCCTGGGACTGCCAGACCCAAGCCCTGGGAAGCYGTGGCCCTCATCCAGACAGTGCTCAGGAACAGGACGATGGTGGCAAACCCAGTGCCACTCAGCTTAGCTTTCAGTGGCCAGTGACTGGGCAGCCCCACGCTGCAGGGACTGGCCCGGCCATGAGTGTTTGCACAAAAGCACAGCCCTGGAGCAGGGTGAGGCACTGGAGAGCCAAACCGCAGCTCCGAGAATACGTGGGTACCTACAGGTAAGCATTCTGTCAGCAGCCCCAACAGCAAGTGCAGTTACCGAGCCAAAACAACAGCCCCGTGCACATGGGGCACCGAGAGACCCGAGCAGGAAGCAGAAACAGTAACCACACACAGCTCACCCTGCTTTGTCCAAGCTCCTCTCCTGAAGCTCTGTGTAGAAGCTGAGCCTTCAAACCCCAGAAAGCCTGGAAATTTCTCTCCAGCAACTGCAGAGCGCTGTGCCTGGGAAAAACAAGGCTGCGGCCAGGATGGACTGGTGCAGAAGGGTGCATGACCTTCTGCCACCGGCAGAGATGGAGCACCCTGGGCCCGCAGGGGTGGAGGCACAGGGTACGGCAACCGCGGGAGGGATGAGACTCTTCCAGCAGGAACAGAGCGGCTCTCTGCTCGGGAAAGAGACAGAGGTTACTCTTCCGCCAGAGAACCGAGCACATTCTGCACATTCATCATGTTTCATCTGCCCTGGGGAAAGGGCAGTGAGCACTGAACAGAGAGGAGAGGCGCACAAAGTGGCTGCTGCTCTGCTTCTGCTGCCCCTCACCTCCCAGCTTTCCCAGCCCAGCCGGTCGGTGGGCAGGGGCTGCCAGGCGCTTTTCTCTCCTGCCAAACTGGAACCCGATCCACACCCAGCCCAGAGCTTCTGGCTGCTTATCATGTGGATGCAGTTCTCCTGCTTTTAGTTGTCATAATATTGACACAAAGCAAAATAATAGTGATGGCGAGACTCTGCCCGGCTCTGGAAGGCAACCAGGCAAGAAGACGGGGAGCAGCAGACTCTGCTATTGTGTGGGACAGGGCAGCAGCCAGGGCTGSTTCCAAGCTCTGCTCCCCAGCATCACTCCTGCTGATAAGGGGGGTGTGGGATGTGGGCTGAGGGGGATATAAGCTCCACAGCACACTCTCCCTGCTGAGGAGAGTGAACGTGTGTATCGGCAGGGCTTCATCCCAGAGGCTTTCCCAGAATGTGGGTGGAGGAGTGGCTCATCTCTCCCTTTCCCTGAAACCTGGCAGGCGCTGAATAGCTGCCATCACCCGCAGCAGACAATGAGCAAAGCGAGCCYGGGACCAGCTGCAGCGCCGGGAGTGCGTGAGCAGAGGAACTGCGGGGAGCTGGCTGGTGACCAGGAAGCAGCCCAGACTGCTGGTGTCACGGACCCCCCCCTTGGTGACCACAAAGAGTCCAGGCCGCCCTTTGTCTCATCCCAAGGGCTTAGCTTCCTGCAGCCACACCAGGTTTGCTCCGGGGCTTCTCTGAAGCCAGCTTGGAGGGATGAGCCCACAGCAGCACCTTCTCTGTGGCCCAGCCAGACTGCCATGCACCCTCAAAGAGGTGGCAGGGCCACAGCCAACACCTGCATGGTGCCACGGAGCTTTCTGAGCACTTGTGTGGAAGGTGGAAGCAAAACAAAAGCCAACACCTCTTCAGAGTATGAAGGTCCAGGACAGTAATAGCAATGCTGACAGCAACAGCTCCCACCCAGCTCTGGATTGTGCTCCCTCATCCCTTGCTGCAGYTTGTTTTCCTACATGACATGCACTGACTTCCCACACTTCCCTCACCTCTTCCTGACCAGCCTGGCCTTTGAACCAGCTGCCTCCAGCTGCCTGCATCACGAGAGCAGACCTGGGCAACTGCCATAGATGAATGAGCCGACGAGTGAGGCTCCACATCCAGGGCAGGCGTTCAGACGGCAGCTTCCCATGCCTCTCCCAGGGGCTGGGAAGAGCAAGAGGCAGCCAGCCCAGTCTGGGCTGCCTGCACAACAAGCCCTACAAAAACCTTCATGCTTCCCAGCCTTGGTCTCTATTTTTAAGGCTCCTAAAGGAGTGGGGGCACAAATTACAAACTTGCTGGCAGCAGAGATGGTCCCTGGGCCGGATTCAGAACCGCCTACTCATTTTCCATAGGGATTGTGGACTCCATTGGTACCACAGAGGTCCAGCTATGGRCTTGGCCTGCCTGTGTGTGCTGTGCTGATGTGAGGATGAGACAGCAGCCATTTTCCAGGCAGAGACAAGCACACGTACACACAGGCGGCCAAGCCAGGAGCTGCACCAAATCCTTTGCTAACCTGAGGCACTGAATCCATGCTGTTATTCCCCTTAGTAGGCCCTGCCTGTTTCTTCTTGGCCACCCAGGCAGTTATGGCAGCCAGACTTTCCCAAGGACGACCAGTGTAGGAGACAGTTGCTACCASGGTCATCAGCAAAGACCAGCAGAACACGTGCCCTGGTACCTGCAGCGTCAGATATGAATTTCAAGCATGCCAAAACTGCTGATGACTCAGACAACGTGTGTGTGCGTCTGCAAACCCACAGAGCTCAGCTTTCCAGCTACTCACGTACCTGCATTTGATCACCAGCTGTTTGTTTGGGCTTTTTGTCTTCTTTCCCTGGAAGCTTGAGTTTTAAGCATGCATTCCACACTCAGTTCAGCTCATCATTTCCATCCCCTTCACTTACTAAGTGACCTATTTTCTCCCCTGTAGCACACAGAAAACACTGGTTTGGGCTTCCTTCAGCAGCTTCATTCCTGCCTCTACATCTGTGACTGAAGGAGCTTTGGTCTTGACTCATTTTTGTCTCAGGTCTTTGAGCATGGACTTTCCAAGGAGCAATCATATCACACTCAAGATACCTTAGCACATCCTTCTCCTTAGACTGTGCTTTGTGTTCCCCCTACGCCGTGCACCATGTCCGCCTTAACTCAGTCACTGGAGCTCAGCAAGTGGCTTAAGCAGCCAGCAGTAATGCCACTTCTTCCCATGTCATGCACCCAGTGTTCACAGTTTGTGCCGTGCTGACAGCTTGCCCCACTGCCCCTGCTGGTCCGTGGCTTGGCTGGCTCTCCTCTGCTGGCTGCTTTTCTCTGCCTGTGCTGAGTGTGAGCAGCTCGCTTTGCTTACCCGGCTCTTKCAGATGAGTCCAATTACTAGAGTTCAGCAAACTGATTCCCCTCCCTGGCATTTTATCCAGCCCACTTATCCGCTGAGAGTTTCTAATCCAAACAGCCTCCCAGCACACAATGTTCCAGTGCTCCCAGGCTCTACCCAGCTTCCGTCCTGCCTTGTCCTCCCTCACACAAGCACTTGGGGGATGACATTCAGCCCCCAGGGATACAGAATTCCCTGGGAGGAGGGAAAGCACTGTCTCCAGCAGTTAGCCCTGATGGTACAGAACAGAATGCCATCCTGGCTAGGCTGGCAGCTCTCCGAGGAGCTGAGACAGTTTTCAGCTCCTCTGCAGGCCCATAAAATGTGCTGCCGTGCTCGGCTGTCCAGCTCATTCCCTTCTCAGCACGTTTGTCCACATCACCAGCACTGTCTGCACTTGTGTCAGCTCCTTGCTTGCTTACGCTCCAGCTGGGAAGCTGCAGCCACCAACTCTGCCCCAGGGGACACCCGGGATACACCCAGGATGGGAAAGAGGGTGGGCCTTGCAGGAAACAGTTGCCCGTGGCTGTGGCAACAGAGGGGGCCCCTGCTTCATAACACCCAGCAGCTGAGGAGCACCAGGTGAGATTCCTTCAGCTGCACAGGAATGCACCCCCGACCCCCATCGCTTCTGCCACAGTGGCCAGCACAGCCTGCAATGCAATGGGATTTTAGCAGAGTACACCAGGACACCAACATGCATCTTTCCTGCCCCACTCTCATCTTTCCTAGCCCACACTCCCTGTGCTACCTTTGCTGCCACTCCTCCTCCTCAATCCCTCCTTTTCAATGCTCTTGGGTACTCCTTGTCTCACTCTCTGGGTCCTGCCAGCAGCTGCTGGCTARTAATGACAGTTACATGTCTCATAGCCATGGTCTGTCTGAGTAGCCTGGGGTTTGCCTGCAGCTCTCCAGAGAGCCTCGGGTTTTGGCTCAGCTCAGCTATGCAGAGCTAACAGCTCCCRAAATCCCCATTCAGAGGCTTTCATTCATGAAACACAAGGCAGCAGACCAAGTGCAGGACTCTGGCCCTCAAGGGACACCAGACTGCCAGCTGCCTTATGCTAGCTGTGGCAGCAGTGCCCGGCAGAAAGTGCTGTTGGGAAAAGGGCAGAAACAGCACAAAYGGGAAAAGCTCTGCAGCCTGGCAAAGTGCTGGGAAAAAACTGTCCTGCAGTAGTTACTGGGACCAAAACMGGGAATGTAAACAGCCCAGCATCCACAAGGAGGTCATAACCTCRGTGCCCGGTCTCCCTTCCTCTTCTSCATCCTGCCTAATCTCCAAGAGCTGCTCTGTTTACTAGCAAGATAAGTAAATAAACAAARGAAAGYTCAGACACAGTGATTTTTATTTTCCTGGCCAATCCAYACATCCCAGTCCCTGGGTGCATGTGTGGGAGCTTCTTTCTGGACACCAAGGCAGCTGGCACACAGCACTGCAGGGGCACAGCCAGAGGAAGCAGCTGATGGACACAGACAGCCTCCCCAGCCCTGCCTGTAAGGGGCTGTGCAGAGAAAAAGAGGGAGAATGGGGTTTCCCTGCACAAATGCAGAGCTGGGCAGACCTGGCTCCAGGGAGCCTCCAATTTATGCACTATGGAAGAAAACAGATGCCTTAATCTGGGGAGAAGGGAGAGACAAGGCAGCAGGGCAGCAGGGAACTGGGATATGCCMAGTCAGCACACTGGAGCCAGCACAGTGGAGCCAATAGCTGGGCAAACCCTGTCACTCTCTACTGACTTTCTCCAGGGGCAAAGGATGGGACAAATTCATCATGGAGGGAAATTCCAGCCAGGGCTGCAGCACCCCCCAAGCACATCCAGCCAAACCTTTTGCCAGGTACTGGAGGGATGTGGTGAGCTTCCTTCCCCAGGCTGCTGTGCTCCYTGGCTTCCAGGCACACAGGGGCACTTGAGGAAGCAGGAGGAAGAGAGAGGTATGGAAGGACTCTCAGCTCCTTGCAGGCTTTGGATAACAAATCACTTGTATTAAGTCCTCAGAGCCAGCACATCAGCTCTTGGTATCTTGCTGGGGACCCAACAGTCCCTGGACAGGAGATGGCTCTAAGGTGAGTCCTAAAGTAACCAGATGAATGTAAAAATGATGTCGTGAACATTCAAGACCCTACAGGGCTCTGCATGAAGCAACCACTGAAAGCTTCCAGCATAAACCTGTTTTCTTTGATTTCCTAATCTAAAACAACAGGACACAGAACAGAGCACGGAATAAAACAGTACCGCTATGAGAATTATTCCGTGGCTCCTGCTTGTTCCCTGGACACATTGCTCCAGGAACTAGACACAAAGGAGCTACATTCCTGCCTTATCCAGGGCCGGTTCTGGCTCTGCCAGCAAGAACAATTGGACTGCCAGGAACTGCGCCTTTCCCAATCCATTTGCTTTGGCTCTTTACGCCCGGCGCACCGCCCGGTCCAAAGTAAACGCGTCCATGCGCGCTGTCCGCGCTGCTCCGCAGGCACCGCCCGTTCCCCGGGCTCCGGGAGCGGCACCGCCCGCCCGCCGGGAGCGCCTCTCACTGGCCGAGCGCGGCCGGGGGCGGGCACGGCTCTGCAGTTTCCGCCGAGCGGCGGCGGAAGGGGAAGCACCGCCGCGATGCCGGGCGCCGCCGAGCGCGGCTCGGAGCTCTCCGAGCAGATCGAGGCCTTCGCGGCGCGGCTGAGGCGCGGCGGGGAGCGGCCGCGCTCCGAGGACACGGCGCGGCAGACGCTGTCGCTGCTGCGGAAGATCGTCGGGCACGGGCGATGGAGCCGGGCCGGTGAGGGCCGGGCGGMGGCGGGCGGACGCGGCGCTTTCCCCGGGGGGTGCGGCTCCCCCAGCGCCGGGAGCGAGGCGGMGGAGGGGCCCGGCAGCGCGGGAGCCGCGGGAGGGCATTTGCGCCATTCGCAGCTGTGGGGTGCGGAGGGACCCGCAAGGCCGGGGCAGGCCCGGTGCAGCGCTGCTGGCCCTGCGGCCCGCGGGAGCTGCAGTCTTGCTAGCAGCGACCACCGGATTCCCAGGGCTCGTCCAGCCGCGGCGGAGCCATTCCCAGCCTGCTGTGCTCAGGCATTACCTGAGGACCTGCCCTGCTATCCCTCAGCGGCGTCGGACCGAGCACAGACTTTTCCATCGGTGGTTTCCTATTTCAAAGGAAAGACCAAATGCACTGCGTTGTGTCCAAGCGTTTCCGATTGCAAAACCCACCACTAGGACGGGTTCCTCTGTGAGGGGCTCTCTGTCAACATTCCTGCTGTTTCTTGGTGCTGCAGCCCTTGTGCTGGAGCGGTTGCTGGGCCTGGGATGTTGAGGGGGTGCACTGGTTTGATGCTCACATCGGCTTGCTCTGGGCAGCAATAACCAAAGCCCTCCCATCTTTCAGGGGAGCTCATGGATCTGATCCGGASAGAGGGCCAGAGGATGACAGCAGCACAGCCATCGGAGACAACCGTGGGCAACATGGTGCGACGAGTGTTGAAGGTCATTCGTGAGGAATATGGCAGGTAAACTGCCCTTCTTGCTCCCTGTATCTCTCTGGAAGCCCAGAACTGCCCTTTTAAGTTGCTTCTGTGAAACCACTTTAGTTTTCATCATCTCCTTTTTCCACCTCTCCGAAAGAGGGATTCAGGGAATTTAACACCAAAAGAAACCCTGTTGTTTCTACTGTGGATGATGACATTTCCTCTGTAGAATGATGTATGTGATTTAGGTGCACGAGTCTGTGCCCTAACCTTGGGCTGTTCTCTCCATCTATTCCCATGAGAAGTCCATCCTATTGGAGCAGTAGCCTTGAGCCTGCTTCTTGTCTGTGGATAACAGTGTTTGCACATGGTTTAAGTAGGCACTGTCTGGCAGATATTTGTGTGTCTTTGTGCTAAGACAGCTAGAGAAGCTCTTTAGTGTGACATGGTGTGCCTTCTGTGTGTGGCTTTCCATCCCRTCTCTTTATATCCAGGTGTACTGCACTTTGGGGACAGTGCTCAGCCTGGCTGTGGCCCTGTGCTTTTTCCTGAGTCTGAAGAGGCCTTCTCCACTTCTCTCCACAGGCTTCATGGGCGCAGCGAGGAAAGTGATCAGCAAGAATCCCTGCACAAACTCCTGACTTCTGGAGGACTGAGTGAAGATTTCAGAACCCCTTACCCCTCCCTCAGAGCTAATGTTATTGAAGCTATTAATGAGATGCTGATTGAGCTAGGTATGGATGGGTCTGAATTGCTCAAGTGATGCTTCTTGTGGGATGGGACTGATGCTTCCCCCTTTTCTATGTGAAAAGAAAACAGTAAGGATCTGGGAGGCCTAATCTGAAGGAACTAAGAGAATGAAGCCCTGCTGCTTCCAGAGTTTAGTTTTAAGTCCTCTTTGGCTTATAGGGGGATGAGTAGATTGTGGATAGACCAGGATGGGGGGCTGCAAGCCTGTGCTCTTGGTCTTCTGGGAAGTCTCAAGTACTCTGAAGAAGAGTGTAAAAAATATGCCAAGGTTGGATTTAATCCTTGTGCGCATATAACCTGACCCTTGTCACAAAGAACYGTGATACAATTTTCTTTTTCTTTGATACTTGTGACAGATCAGGCATCTGACTCTCTGAGGCCCAGGTGACCCACTATTGAACTACAAAACTGTTGAAGTTTTGTGGGCCTGATGTTTATCTGGAGTAGCGCTGACACAATCCACTCCCCTCATGATGGAGTTTTCAGTGCAGCTATTTCTATGTATAGTTTAGGGAGCATGGGGCATTCAAGGGCCAGCTTCTTGGTCCCACTCCACTGGCAAAAAGTATGGGCAGAAAAGCTGCTCCTGTTCTACCAGTGCTTGTAACATTGCTTTAGTGAAAAATGATCTTGTTAGAGGACAATCCTAGCAGCACAAACGTTGCTTTTGCTGGCTGCTTTTATACCTATGTCTTTCTTCTGTTACAGAGGGCACCACTGATAACATTGCCATGCAGGCCCTGGAGCACATCCACTCCAATGAAGTGATCATGACCATTGGCTACTCACGGACTGTTGAGGCATTCCTGAAGGAAGCTGCTCGCAAGAGGAAGTTCCAGGTCATCGTGGCAGAGTGTGCACCATTCTGCCAGGTAAGGCCTAGGCTGRCTGTCTTCTCCAAGTACCATGTTGTCCCATGCATTCTTACTGAAATCTTGTCTCTGCAATCAAGCTGAACATTATGGAAACTTCTCTGCCGCTGAGAGCTTGGAGACAACTTGGTTTTCCTACCCCAGCATCCTTGAGTTGAATACTTGTATTAGAGTTCTGTCACTTGGTATTTTTGCAGTTCAGACAAGAATTGAGTGCTGATACCAGTACAAGTGCACTGCAGGAGCTGTGTCACAGAGAACCAATTGSATTCTCCCTCTTTTTAGGGACATGAAATGGCTGTCCGACTATCTAAAGAGAATATTGAAACTACTGTCATGAGTGATGCAGCTATTTTTGCTGTCATGTCTCGAGTCAACAAGGTAAGGAGGACTCCACTAGGGGAGAGAGTTGGTGACTGTTTGGGTGCTCAGGCCTCTCAAAACAGCTGCAAGTTCCAGCAATAATGGAGGTGCTTCTTCACTGTAGGCTGAAAATTGTAATAGTCCCTGATCTTAGCTGGGGTGGAGATTCAGTGTGGAACATGCAGTATGATGACTGACTGCATGGTGATAGGTTTTTCTGGCTTAGTGGCTAACAGTTACAAGAGAGCCTCAAAGGAGTAACTTCAATTTTCAAAGGAGATGGAACAGAAAGCAGCATTTTCAAAGGGAAGAAACACCCCTTTGCCTGAAACAGAAAATAACTGATGAAGGGAATTACCAAGGTTTGTCTTTTTAAACAGACTTGTTCTTTCACAGAGATGAAAACTTGGCACCCCAAAGGGAAAAAAAAGGTACTTGCAACATTTTAAAATGCAGCCACATCAATTCTTATTCATATATTTTAAGCTGCTTTACATTATTCTCATTTTACTGTAAAGCAATTCTTGCAGTGAGCAGTCAAGTTATTTGTACAAAGCTTACTTTGTATGTTTGTAGAACAACGGGGACCACAGCCCAGTTTCTGCTTGGTGTTCCCTGCAATAGAACGTACATTTGTCTTCTGAATTTCTCTGTGCTGGCCCCTCCAGAGCTGGACTCACATCTCAGTGCACAGCCAGTGCCAGATGAAACAGATTAAGCATTCAGCTACTCTGTAACTTCAGCCTTTGGCTGATATGTACTGATATGGTACTCCTCCAGCCCATCTGTCAGGTCCAAGCCAGGAAGTGTTCCTTCCCCACTTTGCTGTGAACATGCTTTCCAATTCTGATTTGCCCTTTTAAGGTCATCATTGGCACAAAGACAATCCTGGCCAATGGCGCCCTGATTGCTGTGAGTGGGACTCACACTCTGGCACTGGCAGCTAAACACCACTCCACTCCACTCATCGTGTGTGCCCCCATGTTCAAGCTTTCACCGCAGGTAAGTACAGCAGCTCTTCAGGACTGCACCTGCAGAGGCTTTTACTTGTGGGAGCTTAGGGTGGAGAGTACCATCTGTCCCAAGGCAAGGTCAGTAAATGAGGCATCTCCATCTAGCACTGTTGCTTCTGGTAGGAGATCSTCACCCCGATCTGGCACACCTCAGGGTCTACTTGAAGCACCRTCCTCTGCCTCATGTGCAAAGCAGTACATTGGGTATACAGAAGTAGATCACTGCCTAGACTGATGAGACTTATTGCCATACTTGCCACACTTATTTTTCTTCAACCACRGTGGATTTCAATTTATACCATTAATGTTGAAAGGTGGGGAATGTAGAATGAGACACTCAAAACTTTATTACACTCAGTACTTTTTCAGTATTGTCAGATGAAGCTGCAGACTGAGGAGGTCACTGCTCTGGTTCACTAGGCTTTGATAAGGGCAGCCACATCATAGAAGGCTCTAAAAGCTTTGAGAAAAAAACCCTTTCACCTGTAAATGTTAGATTCCAGATGCAGGCACTGTGTGACTGTTGTAAACAGGGGTTATATCACCTGGCAAATCATCTTCCTCTGCATTAGTTCCTTTCAGTGCAGGATCTGTTTGCACCAGGTTAATGAGATAGGGTTTTTTCCCTGACCTTCCTCTACTCTTTCTCATTTAGTTCCCTAATGAAGAAGATTCATTCCACAAGTTTGTGTCACCACAGGAAGTGCTGCCATTCACAGAAGGTACTGGTTATTCTTCACACATCTGGTCAAACTGGTTCAGACTATATTTTTTTTATAACTYATACAAAAAATTAAATGTCATACTATGTTATAATCCCAGACAGAAAAYCCTTTTTTACTTTTGCAGAAAAAACTGCTGTGAACCATCCAGTTTTATAAGTAACTGTATATTATGTAAACTATAGAAAAAGGATTTCTTTTGAACATTGCCTTTGAAGTTTTGCTTCTGCTCTGAAACAGTGTTTTATTATAGGATGGTGATAATGATGCCAGGTAGGCTGCAGTTTCCCATGGGACAGGGCAGATGCCCAACACCAAGGGAAACTTCCCTTCTGTGCTRTAACTTCTAGAAACTTTTTGTTACGTGATACAGCTATTGAAACACAGTATCTGCAGTGGGCCTCCCACACAAGCACTATCTTTCGAAAGGCATCAGTGCCCAAGCCCATTTTCAGTCTCTTTTTTTCAGCCCATTTCAAAGTCTCTTTTAAAGCCCCATTTCTATGTGGCAAAGATTTTTGAACCTAAGATAGCAGGCTTGGCACCAGTTTTTAGTTTTGGCCTTCTGAGCATTTCTTTAAATAATAACTYTGTCAGTATCAGGATTCTTGTATTAAATATTGGTAATGTTTTTTTGGCAATTAGTCAATCTATATCAGAGAAGGATTTGGGGTTTCTACCAGCAAAAATTACCAGAGTGTTTTGCTTTTCATTCAAGATGGTTATACACCTGTAATTCAATGACATCACAAGAAGTTCGAAAGTATTCAGGATGTTCAAGTACCGACTTCACAGTGGCATGGGCATAGCCACTTTGTTTAGTGACTCAGGAAGGCGTGTAGAAGGCTAAATGTACTTTGAGTTACTTTGACTGATATTGCTGCTTTTCACTTACAGGGGAGATCCTGGCTAAGATCAATGTTCACTGCCCAGTGTTTGACTACGTTCCTCCAGAGCTCATTACTCTCTTCATTTCTAACATTGGGGGTAATGCACCTTCCTACATCTACCGCCTCATGAGCGAGCTCTACCATCCAGATGACTATGAACTCTAATACTGTGGAGTACATCACTGTTCAGACTTTTCCCATCTTTCTCTTTAGAAAGATAAAACAGCTAATTAAAGTGTTTGTTGCAAAGACAGGTTGCTGGGGRGAGCCAGTGGGGAATTTCCTACCCAAAAGCAAGAAAAGACAGAGCTCTTGTACAGGTTTCATCTCTGTGCTGTGTCAGAAACCATGTGGAGCTGCTAACCCACTYTGATTTTTAAATAGCAAGGCATATGTGTAATTCTGGGACAACCAAACTGTTACTTCAAAGTCGGCTGGAATAAAGGCTGTTCACAGTGATCTCACTGTTAAGCACATTTTTCATRTGCAGTTGTTTTGTTTCTTTAACTAGCAGGAGTTTTACCAGTGTAGTGAGTTGCCTGCATTCACTGCATGATGCAGTTGCAGCCTTTACAGTGTGCTTTCACATGCACAGGAGTAGGAATCCATCAATGGTTGTCTTCAAAATGGATATTTAACTATTTAATTATTTCTGCCGGTCTAATATGGGGATTTAGAAATCTCTCACTCAAGAACACAAACTGCAAGGAGCTGGAGTAAGCAGCTGGATCTGTCATTCATTACCTATGTTTCTTGATTCTAAGTTGGCCTTTATACATGAAGCTGGTCGATCCTCATTTCAATCACTGCCATGAGCCCAAGGAGTGAATTTAGGGTGAACTTTATTAAGAAATATCTTCCAATTTTCAAAGTACTATAAGATACACTAATTAAAATTCCTTTCTCTRTTATGCAGAATTATGCTGTGCTTGCAGAAAAAAAGTGCTTTGCTTTCATAAGTGCAAATGGCTGCAACTCCTTGCACCCAACAGTCCAGCACTGACATAGGGCCCAGACTTACAGTGTAATTCCTTAATGTTTAAGATGCTTCTCCAGGCTACAAAGGTGGGCTCCTCCTGCCATGTTCTCGGCTGGTCTCTGCTTCTTAGGTCAGTACTCYGAAGAGAGCTTTGGTGACTGCGCTGGCTCAGAACTTGGCTCCACAGGATATTGTGGTCTAAAAACAGGGCTCATGGATCATACCAGCACTTCTAGTGGTTGCAGTTTACAGTCTTAACTTTTTTTAAATAGGTTCTTTTTTTTTCCAAATAGCTGCCATGCTCGTGCCATCTTCCTCAGTCTAGTCAAATTAGGTTTAGGCTGGAGGGAGAAAAAATAGGAAGCACAAGTCATAAGTGAGTAAATAAGCTTCAATGTTTCTATATTCTTTGCCCTAATACAGTCATTCCCAAGTTCTTTTAACATCTAATTCCAAGTCCYACCTGACTTTCAACAGAATCCAATTTAATAACAATAAAGCCCAGTAATAGCAAAAGGGAGGAGCAATGACTGTTTTAAATGTAAATATAACCTGATTWAAATGTAATTTAAATGTAACCTGGTCTAGTGGAAGGCGTTCCTGCTCATGGCAGGAGAGTTCAAACTAGATGATCTTTARGGTCCCTTCAAACCCAAACCATTCTGTGATTTTATAAGAAATGTTGMTATTCCTGTGCTTTTTCCAYATTTTATAGCATTGTAAACTTTGGGAAAAATAAGCATTTGTTTAATTAGCATCTTTGCCACTAGCACAATTTCCATGGTTTCCAGATTTCACACTTAAAAACTACAAACACTTTAAATGCATGCTTAACATTAAGGACACTATTTAAATCAGTGTGACCATTCAAATAATATATGGTAAGGTACTTGCTAAAGTGTTTACAGGACAGATGATTTATGTCCTAAAGTTTCATTTATTAATAACAATATGTAAAAAGTCAAGTAATATAAGGCCARTGGCAAGGGTTTCAAACTGGATGATTGTAGTTCTAACACATATATGATGTGTCTCTGATAATCCAGAACAGATTACCAGAGGTGTGTCCCACACAGTACCTGTTTTTCCTGCTGTAGATGGTCTATGTCTGCAAGAGGCAGCATTGAAGGTCTTCCATGTGCACACTGGAAGGGCAGCTTGCAAGACGACAAAGCTTCAATAAGCCTGCAGCTCTCCTCCAAAGTCAAATGCTCATTAAACTTAATAGCTCCTGAAAAAGAGATACAAATTCTTGCATGTGCTGCCAAGGAGGATTCCACTTCTCTCTACAGCTATGGTTTTCAGTGAAAAGGCATCTCYCAAAGATTAGCTCAGAGGCTGCAAAGGCAACCCAAAGGCTGRAGTGTGACAGACTTGGGGCTTAGGTCAGTTAAAACAGCCTGCTGTATAAGGATCAGCTTTCCATGACTTAAACTTTCACCAAGTCTGATGGATTCTACGATTATTAGGTTTTGGCATTTCGAGTAATGTTGCAAGCAGCAAATGGGCTTTTTTGCTTTTTTTTGTGTATGTGCTACAGGTGAAGACGCAAACAGTTCACAAAACATTAAAGACAACAGCTAATATGAGTTTCATAGGCTTTAGTGGTTCTTCATGGCTGCCACTGACAGCTATCACTTCTGAGACAAATTCTGGCATGCCACTAGCCAGTCCTTTCTCACAAGTGAGCACTTAAAAGCATCCAGAGGAAATTTACACAGAACATTTATTTCAGAGGTGCTTGCAAACTTTAGCCTTCACAGATGCACAAGACCATCTGCGATTTGCCTTTCAGCCTTCAGACTTCTTTAGATATAAAAATCCCAAAATATATTGACTGGCAATTGTAAATGCACTTGAGAAAACAGATACTCCTGGTTCAYGTTTGCCCTTTCAGTGTGATCTTACTGATACTGTATATGGCACAGGAACTGCAACGAAAGGCTGCAGTCTGTACTAGTAAGGCCTGCTCATTGCCACGTGCTAGAAAGCAAAAGTTCCCTGAGAACATGTAAATTTTTACTGCGTTCCTACCAAAAATACTTAAAATGTTGCAGGTACACTTAAACTACCACTTGTGATACTTAAAGGAAATTAAAAATTTGGGAAGAGCGGCCAAGTGTTCTTTCCTGCRTGCTTTCAAGCAGATTCCAGCACCTTCCCCCTCTTAGAGCTGTTATTAGAATGGTTTAGAGCTTGCACAAGTGAATGCATCTCAGAACTGTRTGTTTCACATGAAGGTTGGAAAGTATGTTAGACCCCTACATTAATCAAGTGGGGAGTGTTGCTTATCCCTCAGTCCTATCTTGGAGCATTAACTCCTTATCCCTAAGAAATACAYAGTCTTTAAACCTACAAGAGCTGCAAACACAGCCAGACACTGTGCTGGGGAGGATATTGTGTAGAAAGAAAAGTTTGGGAAAAAAAAAAAAAGAATGAAAGAAAAGTACCTACCATGACAGGCCTGGGAAGCTAACACCTTCAGAAACGTCAGAGGCAGTGTCCCTCGTGCTCCTCCTCTTGTGGTCTGCACTAGCTAAAAGCARTAAGAACATAATTTTACTTTCCATTTAATACGAGAAAAAAGAAGAACTGTAACACAAAGGAAATTAAAAATTAGGAAAAGCTACTGGATTATCTAGCCCACTCTCATTTAAAGCTCAACACGCTCCCTTTGATTCACACAGTAAGCTTTGGATTGTTACAGTCAAGTTTAGAAGCAGACAGCAACTCACCTCAACTTGTTCTTGAATAAGCTCCTAGAAAGAAAAAAGGTAATGTCATTAGTTGCTATTTCTCCCATCCCTCTAACCTACTTTGTTCACATCTGTGTCTAATTTACTGTGTAACTGCCAGAATCAGGAAAAGTGATGCCATTGGTAGTACACWGACCACAGTGTAAAAGATCTAGGTGGAAGTCCTGACCTCCCATGTTTCCAACCTGCAGAATGGGCTTAACAGAATTCATACCTCAGTGTACCATGCATGCATATTATCTTTGAAGAGCTGCCCTTTCTTCTTCGGGTAATTAAATTAGATCATGTGTATTTCATTTCTGATGTCTAAAATGCCATGAATTTATAATCAATCCTGAACAGGTGCTATCAGATCTAAGTAAAATAAAAAGGACTGCAGAATAGATCTGCTAAAATGCTCATCTTCATGGAAATGGCTGTAATATTGCTGATACGTAAGTATTATGTTAGGACTTTTTCATTTTACTGTTCCTTCAAGCATTTACTGTCCATTCAAGCATCCATGTGCAGTAAACGGTTGAAATATCTTTGCTATATACAATTTTTCTTAGCTTCTCCACTAGTCCAAGTCTGAAACAGACTCCTATCATTTCAGTTATAATTCAGTGATTTCAGTTGTGGGACTATTTAGTTACTAAAAGTGATGGCACACATATTTGCCAGGCGACTTCATTCTCTCACTTACAACASAGATCCTGTGATACCCTGGGCCATTAACACAGAACAAGACCTACTATCATAGCTTCACCCAGATCCACAGCTTACCTCCACAATACTTTTAGCAATAGGTTGTCTTTTCCGTCGTAATTCATTGGCTTCTCTTTCTATAAAACACATTGGCACTTTCCTCACAAGAATCAAGGAGCTGTTTGTCTCAGGAAATGATAATTCAAGACCCAAGTCCTCCAAATTTTTGTAGCAGCATCTGAGGGAAAAAAAAACCCAGCAGAAATAACACATCAACCACCCTATCTATGACTCCACAGCACATGTAAATATTTCTGTAGTYCACATATATGGTTTCCTTTTGTTACTTCCTGTAACAGTTTCCCATCTCAAAATCCATGCATCATGAGATTCCAATTTTGCCCTTCCAGCTTACATTCAGACATGTTTTTTCACTCCAATCAACTGTGCATTTTTCATGTTCCACAATCACAAGATCTAAGAGTTCCTGTGTTATGTGGAGAGTTTTATTTCTAAATCTACAAATCCATCTTTTCTGAAGATGCACAAGATGTCTGATTTAACATATAAATATTCCAAATATTGAAATTACACAGCATTAAGACTTCTTTAAAAGATAAAATGGAAAAAATACTGTAAGAAATTTATGATAGTTCAATGAACTTCATATCCTGTTAAGCAAAGAGAACACAGGAAAGAACCTCCAGTTAATTATGACATATGTCAGCCTGTGGATGGAAAAATACACACAAAAATGAGACCTCACAGACAGGTGAGAACTTACGTTCAAAATGAAAACAACTGTAACAATATATACTTTATTAATACAGGAATATTCACTTAAAACAAAGGTGGTAAAGGTTAGTTCTAGAACAGAAATTCTTTGTACCAAAAAAAAGAAGCAAATCTAAACTTACTAAAATCAGTCATGAGAATAATAMGATTATTAGCCTCCATATGAAGATGGCTTGTGAAATTCTACTAAAAAAAGAAGACATGTATAGCCTTCAGCAAGCATACAGAAAGACAAAAAGCCCATTGTGAATGAAATGACAAAATGCAAGCAGCTATTGAAGTCAATTGGGCTTTTCTATTTTCTTCTTCTTTTTTTATTACTAAGGGAAAAAATAAAGAAGGAAGTTCAAGAGAGTCAACRGAACAATGCATTACTACAATGCTTAGTAGACAAATGAACCAAAGCTGMAGGTGAACCAGAGGTCCAGCTGAACTATTAAATTGCAAGCATAGCTGAAGTGAAAGGTCTTTTAGACAAGTTAATTTATTTCATTATACCAAATTTTAGCATAGAATACAGTCACAGTTTGAAAATAACTACAGAATTTAGATCTTCACATAATACTTTTAATTCATAACTTTTTAGTAATAATAAAGAGCAATTGCAAAAGGATGAACTGCTAATACAAATGGAAAAATTATCAAGTCACACAATAAAAGTACTCATAAGCYAGCATAAGTAAGCTTCTTGCTGAAAATCACAAGTGTCACCCTCTGTGCTGAATATTCAACCAGTGTCTTGAGAAGAAACACATGCATTTTTTTATTTACTTCCTTATTCATTTTGGAGAATATTTGTGATTTAGCTGATGAAAAAAAATAGCTCTCAGAATTTATARGCTCTTTCAAAAAGCCTTTGATGCCACATCTTAAAAGTAGCYAAAAAAGGAAATGCAAAATGCTGTCATGGATAGAGAAGCAACACCTATTATGATTTAGAGACTACAAAAGCAAGGTATGCTGGCAGCAGATGCTCACTGTTCAACATGAGTCCTAAGCTGTATCTTCATGATTGTTTATTAATGATGTGGAAAAGAAGAGGCATGGTCAAGCAAGTACATTTGTAGAAAGCACAAAATTATTTAGGTCAACTGAGACTTAGAGACAAAGTTGAACTCAATCAGAATTCAAAACAAGTAGAAAAATGATGAATGTAATCAGTAGGATGAATGAAAAATGGGCAGAAAAATGAAATTCACCGCTCCTAAAGACAAATAAATACAAATTATCGGGAGTAATTTAATCTACTTCTGGCTGGCTTCTACATAAATAGCACAAATTAAAAAAAAAACAAACAAAAAAAACAACCCACAACTTTGTGTTTCTTTGCCATGACCATCAACAGACAAGCAGCTCATGYAAGCATCAGTAGCCACAAAAACAGACAAAATATCAGATGTGGACATAAAAACCAGAAAATATGGGCACAGCTGCGAAGCTACTGTGTGAATCAATGGGATTCTCTCACTTGGTATATTATACTCAATTTTAGCCAACCATTCTCTAGAATAGATTTATCAGAAATGGAACATATTCACAGATGAGTGCAAAGATAAATCAAAGTTGAACAAGAGGCATTACAAATACTGTGACGTTAGCAAGAAAATCATTGAGTGGGGGAACAATAAAGGAGTCCAAATATTACTGAACTGTGAACAACACTAAGGAAGTGTATCCCTGTAACAGGCAACAATCTTAATAAGGACTGAATCAGAAGCTGTTGAGCTTGCCACAGGAATCACAAAAAAAAAAAAAGAAGAGCAGTGATGAGGTACTACTGATAGAACCTCATCTGAAAATTCAGAACAATGCACTGACWAAACCCCACAAATGCATGTAACAGGTGACAGACAGGGATTTGGAGGAAAAGAAATTTTAATTAGTGTCCAGTAGGTCTGCAATAGTCCAACAATAAATCTGTATCTAAACTCTAGAAATAAAAAAAAAATAAATATCCTAATTGTAACTAGGCCATCATTCTAAAACATTTGGGAAACAGTGTTCATTAGTTACTCTTGGCAGGCACCTAGGGAAAAGGAATGTGTTTTTAAACGATTCACAATACAGACTTTCCATACCCCATACTTCTCAAAAAGTGCCTGGAAATTCAGTACCTAGATTGACACTGTGGGCACTGCACTCCTTTGTGCACTCCCAAGTCCTGAGCCCCAGACAGGAGGAACTGTTGGAGGCTGCTTTGGCAGTCTTCTGGCCCACACATGAAGGTTTACTTTCCCAGGGAAATCAGAGCACGTTGCAGAGGCACAGAAATGGCACACCCCAGGGTTTTGTCTTGAGATGTTGTAACAACGTGCCTAAGAAGCACATCAATTTCCCTCAGCAAAGCGAGAGCCAACTGAGCTCAGCTCGGGAAAGATCAACAACTTTTCTCCTGAGTTGATGGTAATCCAGCAATATCTAGAGATGTTCCTGGTCAACAGAGCCATCTCCAAAAATTTAGAGCTATTTGTCATTACTAACCGTAGAAATCTTCTTTGCTCTTCCGTAACTTCAATCTCCAAAGGGGGAGAGATGGAGGATGAGAGTATTTTCTTCTTGCCACATGCTGCAGCTTCCTTCTCATAGGAATCTGTGAATGAAACATTTAGAAGTATCCCTCCTAAAATATTTACGGAGGCATTACCCTTAATGACCCTCTGGTTTGGCATGTAATCCCCTGCTAGGATTAAAAAGTGACCACAGAATGCCTTCTCTTGAAACTTGTGGAGGACTGGGAATGTCACAAACCAGACATCCAGTCTCTAGGGAAGGGTTGGTTAATGCCACTTTGTTTTTTCCCACCAGCTCCAAAAAAGAGTCACCCTAAATAGCAAAAAAACCTACAGATATATTTGGTTCAACTCAGACATAACAATTTTTCCACAGCAAAATCAGATATAAATGGARTTAAAACACTATTCATTAAGCATTTTTTCCTTCAGCTTTTACCGGTTTTTCAGTACCTGACCAAAAGGAGCAGCGTTCCTGGAACACTTCGCAGGAACTGCGCAGTGTTTGTTGATGTAAGAGAAGGTCAATGATTTCTAAGTACTTGATGGATGGCTATTGTGCTTTTTAACACTGAAACCAATGGCTAATGAGCTTACACAGAAGACTATTATCCCTTTGCAAACAGTAAGACTGTGGAAATTTTAGGCTTCAAGCACAGTATTCAGCTAAAAGGAACCAAATGAACTATGCTCTTTACTYGGCATCCCATGTTTTATTCTTCACAGTATAACCACACAAACTTATTGATGTTGTTCTATTTCCTCTTTATTGTTTTTCCTATCAGTCTTCCTGCTCTTTCATTATGTGAGGACTATTTTAGTTCAATAGTTCTGCGGTTAGAGAGTATATCTTCTATTTTTGGAAAGGCTGTCAGAATTTTCAGCTGCCAACATTATGACTGCTACAGATACTGAATGTCTTCACTCTTTTAGGGATCAGATAAATGAATAACCTATCAGGTCTGTACATCCCAGATAGCTCATCTGTACTCTTCTGTGCACTGATTATCTTTTTTCTTAGACCACTGGATCCTCACCTGCAATCAGCTGCTCCAAGCGGATCCGTTCATGAGCTGCATGCTGGTCCACCAAAATCAAGAGGTTTCCATCTAAAAATGTACCACAACAGAAAAGAAATACGCAACTTTGTACCACACAGCTTCACAGGTCAGGAAGAATAAACACTTCCCAAAGGCCACATTTAGAAGATAACTATCATCCTGTTCCACAGAAATGAAGAGAGGAGGAGGCTGTGTTGGCAGAACAGAAAGTTACTACAGAACAGAAATCTAGTGATCCAAATTGGTGGTGAAATTAGGTAATTAAACTGAGTCAGAAACTCTTGTCTATTGACATCTTCATCTAACTTCAGAATGAGAGCTGAGGTCACCCACAAACAGTTCTATTTGACATAGTCTTTTAAAATGTTACAAAATCTACTGTTTTTGAATGCCTTTTTTGTACAGCTTCAGAGAGCTTCAACAATTAACATTTCCAGACACTGAGCAGAGCCTGAAAGATATTAGCAATTTGAGTACAATCTATTTTTATAACGTTATTCTGAAGGCAGTAGGAACACTCAACAATGTCCAAAATAAAGATAAAGAAGATCCAAGAAATTTCAAGTAAAGACTAAGATTTTCCTCTACTCACAATATCATCCCAAGGCAAGGAGAGATTACAAATAAGACAGTGCTCCCTCTGCAGTCCAACTGCACTTGACAGCCACCTCAGCTTCATGCTGTTAACAAGTCTTACCTGCTTTTTTATCCATTCCATTCCTAGTGTTAATTAAACAAGCAATAAATTTATTGTCCACTTGCTGAAGAACCTGTAAGATACTCAGAAAAATCATTACAGAGCAGTAAAATTATTTTTAAAATGAAGCCAAACAAAAGGAACAACAATCAAAATTGATCAAGAGCAACAAATAGCTAGTAGAACAATTAAAAGAGTGGAAGACACATATTTCCTAACCGAAAAGGCTTTAAAAAAATTAGCCTAGCAGAACTAGACTGAGAAGCAATATAGCTATTTTTTATAAATACAGTGGGGGACTAAACACAGAAAGGGCAGAAATTATTTAAGCTAAAAGATAATATTGGCAGAAATCAAATGACCACTAAATGGTCATGAAACAGTTTAGTCTGGATCTAAAAGAACGTTTCAAACAATCAAAAAAGCCCCAAATTCTGGATAATTTTTTTCAAAGGTAGTCATAAGGGCATGACCACTATGGTTCTAAGGTGAATTAAATAGTAACACGAAGCCTCCTTGAGCTGGGAATGAAAGATGTACACAGTGACTTGGAGTAATTGATTTGTTGATATCGCCAAAAGAGAAGGCAAACAATGTTTTTTTAACCTGCTAATCATCTGCAGAAGACAGGAAGCAATTTCCCCCCTCATTTTTTGATGCAGAATTTGCCCCTGTGGCTTGATTCCACCTTCCCYTCAAGCATCAGAAATCAACCAGAGCAACAGGGAATACTGAGAAGGGATGCACAATGCTTCCAGTATCTTATTGTTAGGTTTCAAATATACAGATATGGTGTTATGGGGGAATTTCTCTCAATGTCACATAGGTAGAGCTCACTCTGAATTCACTGTTTTACAACATGTGCACTGTTCACCTGATAGGCAAAAAATAATGGATGACTCTACTTCTTTGCAGAGATGCAAGACTAATGATTCTTATTTTTTTCCTGTTGCATGACAACATTTTGTGCTTCTAATCTTTTGCAGAGAGATTCTTAAAATTGCTATAGGGTACTGAAGGCAGTATTTAGCTTTTTCAGAGATAGGAAGTAATTTCTTCTAGATTTGCCTTCTTAAAAACATAGAAAGCAAAACATTACACAGGTAAAGTTAATCACAAAAACATTCAGTAAGTTTTAAAGAGCAGTTCTTTCCTCTCCTGTCTTTATGAAAAACATAACCCGTTCACTACAGCAACTTTATTTACTCCTGTAATTTGTGCACTCAGAACGCATGTAAGGGAATCATTTGGATCCTCGCTCACCCTGGAAATGAACATTACCATACCATGCCTCACACAGTTAGAACCTACAATCTCRAAGTCAGCAACCTGACTGCATAGGAATAGTGCTAGCTGGGCCTGTATGATGTTACCGGGATGAAAGAAAGGGAGAGAATCCTTTTGGCATTTCTACCCAGGTAAACCATCAAATTKGTAAGTTGAAGCTATATATTTACATTAGCTTTTATGCTAACATTCAAAACATTTGATTACAAAAGCAGTAAATAAGTAAAATAAGTAAAACTTATTGTGATTATGCCATTAAAAAAACACTTTTAAGGGAAGACATAAATCTTAAGGTAAAATTTAAAGTTTTTCATTAAATCAAATTTGCTTTTGAAATCACTCTGCCGAGTAATTAAATTTCTAAGGTCAATAAAAATGGAAGATGCAAGACACAGATTTAGAACAAATATGAACTAAGCAAATACCTACAACAAATATAAAAAACTGTACTTAGAACTATCATTTAGTTAATAATCTATCTAAGCAGCAGTAAAAGGGCTATTTCTTGATTTTGATTCAAGAAATATTCAAGTGATTTTAGGGTCCTTGGCAGATAGCTGATTAACCATGAGATGATATTAAGATATGGCATGACACACATGTCTGCTGGTATCACACATGACCAAAAATGCAGTTAGTACTTGTGAAAATTAGGAGTACTGACTGTTTTCCTGGGTATCTCTTTCCTACCAGGTAGAAACATTTCTAATGTTTCTCAAATCCCAACACCAGAGCAGGAATTTGAGGGTGAAAACTATAAATAGATTATATTGTACCTGCATTGAATGAACCATGTCTTTGGTGAAACGGTAAGGATACAAGATATTGTGAATTTTCACAGCCAGACTGTCGGCCTGACCGCTGGTCACATCAACTGCAATCTGTAAAAACAGGATTCCAGATCAAGGAAAGGCCCAAGGATATAGCAAAAAAAACCCCAAACACATTCAGCGAATATTCCAAACAAACTAGCTTTAATAAAACCTGGCAATAACTCTGTATTCCACAAACCAAGTTTTCTACACAAGAATAACATCAAATAAAAAAACCATCCAGCAATCCCTCTGTGTCTATCCCCATGTGTTTTTTCCCATCTGRCTATTACCTGTTAATTTCAATGCATCCAGCTGATTCCAAGTACCTATCAAAAGCTGAAGTTAATGATCAGCCTACGTGAGCTCTCAGGGGATCACATTACAAAGGATGCATTACCCCGGAATGAATCAGAGCACACGTCACTGCAAGGACTGAACAGAACTGTTCCCTTCCAGAAACTCACCAGCAGGTGGTTTGCAGCTCCATGCCTATTGTTTGCAGGTGGCAATGGTTACATACATATGTTTACACACACACAACATGAGGATTAAAGATAATGCTACCTCATGACAGCAAAGGAAGTTTTTCTAAAAGCTCCAACATTGTTTCCCTTTCACATGCTGTAATCCTGCCAGACTATAAAACAGCTATAGTCAAAGACACTTTTAAAACCTGTTCAAACCTGGGTTATTTTATCTCTGTCCACAAAGCAGGCAGACACTGTATTTTATACACGTTTGCCATTCAATAACTTTTAAGATGACTATCCCTGTAGAGGGAGAGACAGTTTACATGTTTTGGATTRGAAATTACATAAGATGAAAAACTAGCCTGAAAGCAGCTTCTCTTTGAATAAATCCACAACAATGACTTGCACCTAAACAGTCCAAACCTGACTGGCCTAYGGTGTAACATATCTCTGGACAACTTATATGCAACAATCATTATATTTGCGATTTTGGACCCAAGTCAGAAAATAACAAAAATCTAAAATTATTCCTCTTTCAGCATGAGATGTAAGGTAATACTTACCTCTGGGCAGGGAACAAAAACAGGATTATCCCATTCCAGAAGTAATGACTGGAGAGACTCCCCTTCAGCATCTAGATAAGAACACATAGATAAAACAGGAACTACCACCCATCYGTCAACAGAAGGTTCAGTGGATACCTCTACCTCACACAAGTATTATTTCATTTTTTTCTTTCATAAAAAGGGGAGAGTRTGCAAAAATACACTAGGCTTCTGTACTGTCTGCTTTAACTAGAAATGGCAATGTGCAGCTTTCTGACTCCTAAAAAATGCTGCAGCACAATTYAATAGGCCTGGAAAAGGGATGGAGGGGTAGTAGGGAAAGAAAGACCTGTTTAGCTACCCACTCCCTCTGGACACAGTTACATACCAAAAAGATTATTTCATCCTTTCCACTGCAAAAAACAAATGTGTGAGGATTGAAGCTATTTTTTACATTCCAAGGCTGGAATGAGTACAAAGAAGGGAGTAGGTAATTATTCTTTAAACTCGTGACATAATTCAACAAAGAACTGGGTATTTCATCCTGTAAATAAGTATCCCCTAACCTGCCTTCAACCCTAATTTTTTTTTTTTTTCCAGTTCTAGATCTGAGATGACTCACATAGTCCCATTGTTAACAGACCTTGAGTAATTCTGGGTTCCTGTTGGGACATCTGGGAGAATTCTTTGATTTGTTTTTACCACAGAACACTGTGTCCTGGAAAGCTAGCCCTACCTCTCAGATTCTGGCTTGCCTGAGTCTTCTCTTTTTCAGATCTAGGAAGGAAGGGAAGCACAATCTCACTTCTAAAGGGATGGCATCTGAACTGAAACCCTAAACACAAAATAAATTATACTTTTGCATAATCAACAGCATGCAAAATTACTAAAAGCTCTACAATTACTATATCCTTATAAAGGAGCATGTGCTTAGACTATAGAATTCAGAGTATCCCACAGATTTTGCAAACTAATATTGAGAAAAAAGCAACACATATGTAAAAATTATCAGAAATACTTGCCTCAGGAAACATATGTAAAAATATTACCACAGCTTCTGCAGAACTATATTTTAAAACTGGCTGCTGATTTAAACTTGTAATAATTTTTTCCAGAATTAGTGCAATCARAAGTGTTTTCCCCAAAGAAAAAGGAGGCATATAGTAGCTATCAGAGATCAAAACAGTTGAGTTCCCTCTATTAGGGAGTGGCAAAACTCTCAGTCTATCACCATTCCTATCAATACTTAGTACAGTTATTAGGAATTTGTAAAACTGAAAACCACAAGTCAGTGAACCCACATGAGATAACAGTCAGTCCAACAATATGTTCCCRCCCACCCAGAAATGATTTAATATTACAGAATTGTATTGTTAACAAGAGAATTAAGAAAAGTGGCTCAGATTTCCAGCACAGCAGTAAACATTTCACCCTTCCTTTGGTACAATTCAGACTTCTATTCTTTGTGAAATAATAAAGAATTAATAAAGTTCCTTTTATCAAGAAATTAAGGGTGTGCATTCAGGAAAAGAGGCAGAGTGATAATGCCAAAGAAAACCAGCTGTGTGCTGATAAGCTCAATGTGAAAAGGCTCTATAAAATCTTAGGCCAGTCCATAGACTCCGGGCTGTTGGCTCCATTCCAGAGAGGACTAGTRATGGTCAGGGAATACTTTCATTGGTCATTCAATACTAGGGGACAGAGAATACTTTCAAGAATCCCAGTTGGCAGCCCAGCACTGGAAAGTAACTCAGCATTCCATTGTCACAAAACCCACAGGAGAGGACAAAATGGCCTGATGCAGTTTCTGGTGAACTGCAGCAAATTGAAGAATGCTGCCTAATTTAGACTCTGACAGAACTTTTACAGCTATTGTCGTGAAAAGACATTATCTCTCAAGTTCACAGAGGAATCTATCATCTATATCAACACAAGTCCAGTATTTTATACATGTAATAGACATAAAGTCATCTCCCTGTTTTCTCCTGCATCTGTATCTCCTTGTTCAGGATATACATTGTTCATAAAGTTAGGATTTACTTGCTCAAATGCTGGTGAGACCTCAGATCTGGCAGAGATATTACTAATAGGATTCTTCTGACAAGTAACATCAGAAAAGGTGCTGAGGATAATAATGTGTATATACTTTATGCAGGCAAACCCCATACAATTACCATATTTGCACATTCATTTTCACTTGCCTCAGCTAGGTCATTAAGATATACCAGTGTAATGACATAGCATAATGTAAATAACAAAAATTGTACATATAGCTGGCATAACAACAAAGACTAAGTTGAGCTGGGATATAAGCCAACTACAAATGCATTGTTCAAAAAGGCATCAGATTGATAAATTTTCCTGTAGCAATCAGTTAAATCAGTACAAAGACACCCGAGTCTAGCCTACAAAATCTAACGTCTCTGTTGAACACATGGCTTGTGACTGGAAAAGATGACAGATGGCCACMACTATCATGGAAAAGAGGATATAGATTATTCTTACCTATTCCACCTGTCGCTAATGAGTATAACTTCCCTAAAATTGTGTCATAGATGCTATTCTTAATAAATCATTGAACTATGAAATTCTAAGTCAACACCATGGGGTTACTGACACTACTCTAAAATGTAAAATAAAAGCCTACAAGTGAAGAAATCATTCTGCTCCTGGGTGAATGCCATGTTAGGACACACTTAYGTTTATTCCTATGGCTGAAAAGAACAAATATCCTTTGCTTCAAAAACATGTGAACGAACGTGCTTGTCGAACTTTCATAACCTAAAATCTACAGGATCTAGCCAGAGCTCAAACACCTTGTGAAGGTTTGGGACATCTAAAACTAAACCTGAGAAAAGAATAAAATCAGACACCTCACCAAAGAACTGACAGAGTTAAGACAGACTGGCACCACTGATACAACGGAGAGTAACACCAATGCAAAGGGTAAAAACAATGCCATGGGAGGTAAAAAGATGCAATAAAATATGTCTTCGAAGCCTATAGACTATACATCATCTGAAAGCACAAGGGTACATGAGGTGTTATCTTTATAAACATGCATGCACTATCCAAACATTTTGGATAGAAAGTCACATCTTACATCTCTTTGGCTAGCTACTAAACAGCATTGTGGGCAACAAAATGGGTATATCACAGAAACTAAAAGTGCTAGTCAAGGAATGTATATTTGCACTTGCAAGTAGTTTTATTTAATAAAAATTTGCATCAAATTTTCTTCAATGGAACACCATAAATATTAAAAACTACTGGCATCAATTATTATACATAAAAGGGAATAGCTCAACAACTGAAACACCTACTGCAACATTGTTTCTGTGACTTATGACAAAAAAGTAACAGACAAAAATTGAATGAACCAAAGGCTATGGCAATTGATTAGACAAATATTTTACATAACTATCTAGAAAGAAGTTGAAATGTCTTTTTAAAAGCAAATTATGCAGTAGAAAGTAGACTACAAAAGGAATAGCTGCCTCTTCACTCATAAAATCTGCCTGTAGACAGAACAAAGAGCAACTTGAAAACAGATATATCCCTTGAAGGGAAAATTATCACAGACAGTATTCTGATCAACCAAATTAGGAAAATACAGATAGTCAAAACCCAACAGACAGATCAGTGAAGACTCATGAACACTGTACCCCTGAAAAATTAATATAGTGCAGTGTCCTTTCACTAGTGCAAAAGGACCACCATCAAAACACTACAATGCTGTTCAACATCTACTACAAAGTGAAAGAACAGCCTGCCTTCCAAAACTCATGGAGAAGCAACTACACATTCTCARTTAAATTAGATATTTTTTTTATCTTTTAAGGGTTGCTTTAAATTTTGTATGCAGTTTGAAAAAAGATAATTTCAACATAAGGGCCTCTGTAACAACACATTCTTAGAAACACAACTGCTTAGGACAAAATGGTAAAACACTGTTTTTCTGGTACACTTATTTTGAAGCATGTTTCTCACTTTATATGTGATAACAATTATATCTGTTATCACAGAGAATGCCATGATTCCCATTGAAAACTAGGCAGCTATCTGTTAATTGACATGATGCTGACATTTCTTTTTACCATTTTATTAAAAAAAAAAAAAAAAGATCTTTTAATGTCTTTACTGTTAATGCTTTACTGTCCCCATAGTTCCCAACACTTTCCTGTTTTCCATGCAGCCATTACCGGTAAGGCAGTGACAATTTCAGTATTCAGCCAGGTGCTGCCAAGCAAGACTTCATGCACCTAGCAGAACACTTTTCCTCATCCTATCTTTACAATCACCACCCCTCTTACCATTCTCTGAAACAACATTCACAGCCATTGTTGTTATATCTTGAACACAGGCAGCTTGAAATCCTTCACTAGGAGGAGCGTTGTAGGTGCTCAGTCCAGTAGCTTTATTGATGTATATTGTCTTACCCAATAAAGCATCAAAATCTTGCAGCCAGACAGAATCACACAAATCATTCCTGGGATCGCCTGTGCTTGTGTTGTCGGCAGAGAATTCCAAATTCCTTTGTAAGGTCACGTGGGGAGCCTCAGTATCTTTCATATTTTGTTCTGAGGATTCATCCAACATACTTTCACCTTTACAGATCATATTAGTACAGTCATTTTTAGCAGATAAAGATAAAACGCTGCCTGAAGAGACTGTATACTCTCCCTCTAWGCTGCTGAGTGGTGATGAGCTGACAGAACTCTTTATAGACTCTGCTATCACACCATCTGATTGTGAGCACACAGCCCCCTTAGAAATGCTGGACTTACATTCCTTCACTTTTTCCACTGAGGATTTGTATGTTTGACAAACATCATACAAAAAATCATTATTTGAGGATTCCAGATCAACAGAATGGTCATCTTTTCTATTTGAGTCTGTTTGGAATTGTTCACCAAGTTGTTCTACTTCTTTGTGATCAGTTTTCATTCTGGACAGTTTGGATGATAATGATCCTGGAGATCTTTTAAAACTTGTATTTTTGTTACTAACCAGAGAGTAATCAGACAATGTCAAAGGACTCTGACAAAGGGCTCGTTTGTCCTGTGACATTTCTCCACTGCAAAATAAATTCTTTTCCAAGGAAGCGAAACCTTGGCTAGTACTATTAGAAAATCTATCTTCTGCAGGTGGAGTTTCACAGCTGCTGAAGTTACCATGATTGTCATTCTCATTCTTTGAAAAGTCACCATTAGTTTCTGAATTAAGAAGTGGGAGACCAAATTCACTTTTTTCTGACTTGGGTGTTGGTAGCGTAGACTTGATTCTCCCGTAATATCTCCTGAACTTTTCTAATGATCCCAGCTGTGAGGACAAGCTCAGTTTCTTTGAGGGCTGAGGTCTTGGCACAGCTATCTGTCTTCTAGCGCTTTTGATAACAATTTTCTTGTGAGGAATACCTGAAGAAGTTGCCAGTGGCAATTCTGTATCATTTGATATTTCGTAAGGTCTTTTATTGGTAGCAGCAGGCATAGCTATCTCCCCCCTCACCTGATGTGACAAAGGTTTGCTCTCATTAACATCAGTCATGCACACTTCTCTGGTAAAAGAAGCTGTGTATTTTTTATTTGTATTACTGGAAATACCCTTAGCATTTGAAGACTGAATCACAGAATTCACTTTGTGGCCAGAAGTATCCTTGGCACTGACAGGGCCAGGCCTACATTGTGTGTTTAATGCAAGATTTGTTTCTGCTTCTTCACAGTTACATTGAGGCTCACTTTGGATAACACGTTTTATGAGGTCTGTAAGGCGTAACTTTAATGGTATTGAACCAACAGCCCCTCTTCTGGCACCATCTATCACTTCAGCCATTTCCCTGTTTCTTCTTGTATTACACAGTCTTATCAATGAAGTTCCAGAGACAGTTTCATGTCCCACTTCTGTTTCAGTAGGGTCATCTCTCTCAGCCAGTGACTCAGTAACATCCTTATTTAAGTTATGAACCTTATTGCTTTCCTGTATTGCTTGGCCTTGCTGGCTGCCCACATCTTTTCTATTATTCTCTGCACAACCCCTCAGGTCATCACATCCATCTATTTCTCTTATTTCTGATCTGGTTCCTCCCCTGAAAGAGGAAGGAAAACTTTCTGAAAGTTTCAGATGAGTATCAGACACTTTTTGGGAACTGCTAGTGTATTTTGGCTCCTGTTGAGAGGTATTTGATTTCATTAAATCAGAAACTGTGTCATCTTTGCTTGGCAATGGAATCTCTGCTTTATTGCTTCTACATGGACCAGACAACTCAGCAGTGTTCTGAATTGGGGCAACTTCAGTTTCCTGGACATTTTTACTTGATTCTATAAGACTTGAATTTTTTTTTCCAGTAATCAATTTCCTCTTGACATCTTTTGATTGCAAGGTACACATTTCATAAGAATCCACAATTTCATTACATGCTTTCTTAAAACTTTCTTGGATGCTCTTCTCATCAAGAATTGAAGGCTTCAGAACTGGAGCGTTATGCAAACAAAAGTCATTATTTTCATTATATTCTCTGATGTCTTCACCAGATGGTTCAATAAATAAATGCTCTCGTTTCAAAAATATTTTCACTCCTTCCTCTATGCAAGTTAGAAGAACATCCCAGTTTTGGAACTCAATTAATGTCTTCGAAGGTTCCAGGCACACATCATAGTCACTGTATGCACAGGTCACATTGAGAATAAAGATCCCATACAACTCTGGCCCACAGCGATGGTGACCAGGACTTGAACTAGCCTGTCGGCTTGCAGGGACACTTTTTGCCTTGCAAATTACACTTTCTTTTCTTAATAAAAAATCAATTAATTTATGTAGTCTTGTCTTCAAAACAAGCCTTCTATTCACATACAAGAATTGTATATTTTTATTGTAATGTCCCTCTGTACTGATAAAACCACTTATCTCAAATCCCCCAGACTTGTGATTTATTTCTCGCAATTTCTGGGATCTGCCCAGTCCATAAATTTGACAAAACCGAGAGTACACATCTCTTGTCTTAGGGAGCTGAAGCACCATAGAACAAGAAACATCATTCCTTAAAGAAAGGGAAACAGAAGGATGCATTAGCGAAATAGCCTCTACCTTCTGTCTCACTCTCTCTATTTCCAACACGGGATCCATACACTTTCTCCTCACCGGTAACTGATGGAACAGATTGCACACAGTGACTGTAGTTCCGCCACTTGGTCTGTTCAATTCAGCTTCACATACTTCCAGTGCTTGCCCATTGTAAAACAGTTTCACAAACGTTTTTGCTGTCCTGCTGGTCTTAGATGAGATTTCCACTACACTGGCCATGTTGGCTATACTTGCTACAGCCTCCCCTCTGAAGCCATAGGAAGTCAAGTTTTGCAAGTCTCTCACTGAGCTGCACTTGCTGGTGAAGTACCGCTTTCCGACAGCCTTTAAGTCCTCTTTCCCCATACCGGAGCCATTGTCCACCACCTGGATCTTAAAAGCTTCCAAATCCACCCTGATAGCTACACATGTTGCTTTGGCATCGATGCTATTGAGGACAAGCTCCTCAACACATTGTCCGAGGGAGTTGACAGTGACTCCAGAACGCAGCCTGGCTCGCACATCTTCCACCAAATGTTTGATCATGTCAAAATTTGATAGATGAGRAACACAAGAAACTGCAGGGAGCTCACTGCTCCATGTTCCTTAAAACACTGAGAGAAAAGRAAAAATCTTACATTAAAGAAATACAAATTAAAGACCTGAAAAGACTTTCATTTATTTAGTTCACCCTCATAAATACACTTTTATTACATTTCCTGGCATTCAAAGGCTTTTTCTGTGAAKACTTTCATGCTCAGGCTTTAACTACACACTATCAGTGCCTTCAGGGTAGATGGCCAGAGCCTGAATCTAAGCTACTCACTAACAACATACATGGTTCTCAAACTGAACATACCCAAAACCAAACTCCTACCGTACGAGGCAAAACTCAAAGGATGTGCAAGTGTAAGATTTCTACTGTAACTTTCATTATAATTATAGARTAAATATCACCAAGAACTGGGCAAAAAGCTGCTTTTCTCCTGTTTTTACGTCTACGTCCCCACAGAAATTCACAATGCTTCGTCCTGATCAAATAGCATCTGCTACTACTTATCCAGGAAAGGGGTAAAGCAGACTTGGGAATGGGTGTCAGGCAAAGAGAAAGCTGTTTATGCGAAAGAAAAGCCGCTGTTTTCCAGCCCTTGGTGCCTACTGGTTTCCTAGTGGTATTCAAGGGGGCTGCTTGCCCTCCTTGAGGATCCGGTGCCGCCGCTGCGACAAGTCTCCCGAGGCTCCCTGGCCCCGGGGACTGAGGCGAACAGCACGGACCCGTGGCTCAGCTCGCCACCACACGCTGTTCGTGCCCTCCCCTCACGGCTGAAGCGCCCTCTGCCTCCTCTTGCCGGCCGCCCCGGGCCCCGTTCCCGCGTCCTGCCCTCGCCCCCTCAGCACCTGCCGGACCGGGCCGGCCCCGCAACGGCCGCCGCGCGAGACCAACCCTGCTGGGCCGCCGGGCTCCTCGCGGCCGGCACCGGCGCGTACGCAGCCGCGAGCGGGCGGCGCCGGGCAAGAGCACGCCGGGAGTTGTAGTTTCCGCACCGACTGGGCCCAAAGCGGCCGGGRAGGGTGGGAGCTCGGCCCGGCTGCGGGAAACACGCCTTCTGCCTGGCCATTCCCGCACAGCGGCGCCGGGGTCGGGGGCCAGCTTTGGCATCGCGCTCCAAGAGCCGTCATCCACTCAGCCCCCAYAGACATGCCCATTGCACACAGCAGGTGAAAGCCAAGCAACTTTATTCTACAGAAAATGTTACATTCTGGAATAAGTTGTTTCTGAGGCATTTAGTGAACAGAAATGTTTTCAGTGATGTTTTCCATCGGCCTTGACCTGTGATTTCCTTCACATAAGCACCATGCTATAAATTTCAGATTTTTCTCATGTACAACTCCCCAAACCACATACACTTGGAAAGGTATTCTCTGCCCCTGAACAGCCCCTTCAACAGAGAGAGCACAGCTCTTCTTCTACCTGCTGGAATTCTGTGAAAAGCTGACCATCAAACTAACAGAGCAGCAAAACAATAAATTAGAAATTTAATAAAATAAAGCTCTCCAGAGCTGAACATTGGCTGACCAAATGAGTGGGAAAGAGGGGAAACATTCTATGAAAGCAGCTCATGCTCCAGACTTCGCTTCTTCCTCAACAAAGTCATTTCACAATCTGGAATTCCTTGTGCTCCAGCGCCTTGATCTTCTTCTCATTGCTGAACTCTGCTCGGCTGATGCGGGACTGGGGACTTCCTATCTTCCTGAGCCATTCTTGCAGCTCCTGCACCCTGGCAGCTGGACCCTGGATTTGGCCTTGGACAGTGCCATGGCTGGTATTCTGGACCCAGCCAACCAGTCCCAGTCTCTTAGCCTCCCCCTGACAAGACAATGCAGAGCAAAATGAGGTYAATCCAAACTGCAAGAGAGCAAGAGCACAACATTTGCATACTTTTTTCTTGCCATTTTTGTTGGCAAGACACAGACCTCTAAGGAAGTTCCTGCAATTCAGGCAGCAGGAAAGCAGCAAAGGATTCACTCGGCTACTTAATATATTCTTTCAAGCGAACAACTGGGGCTGAAACGCACTCTTCAGTCATGCTTACATAACCCGACCGGGCTGCCAGCACCGCCGCGATGCCAGCCCCTTTCAGCAGCGGTTGGAGCCCAGGCCTCGGCCGCGACCCCGCTCGACCGCGGCCCGGCCTYTCCCAGGGGCTGACAGCGGACAAAGGGCAGGCAGGGCAACCCACCCCGCGGGTCCGTGGCACGCACCTGAGTGTACTTGCGGAAGAACACGCCCTGAACTTTGCCGGACACCTCGTAGTCCACGGACACTAAGTCTTCGCCGTCCTCCATGGCGGCAGCAGCWCCACCGCCGCCTCCAGCGTCACCGRCCTGCCCCCGCGGCCGCCGCGCGCCCCGCCGCGCCTGCGCTGCGCCGTGCCCCTGCGGCCAATGAGGAGCCGGAGCGGCGCCGGGCCTGCCCCTCACTCGCCGCCTCATGAATAATGTGCGTAGGGCGGCCTCACGGATCATGCACGTTCGGCAGCCTCACGGCGGATGTGCCTCGGACGGCCTCATGAAAAATGTTTGAAGAGCGCCCACCGCCGCCGCACTCGTTCCGTAGCGGAACTGTCCAGTGGAGCGATGCCGGGGCGCGCGCTGGAGCGGAGCCGGTCTCCCGGCAACAGCCGCCAACAGCGCGCGTGGGCACAGCTCCACGCCCGGCACAGCTCCACGCCCGGCACAGCTCCACGCCCGGCACAGCTCCACGCCCGGCACAGCTCCGCCCCGGGCACAGCCCCGCACCGGGCACAGCCCCGCATCGGGCCCCGGGAGCCGCGGGCAGCAACAGCGGCGGGAGGGGTCGGGTCTCTTGGGCCCATAAGAGCAGCGGGTGGCGACGCAGCTTGCCGAGGAGGGAAGCCGGCGGAGCGCTGGGCGCAGCCCCGCAGGTAACCCCGCTCRCCCCGCGATGTGAGCACCCGACACAGATCGGGGGATGTGGTAGAACGAGCCACGGGAAGATTGTGCCGAGCTTGGTCGGACTCCTGCATGTCAGATCTGTGTGACACACTGGTGGATCACAATGCCTGAACTGAAGGGACATGTTACGGGAAACCACCTGGGGAGTAKAACAATTCCTCCGTCATTGCAGTATATTTCTGCTGCTATCATGATAAAGCAGGGCTCAGACAGAAGGAGAAATRAAAGTGTATCTTATTTCTGGCTGCATAAACGGTTGGAACTAGAAGAGGCAGAATGGGAGCTCCCTAGATGRAAGGAATGTAAAGATTTATAGAAAGCAGAAAAGTTACAAAACCTTTACTAATACTATAACCTCTGTCTGCAGCCTCCATGCATAAACTGCTAGGAGAAGATTTGYCCAGTTTTGGATAAGATTATGTGTAATGGCTTTGCTTCTAACCTCAGGCTCTTTCTCAGGCACTGAATGGCTTTTTTTCCATCGGTGGCTCCAGTGGTGGCAGCTACTAAGCCTGCTCCTGGTTCCCAGCTGAAACACCAGAACAACTTTCAGCATGGACTCATACTTGACAAAGAGGAAAGTTTAAAAGATCTCTATGTCCGAAGATATTCGTATTCTATATCTGCAGAAAGCACTCAGTATAGGCCCAGTCATGGAGGCTTCTGTTCAGGTGGACTGGAGAGCAAGTATCTCATCAGCCAGACCTGTACTTTATCAGCTAAATCATTAGGCAGACGGAAAGGAGTGGACCGTGCATATCCCCTGCAACCAATTTATCACCACAAGAGTGCAAGTGCTCCACTGCTCAACACCGGAAGTTCCCCATATGTGCAGGAAGCTCCAAATAGTAGATCAAGCTCAACAAGCAAAGGTATAGCTCCTGCAGGGAGTTCTCAGTTAGCTGCAGTGCTCTGCCCTTGGACAGGAGAGCCTGAACTATCAGGCCCTCATCTATACAGCAGAGAGCTGGCATACAGCCTTAAGTTGGAGGCAGACATAAAGAACCTAGAAGAAGCAATTCAAAAGAAAGAGGCCCTTCTTAGAGAGAAGTTGAAGAGGACAATGGAGACACTTAGGAGGATTCAAAGTGAGAAGGAGCTTATCAGGGTAGAGGAGAGAACAGACAGTGAAGTGGAGAGGACCCATGACCAAAAGGTCACAAGGCACCCTGAAGAAAAAAATATCAGAGCTGCACACAGGCCAGGAGTGGCAATCTTCACCACAGTCGCAAGTGGGGCACAGTCTACACGGGACACTGTCCCCAAGCCTGGCACCACACTCCACTCCCAACAGCTGGCTGTGAGCAAACTGAAGGATAGGCTGGTGGCTGTAAAACACAACAAAACAAACAACAGCAAAATACAAGACAACGTACCCATGGAGCATTTAGCTTCTTGTTCAAAACTGGCCCCAAAACATAGCCTTTCTGCCCTCTCAGACCACAATTCTGATGGCCACCCATCTGCAGAGATGGTATACAAGCAGACTGCCAGTGCTGTGGAGCAGGAAGAGTTTGGACAGTGCAGCTTCTGCAAACGTAAGTTTTTCTGCACGAGGCTTGAGAAACACATGAGTATCTGTAGCAAGAACCAAGACTCCAAGAGGAAAGTGTTTGACTCCGGCAAGGCCAGAGCTAGGGGAACAGAACTGGAACAGTATCGGCAGGGGAAGAGCTCAAGGAGTGCTCAGGTAATGTGTAGTCCCKTTGCCTCCCTGGATCCATGTCTACTGCTCACACTCCCTCCATTTCAACCTCCGACTGAGATGCAAGTGCCTTCCCGTGTATGTGGGGCTGAGGGATACAATCCAGCTATTGCCTCTTAAAGGCTGTTGCCAAATGGATAAACAGATCCATTTACAATCCCATAGATAGAGGCAGGAGTCCTGACCAGGCTTTATAAAGGTGTACTATTGGAGAAAGCTCACTCCTTGCTGTGTATGTCCCTGTTAGGATGCAGACTGGTTCTGCTGCAGTAAAGCCCTGTGACATCAGGGACTGCAGGGAGCTGATGGAAAATCCAGATAATAACACGGTTTGTTAAAATGAAAGCAGTGGAACCATGCAGCTCTGTTCCTGCAAAGAAAATATAGCAAACCTCCCTAGTTCCTTGGTATTACTGCTTGCTTTTCTGGTTATCCTTAAGCTCTTTCTAAATACTTATGTTTCCCTCAGTTTTTCCTTTACATCCTCCTTCGTGCTGGTCTTTTTAATCCCCTTTGTGGGACTCAGCTTCTCAGGCTGAGTTTTATGTCAACAGGGAATGCACAGGGACGGGTGGCATGCGTTGGGCTCCGACTGTAGGTTTGAGAATGGAGGCTATGGTGGTCTCAGTTGCTCTGACTGCCTTTCCCTTCTGCAGAGTAAAACACCACCCAAAAAGAATAGCTGGAAACAGAAGCATGAAGCTCTCATCCACACCGTGTCRCAGGCCCGCCAGGTGCAGCAAGTCCTCGCTAAAGGGGGGAAGGAGGCTGACCTGCCCCCATTGCCTCCCATCGAAAACCCAGACTATGTTGCCTGCACCTACTGCGGACGAAAGTTTTCTCCCCGAGCAGCTGAGAGACATATTCCCAAATGCAAAAACATAAAGAATAGGCCCCCACCCCCACCACAGAGGAGGCACTGCTGAAGCAGTGCCCAACTGTACCTGCTGCTTTAATTCCCTGCCTGTTTTTTTTTTTTTTTTTGCCAGGTTTACAGCTATAGACATTTGTGCTTTCTTTAGTCTCAACACTGGCTGCAAGTTTGTATGTACAGTGAGTGAACAGATCAGGATGTGTAAMTAGAGTAACAGAACTTGTATACGACCCGCACCCTGGGTTTCCCAAGAGATGCCCCTTTCCTCAGCACAAGAAGCTCAAGATCAGAAATTCCAGGGGTTAGAAAAATTAGCAGTAGCAGGCACTTACTGTTGAATTCATACGTCAATTCCTGTGCATAGAACAACAGGGATACTCTGAACCAGACAGGCCCTTTAGGCAACAGAACAACCATTACAATCAGATTTAATGTTTTTAAAAATGGAGTTTTCCTGCAGGCCAAGTTGCTAGGGACCTCTAAAAATCAAAGCTTTCACCCTTCCTTAAGATATTTGCTTATATTCATCTTGGTTGCTGCAATGGTAGGGAATTATGACAAAAATATATCCCTTCTGTTTTCTTCTCGAGATGTTATTTTTCTAGATTCTGATTATCAAATATATTAAACTAGTTCTCTTGTGTAAAAGTTATTTTAAATAGTCACAGAGTGATCTGTGTTCTCACAATAAGAATGACTACTTTGTATAAGRAAGTTGCTACAATAAGTGAACAAGGAACAAAAAAAAATTCCAGCAGTTCCTTTCACAAGTCCTCCAGTAGCATAGCGGCAGCTCACGGGAACCTAGGGAAAGATCTAAAGCAACTAGATTAAGCTGGAATGATCAGAAGGTGAATATGAATAAATACTCCAGCCTTCAGTGTGTGAACTTGACTCCTGAAAGAGGCTGGAGAGCTTCTGTCCTATAGGTATGTGTGCAGAAATCTGAATCCTTTGGCACACCCTGGAAAAGCAGGAATGTCTCAAAAAGGGTCATTGCTGCACTGTGCCAGCCAACGATGAGTGTACAAACCTAAGAGAAAAAGCAGACTCAAAGCAAGGGGAAATAATTTGCTGTATCCAAACTGATCAGAGAAGCAAGACCAATGCTTTATCTTCAGAGTTTTGAAAAGCAAGATAGCAAGAGGAGACGAGGTAGGAAAGGGGAAAACAGAAACCTTTATGCCATCATTGAATTCATGAAAGGTATAACTGAATTCAACATAGTAGTTAAAAAATTCAGCACCACTGCCTGTCTTGTAATATTAACTCTGTTTCCCTTGCACTACGTGTAGTTGACTGTATTTAGTAGACCCTGAAGGTCAGCAGAGTGTAAATGGTGACATGTGGATACACAGAGAAAAGCATTTGATGTAATAAAATAAACCCATGTGTTGGGGATTCCTTGTAAGTGACAGGCAAATGTCAAATGYGGAGATGGAAAAGATTGAAACTGTCGATTAAACGAAAGTTATTAAATTACCATGCTTCATTTGTTAACTGTTTTGGAGTTAACCGTGGGCAGTTCATCCTTTTGCTATTGTTTCAGGATGCAGAAAGTCCCTGATAACTGGCTTAAAACTCAGTAACATGTTAGACAAAATATCAGGCTCAGTACAGACATTCAGGGTGATGCTTTGCTCTCATGGTTAGTTACCCTGACGTTACTCAAGCTGTGTTATTCATGCCTGCTCAGCTTTCTCTTTTGCTCCTGCAGTACAATCTTCTTCTCAGAGATAYGCTCCATTTTCAGCATCCAAATCTCTAATGAAATTTAAGTCTTTAACACTGCTCTGCCTTTAAAGATATTTCACAATTTAATAAAACCTCTGAAAAAAAGTGATAGGCTTTAAGTACAGTGTGCAGGAACAGCTGGCTGAGCAGGTGTCAGGCAGGTTTTCCCTTCTGTAGGCCTTAATGACCAGAAGGTCTTCTGAGAGAAACAGGTACTTCTTCCCTTTAAGGCTCTCTTCCCGTTACTCATTTCCCCACTTGGCACTCAAGCTGCGGAAATAAACACACGCACACATGCACAAAAGCTCCTGACATCACTAGGAGATGTAGCAGTATCAGAAAAGAATAGGTTTGTTGTTTGGTTGTTTTTTTTTTWATGAAGGGACACAGAAACTGACTTTTTTTTTTACCATAGAAAAGAACTCACAAGCCCTTTCCCCTCTTTCTATAAGAAAAATAAAATAATCAAAACCAGAATGCCATTAAACTAGCTGACTGTATAGCTATTTCCCTTTCCTCTCTTGGAAAAAAAAAAAAAAAAAAAAACAGCAAGAAAAAGACTCCAAATGCAGGAGCATGAGTTTAAACGTTTATTTAAACAGAAATTCCAAACCACTCCACCCTTTAACCTTTCAAAAAACRACAATGACAAACTAGTTTTCAGCCAGAGTGTCAGAGCAGGCATAAATTGTGCTCCACTTCAACAACTCGGTAGCAATACTAGCAGGAGACCAACACATATGGAGCTAGCACTGCAAGAAGGGGAGAAGTAAAAAGGGTTTGAAACTGCTCCAAAAGGCACTTCTGCCCACCTGCCTTTCCGTTTTCAGCCCAAGACGAAGGTGCTGCCTTTAAACTGCTTTTTTTGTTGCATAGCTGGTTGGTGTGAAATCCGTGGTCTGTAACAGGCACAACCTGGATAGCGTGAATCCTCTAAGGCACATATGAGATTGTGGAGCACAAGGCATCCTCTGTCGGGWACCCTGATCCTCCACTAGATCCAAGGGGAATCCAGTCTGTGCACCTAGCTTCCCAACTGCAGAGCATTGAGAAATGAGGATAGCAGTGCACTGCAGGAGAGCGACTCTCATCAACTTGGTGCTTGCTTATTCAACATGGCTCAGGCTCAACTTTCCACTCCTCAAAGGCACTGCTGCGATGTGACCAACGACCCTCAAGCTGGGACTCTGACCTGAGACTGGCTCCAACGCACRCGGGGAAAGGGGAGCAGAGACACAAGGGCAAACCAGCATGGCTGTACCAGGGCACCTGACACTCACCACACCCCAGGAGGGCTCTCCTCTTGCCCTGCTTTTGGTAGCAATGGAGAGGCACGCTGGAACAATCCTTGCCCTGGACACTGCATCGGGGAGACGGCACTTGATTCAGCTCCTAGATATTAGCAATAGGCACCAAAATAGTATTTAAGGAGCATTATGTTACAAGTAAATGGTTTGGCATCCACCTCTAGAGATAAATGGGGAATGCTGGATTTCCCGGAACAGTCTCCCAAAAGAAGTCTGTCGGAGGTGATACAATATCCACCTCCAGYAGACCTAAGGCAATTCTAGTAACATGCCATTGATGGGGATCATTTAAGACTGATGAAATCACAATCCCGCCCTCACTGCAAAGGTGAGAGGAACTCAGGACTCCTTAGAGGCATTACRTACAGCAGGGAAGGCTAGCTGCTCCCAGGGATCCCACCAATCCCATAAACTTTTCTTCAAACTCAGTTTGCTAATCAATTTAAGGGGAATAAAATTAACCTCATTCTCTAACAGAAAATGAGGAAATCTTGAGCATCAGACCATGCCTCTTCCTGTCTCCAATTTTCTTGGGAAAGCCTCTCACTTCTTGAAAGAAGGTGAATTCCRGACTGAGATTTGATCATTCATGGTCTTTGGGGAAGGCTACATCCTGTGACCACAGCAGTAATGACCTATTCTGGGTAGGAAATGGCATTCCAGCTTCATCAAAACACTGAGTGGAAAAACACGGATTCTTCCCACACCCACACAGAATGTAGGCACAGGGACTGAGCAGAAGAGAAGCCAAGCAGGGAGCAGCTACATGCTTTTGCCAAGAAACCAGAAACTCTGGCACCCAAACTAAGTTGAACAGCTGGAGCAAGAAATGGGTAACTTAGTCTGAGGCCCGGATGCTTGGCATCTGGTTGGGAAGCAGGTGGTCTGAAACTGAGAACTGCAGAGCCAGTCTCAGACAGTCCCCACTACTGCAATGGGAAACACCTGATTCACTCATCTCGGTACACTGCCTGGAAGTTGGAAAGCCCTCGGCACCCAGAATAAAGCCTTCAAACTCCATCTATACAGACCAGTGGACACAGCCATATGGCCAGAAGCTATGCCTCRTGGCCCAGGACACGCTGTCTACCATTATCTCCCTAAGAGGAACGTCTCCATTGCCTTCAGAATGATACATTTGCTGGTCCCTCTGCCCCTGAGCAGAGGGAAGCAGCCACACCGGCGGAGCCTTACCATGTGGTAAGGAGAGGATCCTAGTCCTTCAGCCCTCTGAAGTGAAGGTGGCGAGTCTTAGGGTTCAGCCAGCTTCAGTACAAAACATGTTTCCTCCTCTCATCTAGAGATGCAGTGATGAATACTGGGGTCCCAAAGGCAGCTCCCAGGAAACAGTGAAACAATGAAAGGGCCACAAGCTGCTACTGGAGCCATCGCCATAATGGGGCCGTTCTGCCTCACGTGCAGAATTGGTAGATAAGGTACAAAGAGGAGCTGCTGCCGCTTCCATCACTGAGCTGGCCTAGAGCTCAAGGGCCCTCCCCCTCTCAAACTCACTCCTAGTTCATATCAAACGTACATGGGTGCTGCTCTGGAGCCTCTGGCCTCGCTCCTTGTCTGCGAGTGACCTGAAGCCAGAAAAGCCGCTCTCCGCATTCGGTTAGTGTGCTGTGAAGTTAGATGGATCCCAGTGGGCTCAGGAGACTAGAGGTTGGAGCGGCACGAGTCCGTTCCCAGGAGACACCAGGAATCTGAATCCAGATCAGGTTTTGGATCCACTTCCATCTCCTCTTTGGTTGTCTGTGTTCCTTTGGAATGAACCTTCACCTGTCAAAACACACAGCAGTTACTCAAATAGCTCCAGGACTAGCTGCAAAAAAGCTAGAAGCTGCACAAAGCCCAGTTTGTATTCTCCACAGCCATTTGTGACTCTTCACATCTGACTGCTCATCCCTTCTCATCAGGAGAAATAAATGCAAATCCCAGGTCCCTCAAAGAGTGGGCTGTCCTCACAGAAAACGCTTCTTGGTTTCATTCCTGTTTTGCTACTATCAGAGCCTGCATCAGTAGCTTATACAAGAAAACAGGCACTATTCTTAGTCCCACCACATTCTGCTCTGATACAGACAGCTGATAAGAGGTGCTTCCTTCTGCACAGCCTCCACAATCTGCAGGTGAGCCCTGCGCATGGCTGTGCACCCAGGTGATGGATTCTCACCTGCTGCATTCCCTCCATCCTCCTGCAGAACCGCTGGAGTTGGGCACTCAGACGAATGGTTTCCTGCTGCAGTTTCTTCTGATCATCCAGACACTGTAAAACCAGGCCTCGGAGCTGTGTCACCTCCACTTGCAGAGCACTGCACATGCAGCCCGCCCCAGAAGACGCATCCTTCCCTTCACCACATGGCAAGGCTGGACTCAGGCAAGTAGGCTGCAAAGACATGGGAGTTAGGCCAAGTTTCAGTGCAAGGCCAAAAGCTGTATATTACACCAGGAAAAAAAACATGCCCAGAGTGTYATCCAGCTTGTTTCCCAACTTCCAAACTTCTAGCAGCCAGGGTCAACAAGCTAATTCTTATTCTGTCTTCAGTACAAAGCCATTAGCTTCCTCCTTTTCCTAGGAAGGTTGTTCCTGTCCTCCTATCACCAAAATCCATCTGGTTTACCCCCATTTCCCTAAGCACACGATCTGTGCCTCCTCTCGGGACAGAAAACTCCTGGAATTAGGCAGTCTTGTAGGTTGTAATTTCTCGATTTTCTATATATTCTTCCTATATCACAGCAAATTGTGCCTTCTAAATTTCTATTTTCTGCTAGGCTTCTCTTTTTTTCCCCAATTGCATTAACCACATTTTCCCACAGAACTGGTATCTGACCAAGATTCTCCTTTGTGTTCTAGATACTTGGGAATTTTTTTCTTAGCAGCATCATCTCTGATTATCACCATCCCTCTTKTCTTCATCCAGATAAATTAGGCCAGTCCAACAGTATCTTCTCAGCTCTCCCCATAATTCAAACATTGCCATTTATGGTCCCCAAGAGCTTTTAGCCAAGGATTCACTTGGATAACATTACCCAGGGCTCCGTTTTGGGCTTAGTTAATTCAACAGGTTCCTCAGAGGCCACTTTGAGTCCTTGAAGCTTCTGGTAAGGGAGAGTCTCCTTCTCAGGCTCTGAAGATGCCATGCTCAGAGGAAAGGGGCTGTCAGGCATGGGGATGAATTCAGCATTCTCCAGCTCCTGCATACACAAAAGTGTTACTGTCAGGCCTGCCAACTTCCTGCAGCTCATTTCATCTTCTCAATCGATGCACCAACACCCTCTTGTGGTTAAACGGGCAGCAAGGCCTTAGGGGCTTTTTGCAACATGGCTCTAAGAACCTATCAGATCATCCCTCCAAGGTGGAAGGGGCCATCCAGTTTTCCCAGCCGAGATCCCCATTTTAAGGCATTTCTGAGAAACCACATTACCTTCCTCAGCCAGCCAGGGCAGGAGCTGCTGTCGGCACTGTTGCCTCCCTTAGCTTCTGTAGTGCTGATCCAGCCCCCCAACTCACGATCTGCCTCCATGGTTCCCCGAAAGCCTCCACTGGGATTGGGGGTTTCTGCTTCCTGTTCATTATCCTCTTCCTCTCCTCCTCCAGTCGTGCAGCTCTGAGCCACTAGCAAACAAAAGTGAAAAGTTCATACTTTTCCCAGCTCTGCTATTCCTGTTGCCAAACCCTAGATGGAGCAGAGAAGATGTATCCATTTGGGCTGYATTGTCCTGGTGACAGTACATGCTAGCATAAACCCCCTCAGCAGTTTAGCTCCTAAGACTTCCTGCAGGTCTCTCACAAGGGCTTGTGTGCAGTAGTCTTCTGCAGCTTCTGGCCCCAGCCCTCCCAAAGGCCCAAGAAACTGGACTCCATCTCTCCAGCAGCTGCTCCCACAGAACCCCTTCCCGTATCATTTCCCTTCCGTGAATCCCTGTCAGCTTTTCCTACTCAAATTAAAGTTTCTCAACTAAAAAGGCCTCTCTGCACCCACATCCCTTCTCCTCTGTTTCAGCTGTCACTTTCTCAGCTTTGGGCCTCCCTTCCCACATGCAGCACTAACTAGATTTCTTCTCTTTGAGCTCTTTTGTGAGGCCTTTCAAACGCAGAGAAACCATGCTGCAGGACCAAACTTCATCTACTCAAACTAGCCACTGAATGGACTTAAACCAGAGCTCCCCAGGGCAGGTTACTCACCAGTACCAATGGAGAGACCGCTGCTGTTAGATCGGATTGTTTTAGAGTTCAACACCTTTTCTGCAAGGAGAGAAGCATGCTTTCAGTTGGAGTGCCACAAAGAAAGCAAAACTGTTCCTACAATAGCAGCATTACAGGCCTAAGGCTCAAAGCAGCTTGTGACATTCCCCGCAGCAATTTGGCCTGCTCCCAGGCAGAATTTATACTCTAAGTCCTGGCAAAGAATATATCATCATAAACAAGATCCCAAAACTTCATTCTAAATTTACACTTACCAACAATGATGATGGTGTGCCAGCCACGGCACGACAGGTCTGGAACATGATGCAATGATCCAAATATTGGCCGAGGCCATGAGGTACAAATATCTGAACCATGAGTTCTCTCAGTTGATGTCATTGCCAGACGCCCATTCCCGCCATTACCCCAAGCAAAGATATGGTTGTCTGAGGAAAGAGAAATTCAGGGGCTCAGTTCTTTCGCTCTTTCTTGGCCTGTAATTGCTGTAAGGATCTGTCTTTCTGCTGTAACTCCTATCCTAAAGTATCTAATCCACTAGCTCCATTTTGCCAGTGGGAAAACAAACCAATAGAAAATCTAACAGGCAGCCACCAACTCAGCACTCTGCAGCCTTAGGGACAGCAAATGCTTGGGGCCGCAGTGGGGCCATTAACAYGGGCAAGACAGCCCCAGTCTAGGAGAATTTCTTTATTTCAGTGCTGTGCTGTGGGGCTGGTAAAGGAAATGATCAGTGGGAGCCAGTAAACCACTCTGCYGATTATGTTTAAAGTAACCCACCACTCACCGTCAGTAGCAGCTATGGTGAATTCATCTCCACATGAAACCCTGATCACCTGCTTACCCCCCAAGGGGCCTCCCAGCAGGTTTATTCCCAGGTGCTTCTTATAGTCCCCAACACCAAGCTGTCCGCACTTGTTGGAGCCGAAGGTCAGCAGGCGGCCTCGCTCTGAGAGGAGGAATGAGGAGACAGTCACAGCAACGGCCCAGCTCTGGAAGCAGCCATGCACACAGAGCATGAGCAGCAACAGCCCATGAACAGGAAGGACTCTGCTAGGCAGCCAGCCAGGCTTGAAGGGGACAATGCCAGCCAGAAGGAATGGGTTTAGCCTGGAAACACCTCCCCAGTTCCTTGTCCCACYGCTTCCCTTTTCTGATGCTGGGACTCCTCACAGCTCTCTGACTGATGTCACTTGGGCAAAGTCTAAGTTGAACATAAATGACTCCTCTGCTAGCCCAGAGCATGATTCTTCCCAAAACGTTTTTTTTCTCCCCTTTTAAAAAACAGGAAGGCTGACATTGCTGCTTCAGCTGGCCAGGAAACAAGTCTGCTGAGAAACAGGAATCCTGGGTTCCTGAAGCAGGCATGAACCTTGCTACCAAGAGAAAAACCCCCAGTGTCAAGGGCCAGGTTAAAAGGGCAACATAATTCAGCCATCAGCATTCAGTTCTTAACGCACAAGGCTCTCACCATCAATAGAAGCTGTGTGWGTCTTCCCGGGGGAAATGGTGCGGATCTTGTAGAAGGACAGCTGCTTGGCCAAAGTAAGGGAAGTGGCATATGGCACCTCACAGTATGTCTGAAAAAAGATATGTGGGTTAGCACAGAGTGAAAAAAATCATACATTCATTAGCTGAGACACACTCAAACAGTTCTGGCAGACCACGACATTAAACCTAGACAGTCCTAACACAAGTATGGTAAAGAACTGCCAGAATCCATATCAYTATCACCACAGAGCAGCTCACTCTGTTTCACCTCAGATCTGCCCACAGGGCAGACAGGAAACATAGGAACAAATTGCCTCTTCCAACAATCCCAGTTTCCATTGTCTTGACTGGAACTAAAGCATTGGCACAAAGCGAATGTCACTTTGTCACAGGACTTCCATTTCCTCATATACTACTGACTGCTGGGAGCTGAAGCCAGGGGTCCAAAYGCACTTACATCATGGTTGATTATCCCCGATGTACACTGATTCAGGCCCAGCTTGTTGAACTCGTTGAGTCCACATGCCAAGACTTTGCCTGTCTGGGTGAGCAGGAAAGTTCCATCACAGCCACAGTGAACAGACACAATGTTTAAGGTCTTCGGAACATCCACCTAGGTGGAAGAAATATGTCCTAAGAAAATTAAAATCCCAACACCTATTACACAGAAGCTGGCACATGGAAAATATATGGGGATAGACCAGTGGCACAACTAGTCAGGACACTGTTGATAGCCAACACAGCTATTTTGAATGAAGACGTAAGAATACCATGAAGTCTGTAGCATATTRAAACTGTGGTCACAATGCAGAAATTCAAGGCAGACATCAGTGACCAGCACAGGAACCTGAAACATGGTGCATGGGGCAACTTGGCTAGATGGGGTCTACAGGCACCAAACCCAGTAAGCTGAGCAGGGCTGAGTTTGTGTCTGTGCTGTGTGGGTGTGATACTGTGTGATCACACACATTTGKTTTCCAGGCACATCCTTACTGGTTTCTAACCCACTAGGGGTTAGAATACTTCAGTTACCCCTAGCACTGTATTTCAAGAGGGTTTTACTTTCAACTTCTCTTTAATTCATTATATTCAAAGACTCGCAGTAGTTGCACTGCTGTGAGTTTCCTCTACAGACCCAAGGTATTTCTCAATATAATTTCTACAACATTAAGCTGGCCATTTCCAATTCCATCACAGAAATCAAAGCAATGATACTGTCAAAGCTCTAAGCTATGATACTGTCTGGTTTGTGAGTGGTATGACTGTCTGCCATGATCTCTAGGAGAGAAATGAAGCCAAATGAAGTGAGGAAACAAAGTTAAAACCCTTTCAAACTCTACGATGTCTCAGAAAAAACACCTGAGCCTCAGAGAGATACTATTTCCAAACAGCAACTAATTTGGATTTATGCCCATGTGGACTGTGAGAAGTAGTCATAGCCCTACCTTCTGAGGGGTGTAGTGATCTTCTTCTGAATCCAAGCCCAAGCGTCCTGCATCAGTGAAAATACTGCAGTTAAAAATGGCCTCACCARGTGCCCATATCTAAGAACTGGTACTGTCCCTCCATAGTCCCGAAACAATCTCCCTACAGAACTAGAAACGTGCTCCCCTACATTCATCATCACCCACCGATCCTCAAGGGAACCCAATCCCACTCACAGAACCATTGCCRGACCCATAGGGAAGCTAAGTGGCACCCTAGAACTTTCCAGAATAAAGCCCTAAGGGCTCAGTCTCCAGTTCCCCATTTTTACAAGGAAAGAAAGTCTCAAAGAACCAAAGTTCTTTGCCCCAGGGTATACCAGGCAGCCCTCACCTAGGCCCTGCATTACACACCTGCACCACGCTACTTTCTAGCAGGCATGCCCGAGAGCCTTCAGGCTTCAGGGAGACTCTACCTACCATACTCTCCACAGCCCCATGTGTAGACTTCTCTGTTCCTGGTCAGCACTGCCACATGGTTATCTCCACATGAGACCTGCTCCACAGGGTTGGTAAGAAAGAAATCCAGCTGCAAGGGTTCAAGCACTTCAGAACCATGAGCCTTGTCAACGCCAATACATCCATAATAGTCTGAGCCAAAGGCATACACCTGGCCCTCATCTGAAGGACAAAAGGGAAGCTTGGTCAGCACACAGAGTTTGTGTTAGATGGCATATTAACCTCTTAGGACACAGTCAGAACAACTTCTTTCCTGCAATGATCCTCTTTAGAGCAGAAGAATGTCACCAGGAGACTATGGAATCCTTTCTTGTTCATGTTAGGATGGATGATCTTACATGGCAACCTCCAGCTACTTCAGTGCCAAAAAATCTTTGGTTGAACATGCTTCTTTCTTTAACCGTAACCCCCAAATTGATTCTGTGGCCCTCTAAGTAACTCCTTCCCCACAATGAACACCTGGGCTTATCTCTGTCAAATCTCTGCCTTTTCAGCACTGGCAAAATAAGCTTGAATCATTTATATGATTCTCAAAATCAAATGAGAATCATTTATATGAGTAAAGCAAGAGTCAAATTCTTCTGTAACAGACAACACCACACCTAACACATCTTTTAAAGTATGAGCAGGGTTAGAACTAGAGACAGCTACTAGGCGGTCAAGTGTTTTGAATTAAACAGTGAATCCTAAATACACATGCTTTTTCATCACTCTGTTATTCTTTCCCCACACAGTCCAAAGAAAGTTTCAAATACATCTACATTCTCGACTGCAGGCTTCATTGTCTTTAGTATGAGCACGTATGGAGGAAACACATGCATGGTAAAAGCAGGGACGCATGGATTTGTGGTAAACTTTATCAACAAAAAGGAGCCCATACTTAGCAAAACTCCCATTCTCTTCTTGGGAATCCTCTGTGTACTAATGTTGATCCACCTCAAATGTTGAGATACAATCTATCTCAATTCCAATAATGTCAATACTATCCTCAAAACTGAGGGATGAGTAACATATGGGGCTTTCTCCTTTGTGTACAAAACTGCTTTGCTAATCTGATGGTGAAGACAAACACCTCCAACACTACAGCAAAGCAAGGGGACTTGTCAATGCCAATACATCTGTAATAGTCTGAGCCAAAAGACTTCCAGCTCTCACCTGTGATGCACACTGTGAAATCATCTCCACAGGACACCTGGCGAATGGCTTTTCCCTGAAGCTTCTCAACATGCTTTGGCTGTCGGTAGGAAGCTCTGTCTCCATGTCCCAGCTGCCCATGCAACTTGGTGCCCCCCTGCATATTCTGCAAGACAGAAACACCTGGTAAGGTCACGTTTCCACAATCCYAAAGAGGGTGTTAATAGTTAGAGCACCACTCTGTAGTCCCTGCTGCAGTCTAGTAGTCAGGAAGGGAATGAAGAGATGTTTGACTCTGTGTTTGGGCCTACAAGACCCCCATCTACAAACTTTAAGTGCACAGCAAGTCTCCAAGACACTTCTGTCACAATGGAAAATGTCTCCCAGAAACACAATTGCCTTCAGAGACTTGGATCAGCCCTGAATCAGAAGGCCTCAGTGCCCACTGCAGTCAGATTTCTCCCTTTCCCGGCTTCCTGCCCATCTGATTCAAACAGGCTTGTGAATGGTCAGCAGTAGATTTGAGCGCTCCTTTCCCACCCTTACCCCCTTCCTGCAGTTTCTCTCACTTACCACCCAGGTGTAGAGCTCCTTCTCCACTGTCACCACAGCAAAGTGAGTGTTACCAGCACACACCTGGCGTGCACTGCAGCCACTTTTGATGGCATCCAGCTTCTGGGGGGTGGACTTACCACCCCCCCAAACATACACCTCACTAGTGCGTGAAGTCACCACTGCAATGGGAGCCTCGTTCATGGTACTTGACCTGCACAGGAACCCCCCAACAAAACACACATGCTTTTAATAATGAGTTTGCATTCCATGTCATCACCCATTTTCATGCTGCTGTCTAGCAGTTTCCTCTTCACAAGCATTCATGGTTTTTATTTTCAAAAATTGTTCTTCCAACAAACTGCGAAGCAACACATGAACTGGGACAACCCCACATAAGATACTCAGATRGTCTTAGTACTTCCAAGTTTATGAGGAAAAATTGATCAAATTCTATCTGACAAATAACAGACAACCAGCTATACATGTCACAGAAGCTACCTGCTTCAAAGAGCAACCCTGTTTGCAGGCTTGCTGGGAACTGTGGTGTACCTCTGCTATATTACTTTTTATATGTGATATTTATATTAGCATAATATACATCATTCAGTCATATTCCTCCTGCTGAAGGGAATCAGTGTGAAAGAAAAGATCCACATTACAACWCAGATATGTAGGCTGTAAAGACTACATCCTCAGCAAGACAGATTAGAGCTGGATGGGACCTGCTGAGGTTTGGCTACAGCCATACAAATGAGTAAGGATATAAAAGGCAGAGTAAAACACAGGACAGTAAGCATGCAACAACTGTGTCACATTTCTAGCATTCGGGGATCTTCTAAACTACACTATTCCATTAAGGTTGTCACAGGCTAACACTCTCAGTTCCTCTCTGGGGAGCTGTTCTCTCCATGCTTCCTTTCAAACACATGTCTAAATAATTACCTTGGTCGCTTATTTGGCCCATTAAGCAGTGTGACTTTCTCTTCCATCTCCCTGCCAAGGGAGAAAAAGGAGATTTCAGGAAACAGCAACATTGCCCTATGCAATTTACTGACAAGCAGCACACACAGACTGTTTTCCTTTCCAATAAAATGCGGCTGCCTCTTGGAGGAAACGTGGCAGCTGTTTACCAGCTCGCAGCAATACACAGTAAGTAGGGCAGAAGTAATGTACCACACAGCAAACAAACTTCCAGAAAAGCTGAGGACAACAAACTAGGGATGTATGATAATGTGGCCAACCAATACCCATATTGCACAAKAATAACTTTAAATGGCTAAATATTATCAGGATTAGGGCTTTTACCAGTGCATACAGCAAGAAAAAACTCAAACTTTGCTGATCACCAAGCGAAAGAATAAAGGTATAAAGGACGAGGTCTGCTGTACCCAGAGAAACCAATGTGGGATAGAAACAGCCCAGAATTATCCTACACCTTTCATGAAAAGATAGTGTGTGCAAGCTGATGGTCAAACAAAGCTAAAATGGGCCACTTGCAATGCAAGTCTCTCCCAAAGAGAGACGCAATGAAAGGAAAAAGCGAGGGTCTCTATACTGAATGATCCGTGTATTTTAAAAATACATATATTCAAAATGGCTTTTCCAATGACCACAAGAAGATCTCTGTGACTTTTCATTCACAGAAATTTGAAGAGTAGAAAGAGCATTCCTCAAACAAGTCACAGAACGGAATACCTCAAGGTTCTCAATACAACAGCTTCTAAGGATGCAGGGACGTTTCCCATGCACCAACAGAACATCAGAAGACAAGACTGCAAAAATGCACTTTTCTCCTAAAGAGAATTAAGTAGTTCAATAATTGCCTCACATCAGACTAAATTAACTTAAGGAAGTTACTATAAAAGCATAAACACCACCAGCCTGCACAAACCCTCCTGTTTTCCCTATCAGCCATCCAGGCTTCAGGCAAGACCATCTGATTACCTCCTGCGCTTGCTGAGAAGGGGATGTTCAAGCAACTCATCTGCAGTGGGTCTCTTTTCTGGGTCCTGAAAGAAAGAAGGAACAAGTAATTCTCTGGGAAATATTCATCATCTACAACAAACTCTTGGCCCAGAAGACCTCATTCAAGCCTTCATGGACTTCCTTCCCTGACTTCCTTCAGAAGGGAAGGGAATTAATTCAAAGATTTAGAATGAATAGGGATAAATACCACAGAGGTGCAGGAGGGACTTCCATACTATGAGGGTATTAATACTATATTTGCTTTCAAGAAATTAATTCCCTACAGAAAGCCAGAGCCCTAAGAGACTGTACTGAGATGATGCTCCTACCTCCACAGCACYGCATTAAAAAGTAATTGCTTCTGCCAGCCCATTAAATATTTGTGATTAGAGCAAACCCAGCACACCTCCAGAGCATGCAGGACAGAGTGGCATCTTGAGACAAAGCTTTCAGCGGACTGGAGAAAGCCCAGCCTTAGTGATACCTCAGGCCTCACAAAAATTACCCTGCACTAACAGCTCACATGCTGAAGCAGGAATGCGATTCCCTGCCATTTCTGAATTCCACAACTGAGACAGCTAAGAAGGGGCATCTGAAAATTAGAAAGTATTTCACCAACCTGATCAAGGCAGGAATTCACCATCTGGATCAGGTCCCAGGAGTAGACAGTGGAATCAACCTCCATGGCACGATTTCCCTGTACAATCTTCACACAAAGGTTCAGGGGATTCTAGGCAGAAACCAGGAATCAGCCATAATGGAACTGAACTGGACAATGTGTCCAATGGAGAGAGATGCTATAGGCCACTGTTATTTTTATCCCCATCTCTGATCAGGACACATCCCTCTTCTTCCCTGCCTAGCAGGTTCTCCAGAAACTTAATTCCTGCAGAAATGATAACTGATAGCTATGACTCAGTGTCAATATCCAGCTTTTCACCAAATACTCTACCAGTGCAGGGAGAATAGTCTCTTCTCTGTATGTAATCTCCTATGCCACATTTTGCCATTAAACACAGCACAGCAGCAAAGTTACTGGGGACTAGGGAGCCATCAAGAGAGAAAGTCAGGAAAGGGTGGTATTTTCACATCGTGCCCTTCAGTGAAACAAATCTTGCCTATGGTAACTAGCAGCTTTTCCTATCATATGGCACAAGCTTGGAAATCACACATGGCAGAGAGCTATGCTCCTTTCACCCTCCTATGCCAGCTTGACCAGACTTCTCTTGCAATCAAGCTCAGAGAAAAAGTAACAGGATTAGAGCCTATGAAATGTGAAGGCTGGAACTTTTTGCTACAGAATGCTACAGAGAAAATTCACTGCTAGTAATGCCAAAAGAGCAAAAAGACTACACAGTCACAAACTTCCTCCTTGTAGTAAAAAGGATACTTCATTCACAACCATGATGCAAATTAGCAGTTATTATTTTGCAAGTAGAAAACCTGGGCTGCAGACAAGGGTGGGTTTGGCAGAAGCCACAGAGGCTGCTGCATAAACGCAGAAGGGAAATCTGCGTGCAGGAAAATCATGCAAACATTTTCTCTGGCTATAGCTGTCGCTCTYAGGCTGCTGTTTTTTTAATCAGCAGATTAAAGCAACAATGAAAGAAAAACATGCCTTAAGAAAGCTATGAGCCAAGTGTGAACTTTAGGACAACAAAAATAAAGTTATTCGGGCCATACAGGTTGGCAGACTTACAGTAGCATCAAAGGTCCTCTTCAGAGTAAGCAGCTCAAAGATGACACAGCCCACAGCCCAAATATCTGATTTGAAGTTGTATTTCACACCCTGGCAGAGCTCTGGAGACATGTAATATGGAGTTCCCACCAGCTAGAAAAGATAACATTTAAAAATCAGAAATGATCCAGCAGCCTTCAATTCTGGAGCTCTGTATTCATCACGTTCACACAACAGAGCTGTGACAGACACAGCACAGAAGTGATATACCTCTAATGAACTGGAGGGATAAGAACAATAAGCACACTTCTTCCCCTCTCATCCACAAACCTCTCTGTCCCTGAGCTTCCTAAAAGATCCTAGACACCTCTCTTCTCATGTGCCTGATGTGGTACATACTTCTCAATAGAGCAGTAGTCACAAAAACACAGGAAGGATTATCCCCTCTCTTAAATATACATCATCTAGAGATAATCAGGGCCTTACGTACTGACCAGGCATATGGAAACCATCACATGAGCCTGAAGCAAAAAGGATCTAGCAGAGCTTCCAAATACAGATGCCAGACCATAGCTATGGAGCCACTCTGTCTGCTCATAAGATACTGTCAGGACAAAGGCTGCTCTGTCTCAAACAAAAAGAAGGGTTACTTTTGGGTCAGTACATAGAAAGCTGGCTTGAGTCCCACTTGAAAGACATTCACTTCAGAATRAGCAACTGTTTTGTGTAGAATGAACATCCCCACCACACAAAAAATCCCAAACCTTGCAGGTAAATACAGGCTGCCTCCCAGGTACTGCAGAAGTAGTGGTTTAGCTCAAAGTCAAACAAGGAGACACAGAACAAACACGATACAAGATGTAAGAATGAAGCTTTAATGGAACTCACTCCTTAGAAAGAAACTAGACAGAAAAATAAAAAAAAAAAGATAGAACTTAGAAAAAGGAGAAATATTTATAGATGACCTCTTTTCAACTCTCTCAGTAAAGCTCCAAGGACTACAAAGCCTGCCCTTCATTAGACTCTGCTAGTACACTGGATACCTAATGGGCACATTGAGAATCTGCCATCTCCCTCCCATTTCCTGTTACAGAGTGTGACAGCACAGAGCTACATGAGTGCCAGCCATGGGAAGGTTTAGAAGCCTAAAGAATTGGAGTATCACACAGAGAACTAGGACACTGCACCTAAACCTTTTTTTAAACGAAGGAAAATATAAGCCTTCCATAAGACACAGACATATTTTCTACATCTTCTTTGGTAAATGGGAGAAAGAAGGATAAATTAAGAAATCAGTGTTTAGTAAGCAAGATGTGAACATTATACAAAATCCCAATTTRACTGCTACAATTACAAGTACTGACAATAATGTTTTGCACTCGTTTCCCAAAAATATTACTTCCATTCTGACACTGGTCATCAGGTTACAAACTGAGCAACTAGACCAGAGCATATAAAAAACAAAATAGGGTTGAAGGTGTGTAATTCAAAACTCTTCATAAGTGAAAAAAGGAAAAAACAATGCTTGTACATGTAGCAGGTACAGATGAATACAGACAACACAGGCAGAAACAAACCTGGCAATTCATAGCACAGACTGAACTGCCTCTGAAAGCCAGGAGGCCATGATAAATGTGATAAAACAGAAGTGGTTCTGCTGCAGCCCAGCCTGGTGATGGCTTTATGAAGTAGCCTTGAGTTTCCACTTATGGTGGAACTGCACAGTAGTGCTCATGTTCTGGAAGGGGACTGGCAAGTATTTAACTACACATCCTAACAGAACACCAACATCTGGCACTAAATCAAATAATACAGCCCAGTAAGGGGAAGTGCAACCTGGCTTGTGTTCCAAACTATAATAAAGGCCTTTAGCAGACAGGAGCCCCAGATAATGTCTCCCTTTCCAAGCCTAACGCTCACCAAAGAAATTATTTGAGCTGAGAAATCCAAGCTGAACCTTTTAGGTGTCTGCAATACAGCTTACCCTGTGTCATAACTCTGGCTGCGAGAATGCTTTCTGGCAGGGTCTGGAACAAAGCCAAGCTTGACAGCCTTCTGGTAGAATTAATCTCTCCTACAAAGCTTTTTGCCTCCCTGCAGGAACATTACCAATAAACCATACACCTGGTTACCATAAGAAGCATAAGTGCCTTTCTTGCTTCTTCGCAATTCAGTTCAGAGCCTGAATATTAAAGAGATAGGAGATATGCCTATGGCACTGTGCCGTGTCAGGCATGCACATACAAGCTATCCCAGATCCACCTGAGGCAAAATTTATCTGTTAGCACAGCAGCATGACAAAATTAATTTAATTTGTTAAGCTGGCCTTAACTGGCCCAGAGGGAGAGTGTTGTTCTGATGTGACTAAAATGCTGTCTCTGTCCTTCAGCCAGCACTGCCTTCGTATTACACAGATCCACCTTTGGAAGTACCATGCCTAGAAAAAAGAAGAGCAATGCTGTCCAGCATGGCTAAGCTAGCCCTGGTACAATTCTATTCCCGTAGTAGCACATATCTTTAGTTTACTGCTGCTTTCCAGAGAGACAGACCTCCAAGAGGTAACCTGGGAGCAAGGATAACTGCAGGCTGCAACACATCAGCAATTACACCAAAGTTAGTGAGATAAAATTAGGAACTGAAGTTGTAGTGAGGTGGGTATCGGTCTCCAGGTTATTACTGACAGGACAAGAAGAAATGGCCCCAAGTTGTGCCAGAGGAGGTTTACATAACATACTAGAAAAAAATTCTTCACTGAAAGGGTCCGACTTTGGAACAAGATGCCCAAAGAAGTAGTTGAGTCACCATTCCTGGAAGTGTTAAAAAAAACCCGTGTGGATACAGCACATGGTTTAGTGGTGAACAMGGCAGTGCTGGGTTAACCATTGGACTCAATGGACATAGAGGTCTTTTCCAATCTTAATTCTATGACACTGTAACACTGACGGAAATTGAGGATGAGGGAAAGTAATAGAAAACAAGCAGCAAGAATGCACAGCATCCCTGGTCTCCTTCAAGGCAATGCAAATGATAGAAAAATACAACTGATTTTGCACACAAAGATGGCAGATACTCACAGTCTCAGCCATAGAGTACTCAGAGTTCAGCTTCTTTGCCAACCCATAGTCTCCCAATTTAATCAGGTTTGCCTTGGTTAGAAAAATATTTAATGTCTTTATATCTCTGAAATGAGAAAAGTGATTCAAACACTCAAATACACTTCCAGATTTCAGTTTTCCACGCATTACAACACCTTCCCCCCAAAATGACCTACTTGCTACTCGGCCAGCAGTCTGACACACACACATACACAGAGTTCTCCAAAAGCAATTTTGCCCCAAGTACTGGGTAGTAACTGCAATTATCCATGTTTTATCACACTGCCCATGAAAACACAACAGTTTCCAAAGCTCAGGCTCCAGACACCTACATAAAGGCCACAGATCAAAGATAGTACTTTCCCCCCTCTCAGTTTCTTCTCGTATGAAGGTCATAGAGCTGGTCTTATTTTTGCTGGTTTTATAAATAGACCCAAGCCTGGAGTCGCTGAGCTCACTAAAAACGTAAGTATAAGTATGAACATGTATGTATGCAAATATATACACATACACAGAGGGGGTGAAACAGATGACACTCTAGAACTTAAGCATAATGTCCTTAGCCCTCAAGAAGAGCTCTTTATAACACGACATAGGATTCTAGCCCATGAGTTGACAGGGCTGATTGAGAAGGCTTTAATCTAGGTTTCAAGGGGGAAGGAGATRAGACCAGGCTAGCTAGAGATGAGCCTGGGGGCTGCACACCAGTGCTTGGGGTGAAGTCAATAGCCCAGCTGAAGCGCATCTGCACCAATGCACACAGCAGGGGTAACAAACAGCAGGAGMTGGAAGCCACTGTGCAGCAGGAAAGCTGTGACACAGCTGCCATCATGGAAATGGGGTGGGACTCGCATGACTATAGCRCTGCAATGGAGCTCTGGAGGGACAGGTGAGCAAGGAGAGGCGGTGAGGCAGCTCTGGACATTGGGGACTGTTTAGACTGCACAGAGCCCAAGGTCAGTGATGATATGGGTCAGTGCCTACAGGTGACAACCACGGGGAAAACCAGCTAACCAGGATGAAGAGCCTGATGAGATTCCATAAGGAGCTGGCTGATGTTTCATGATCACTGGTTTTTGTGAGAGACTTTAACYTGCTGGACATCTGCTGGAAACTCYACACAGCAGAGAGGAGGCAGTTTAAGAGGTTCCTGGAGTGTGTGGAACAAAACTTCCTGACACAGCTGGTTAGCAAGCCTACCAGGAACAGTGGCTGCTGATTCTGAACAGAAAAGGGCTGGTGGGAGATGCAGTGGTTGGAGGCCATCTTAGGTAGCGACTATGAAATGACAGAGTTTTCAATTCTTGGTGAAATAAGGAGGGGGTCAATAAAAGCTCTACCTTTGAGTTCTGGAGGGCAGACTTTAGTCTTTCCAGGACACTGGTTCAGAAAGTCCCTTGGGAAACCACTCCTGAAAACAAAGGGATCTGGGAAGAATGGACATACTTAAAGATGGACATTTTAGAGATGCGGGAGGAGGCTGTTGGAGAAGGTGGCAACCCATGGCTTGTATAGGTGCACTCTTTGCCTGGGTGGCTGGGCACAGGGCATCGTGGTGAATGGTGCCACATCCAGTTGGCAGTCAGTCACCAATGGGGTTCCCCAGGGCTCAGTGCTGGGGCCAGTCCTGTTTAGTATCTTTTAYTGATGATCTGGACAAAGAGATTGAGTGCACCCTCACTCAGTTTGCAGACAACACTAAGCTGGGCAGAAGTGTTGATGGGCTGGAGGGTAGGAGAGGCTCTACAGTAGGATCTAGACAGGTTGGATTGATGGGTTGAGGCCATTTGTAGAAGTTTAGTAAGGTGAAATGTCAGGTCCTGCACTTGGGCCACAAKAACCCCATGCGGCACCACAGGAAGGGGGCAGAGCAGCAGGAAACCTGGYCAGCAGTAAAGGATTTGTGTGTGCTGGTCAACAGCAGCYGAACATGAACCAGAGTGCGCCCAYATGACCGAGAAGGCCAATGGCATCCTGGCCTACACCAGAAAAAGCATGTCCAGCAGGACCAGCACAGTGATTGTTTCCTTGTATTCAGCACTGGTAAGGCCACACTTCGACCCAGGTCTGGGTCCCTCAGAACAGGAAAGACAYTGAGGTGCTGGAGCATGTCCAGAGAAGGACAACGGAGCTGGTGAAGGGTCTGGAGCACAAATCTGATGAGAAGCAGCTGAGGGAGCTGGGGTTTTTTTCACCTGGAGAAAAGGAGGTTCAGGGGTGACCTTATYRCTCTTTACCACTGCCTGAAAGGAGGTTGCAGCAAGGTGGAGGTCAGTCCCTTTTCCAGGATAACTGGTCACAGTTGTCACAAGAAGAAATGGCCTCAGAATACACCAGGGGAGGTTCAGATTTGACATCAGAATTTCTTCACTGAAAGGTGATAAGCATTGGAATGTGCTGTCCAGGGAAGTGGTAGAGTCACCATCCCCGGAAGTGTTCAAGAAACAACTAGACATGGCACTTAGTGCTGTGCTTTAGTTGACATGGTGGCATTCAGWTGGACTCTTAAGATCTTGGAGGACTCTTCAAACATTAATGATGCCATGATTCTATGACATACTATAYCCAAAAGATCAAAAGGCTGATGGCCACAAAAACGCCCAGCTCCAGAACTCATTGAAAACACCTTCTTGCAGGCAGAGTGCAGCTAATGTATGTGTAGCTTCCCAGATCAACACAAGAGGCTGGAAATAGAAAGGAAGCTCCCGCAGACAGACTTTTCAGGGCCAACACTTTGTAACATCCTCTTGTCCTAATGTACCATCAACAACTTCACAGTATAGATCAGGAAAACATCAAGTAAAGCAGCACTTTGCATTCATCCACTCGGGGCATGGCAAAGTTCTGGGTCACTCTGACAATGTCTGCAGAAGAAGGAAATCACTGCAAACATTTAAATAATTGTTCGATTCAGTATTATGGACAGGTTTGAGGCCACAAGTGTTCAGAGGTGGTGAGAAGGACAGACATGACATCTGCTTCAGGCCAAAAACTCAGGCACTACTTTGCTGAGTGTAGGCTACCAACGCCTCATTAGCATGTCTTGCCAATTACTAAAGATTCACAACGGCAGCAGCCAGGATGCTGTCCTACAGAAACATCCTCACACAGCTATGCCTATAATTTAGTGCAGCACACGATACAATTGTGCTGGAAGTGGCTGTCTACACCTTAGATATGCCCCAGAGCATCACAATCTCCTTGAAATACACATAAGCCATGAAATTTACTGCTCCTAACAGAAAAAAGTAATTAGCTACACATGAAAATCTCAGAATAACTGTCAACATGACCACTACAAGCTAATGGATTGTACTACTGCCTTAAGTAACCAGCCAAAGAAATAAGATTGAGCCAAATTCAGGACAAATTTACAGTCATGGGTTAATGCAAAATCTTCATCACTGTTAGCTTCCARGAACTACAGAACAATGAATACACTAGCTTGCAGCTATTAATTGTGGAACAGGTCAGAAGTAYCTTTGGCCAATGGCAACTGCTCTTCCTACCCACTTTAACAAACATCATTAATGTGCTACAGCAATAAAGGGCAAATTTACTTCCTTCCTATGTGGATAAACTCTTTGTTCACACAGCTATAATTCCCTTTTCAAACAAAAGATTTCCTGCACATTTATCACAAGACTGTTTCTAGCCCCATAAAAAAAAGGATCCTTAACATCTAGGAGATCCTATTACACTTTGGAGAGAAACTCAGTGCTTGCTTTAAAAAAAGAAGCAAAGAAGTTCTTCACCCCCATGAACTGCACTGTTACCTCAACTTTGCTATATGCCACACTTACCTGTGAAGAATTCCTGCTCGATGAATGCAGCTCACAGCTGATGCAATTTGAAAGAGATACCAAACCACCATCTGCATAGGTAGGAATATAAGCATTATGTGAGACTCAAA
>NW_026623232.1:5252323-5305964 GCF_030028575.1 Malurus melanocephalus
AAAAAACCCAAAACAACAAACCACCACAAAAACCCTACACGTCCCTGTCACAACAAGAGGGCCTGGCCATACCACTTAGATGCTCTTTCAAGAATATGAGAAGTTAGAATTTCCTGTTTTGGAAATCTCTGAGTGCCCACCAGGAAGAAACAGAGAAAGAGGTTAAATTTTGCCAAGTTGATAAGGTGAAGAAAGACGGCTGTCTTTCATTATTCCTCCCTTGAAACTATATACTGCTTGTAGACAGTTAAAAAGTAAAATAAGAAGTTTCAGATAGTCCATAAACGCTAGCAGTATTGAATAGGGGGATGCCAGTCCCCAGATAAACACAGAAATTCCCCCCCATTGCTATGAAAAAAATTTGGAAGAAATACTCAAATAATCCTACAGATCCCCAGAACATCAGGCCAACCCCACTGCTCCCTCAAACCAGTCCAAATTACCTCTTCTTCAAATAACTTGTCTTTCTGTCGCAGAATCTTATCGTAGAGGTTCCCTCCTGTAATTATAAGTGAGTGAGAAAGACAGAGAGTTTCATCTTAGTTAATGGCAGCAGTTACTCTGCTCAAGTGCTGCTGGGAACACTCAAATCCCCTAAGAGATCTGATCAATCACTACAGCTCCCTCTAAGCATTCTTCACTTAAACAGGTCAGGCACTCACAAAATTAAGTTTTTCCATCTTCAGGCCGAAGCAGAGAAGATTCTTTAACATCACTCTTTAATATTCTCTAAAAAGCAAATTAGTAAGTTCAGCCAGCAATCCCTACTTTTTTACTTACTTTTCTTAAGTGCTCCTTGGGCTACAAGCTGTATACCAAATCATGTGTGACTGTCCTGCTTAGCATTATATATATAAATAATACATTAAAAAAGAGAAAGAAAACAACTTTAAGGTCAGAGTAGCCCCTGAAAGCACAATTTACTGTCTTTCCCTACTTACTCCCAGCTCTGACCGGCCTCTCTTTTATCTGCCCTRCCATATACAGTGGTGCAGAATTCACAAAGCACTGACAACAGCATCAACAGAAGCCTGAAATCAGCAGAATCTTCAGGGCACCTCACACCTTCAAGTCAGCAGACTAAACATCAGGGAGAGCTAAAAGAAATGATGCTGAAGGCTGCAGGTAGAGAGACTCCCTGTCAGATCAGCATTCAAACAGTAAATCCCAAAACTCTGATCACATCCTGTTGCTATTCCAATTCCCAATTATCATATATTATATCCTAATGGTAACAGATGAGCAGGTCCATTCCTATGGTGCAAGACAGCTTTTGGCTATATGATTTCCATGGGTCTGTCAAGTGGTGAATGACCAAAGCAGGTTGCAATGACTCCTCTGCCTTCTTGAGGGATTTAATTCAGACTCCCATGAAAGGAAGATTTTTCTAACTAAGACGTCCTTCACTTAATTTCTTCTCATTCTGCTTTGCTGTAACTTCTCAACATTTCTCTTTTCTGCCTTATGTTCACATTACAAATTAGCTTCAAATCACTTTTCACATTCACAATTTAACAAAGTATTCTCTTCTGCCTCTTCTTATGAACATCTTTTCTAACCATTCAAACTTTGCAGGCTTTTAGAYAATTGTGTGCTACATCTCTTTTATTCCCATCTTTTCTGCAGCTTTTCTGAACCAAAGAGCAGCAAAACAGGTACTACATTGCCAAAATCCTACACAAACAGGCAAGTTTCACTGATGTGAAATACCTCTAGGCACATATATGAAAACCAAATTAATTTAGCATTTGTTTCATCTAATCCCATTTAACCTTCTGACATAGGTTATTCTCTTTTCAATTAATGTATTTTATAGGRTATTTCTTCCAAAATGTATTTCATTTGTTTTCACTGATGTTATCCCATGGTCAATCTTATGGTACCATGATATACACACAGAACTAAAGACAAATAAATGAGTAACTTGATTTCCTCCTTTGYAAAATAGGGACAGCATTCACTGAAATCTGAAATTCTTTTCTAGATCATCAGAACTTAATTAGACAGTAACACCTCGGGATTATGAGGAGTGTCTGACAGTCATTAGTCTAACCTTACTTTTAAAATTACTCATAAATTATTTTGGGTTTTTACACTGTAAAAAAAGTCTCATAAAATACTATTAATGCACTGGCAAAACCACTACATGGAAGTCCAAAGAAGATTTCTTCTTTCTMATGTCCCTTGTTCTGTACCATTCACATATTCAGGCAACACCAGCTATATACTCCTCTCTGGGTTATTATCCCAAAACCAACAGAGGCATATACAAACGTGCACAGACATCAATACTATGCAGCTTTTCTCTGTGCCCTCCAACCAATTTATAATGGCCTCAAGGCATGCTGTCTTTTCAGGGCAAGTGAGTAACTCACACAAAGGAAGTGCCCCTAAAATAAAAGGTGCCTCAAAGAGTTAACATTTCCCTATGCTCGCACTGGACTGCACCCTCCATAAGAACAAAAAGCAGAGAAGAAAAACCRGATTTGGCCAAGCTGCCAACCAGGCTGTCTGATACCCTTCAAAAAGATTTTGCACAACTCTGTTGTACTGTCCAATSTGTTCCAATGAAAGCAATCTGTTGTATAAGGCAATAAAAACATGATGATAGCCTTTTCCAGAAAAAAAAAATGTTTCTACAAATGAGCCAAGGCTTAATGTAAGCCCTATGCAAGCACTAGATACTTAGCCTGGGGGGCTGACCACTAACCCAAACAGGAACCACACTGCAGTTCTAGGCAGGTATCCTGTGCCAGTAGTGTAAGATGTATATGGGCTCCTCTTCCTGCTGTCTAAGAGCAGCTGCTAGTCAGAACCTCATTGCAAATCCTTCTATCACTACATCTGAGCTGGGACTGTTTCCCCTGCAAACTCCAAACACCACCATCTGAGCTACTCTCGGACAGAATTTTAAAATTTTCTACAGCACCAGATGGACCAGATTTGTTGTTTGGGTTTTTTTTTTAATAGTAAATGTAGAAACTGTAAGCAGGAGGCAGGAAAAAGTCCTGACTGCAATGTGCCAGGAGAATTTTAAGCTTTGATTTATAATTGCCACACTATAAACCTCCTTAAGTGACACTAACAAAAAAACAGCCCCCACTCTTACTGGCAGASATGCCCAATATTCTCATGGTCTTTTCCCACTACCCATCTGAAAGAACACAGCGAGTTGCACTAGAAGTGCTTATCACCAATAAACCACTCCTTCCAGTGCACCAGCCATTCAGAAAACTCAAAATCATCTACTGCACAGACTGCCTTCACTAACTACTGGGTTTCTTTTTAGCATCTGAGACACAAATCAGAAAGGTTCTCAATCTGATCTTCAGGACCTATGCAGCAGGATTCACCTCCATTCCTCTGCTCTCCAGATGGTACCCCAGAAACACTTGCTGCAGGTTCTGCAGGAGGGTGACCCAGACACGTGGCAGCTGCCTGTTTATAAATGGGAGTAGGGATCTCACCATTACAGTACTCCAGCTCAATCAGGAGCGTGGTGTTATCCATGAAGTGATTGTAGTATGCGATGATGTTCTCGTGCTGCAACAGGGCCAGGATAACGATTTCATTCAAAGCATCACGACGCTCCTTTTCTGACAGCCGGGTCAGGTCCACCTCTTTCCACACTACGAGTGAGTCATCCTGAAACAGAAAACATCTTTCAATTAAAAACAGTTATGAAGAGAACAGTACATGCCTTTATAGCAGAAATTAAAATACCAGGAAAAGTAAAAGACTTTTCTGTCTTACAGATTTCAGACAAATATTCTTCACCATTTAAGTTCTGAGGTTTGCTGTTTTTCTTTCTAGCTGGCCAACACTCATTTTGGGAAAAAAATAACAAAAAACACCAAACCAAGGGAAAGACACAGCGCTTGTTTTGTTTCAATTAAAACTAAATATACGCCCATTCAATAAAGGGAGAACATTGTATTTCCAATCCTGTAACTATAGGATATTGTACAAGACCATAAGTTGTTATAAATATTCAAAGACAACAGTCTAAGAAAAAAACAAACCAAAAMCCTAACCAGTAAGAACCAGAATGAATTTAGCTTGCCCTTGTAAGGCCCACATACATTGCCAGTCACATTATGAGTGATTTCTCAAGTGAACAATGCTCATTTACAACTGCCCAAGCCATGACACCTCAAGGTAGCCAGAAAAAATTGAAGATCTTCCCTTTAGAACTAAATCAAGCATTTTTTCTTTACAGCCATAAAAACAAACCACAACTACAACTGAGGGAGCAACGGGAGGACTGGCTTTTCATCCAGTCTCCCCCAGTTACACTGAAATGCTGAGCACATAAGGGAGTTACCTGTATGAGATGCCCCCATGTCCTCTGTGACTACAACAAAACATAGAAAAATGAGCAGTCTATTAGCATCGGAAGCGTATCCACACCTCCCTGCGAAACTTCAGGGGACCGCGAGATTGGCAGTGCCCACAGATGCCAAAACCCAGACCCTGCACCCCTGCACACCGAGGGCTGAAGTTGTCACTTCGTTCCCGGTCTGTTCCCAGAGCGGTGCCGGGGGATGTCACCCTGGGAGCTGTCAGTGTCACCCCAAGAGCTGAGCCCTGCTGCGGCTCCTCGGGCACGGCGCCTTCGAGCCCCGGCCCCTGGCGATGGCCCCGCTCGCCCTGGCAGCGGCCCCCGCCCGCCTCGGAGCGGCTCCGGGGCCCCTTGGCGGGGATGGCGGAGCGGGGCCCCCGTCCCGCCGCCGGGSCCGCCTACCTACCTCGGTGCGGCGGTACAGGGTGGCCTCGCCGAAGGCGCCGCGGCCCAGGGTGCGGATGGGGATGTAGTGCAGCTCCTCCTGCTCGCCGGGCACGCCGCCGCAGCCGCGGGAGCCGCCCCTGCCCGAGGACTCGTTGCCGAAGTCGGAGCTGATGGAGTCGCAGTGGCGCTCGTACTCGCCCAGCGACATGGCGATGGCGGCCCCGCTCGGCCCGGCGCTCCCTCAGCGCGGCCCCGCGGGTTCCATGTCGGCTCCCGACGGCGACCCGGAACCGCTTCCCGCCGCCGCCGCCGCGACCTCCGCGCTCCCGCCCCGCCGGGCCCGGCCCCCGCCCCGCCCGCCGCCGGCAGCGGGATCGGGGCGCACGGGGCCGCGGSTGTGCGCCAGTTCGCTTCCCAAGAAATCAAGCGTTCAGCCTTAATTTCTTAAAAGCTTTGAGCGATAGAAAACTGTCTGGAGTAACTGATTTGTATAAAAAAAGTAATTACTGCTTCTGATTGTACAGATGTTAATTTTTTTTTCTTTTCTGTGCTACACGTAGTATACATTATGAAAAACATTTGGCACAAGGGAGAATACATGCATGGATAAACACCGCGACTGTACCCCAAGCATAAAGATCTAGTTGGGCGGGCACTTGCAGTGGATACACGCTTCACGGTGCTAATAAAGCACAGCTGCCTCTCTCTCCGTGCCACCGATGCTCTCTCTGACAGAGAAATAAAATGAAAACTTCATAAATATTTTAGAGCTGAAGCTGCAACGACTTCTCTGTGACAGAGAAGTATTTATAACCTTAATCTTAGGTTTGTGATTTATTTTCTTCACAAACGATGCACATCATCATAATTTCAATGTCTTCTTTTCAGGGTTCTGTAGTCACAACTACAGGTGGGAAAGTTGAATGATGGAGAATGCTCACTTCAAGACAGGTCTTCCAACGCTTACAGGAGATCTGAGGAGCTGAAGCACAAAGCCCTAAGCCCAGGCACGATGGAGCCCAGTTAGCTCTTATTTCAGTATGTTGGGAAGATGCATGAGAGAATGAGCAATGCTCCTTGCAAGGTGTTGAAGTTTAAAGAGCTGCTCAGTATTATATGCACCTATTTGTGAATAACTTATACATCAACATCTATATGTTGTGCATTGAAACGATTTCCATACAAGTTGAYATCCTTAAGAGCAGCATGTCAGTTTTAAGATAAGGAAGCTTGCAGTAATGGATGAAAATGCTCAGATGGGTCCTGCAAAGGATCATTTACTCTCTCCCTTGGGAGTACTTGGCAAAATGTCATCTGGCAAATAGTAATAATTTTTTTAAAAATCTAMATGACAAAATCTCATGAAAATGGGATTAAGGAATCCTGAACAGTTGTAAAAAATCAGACTAATTGAAAAAGCCAATCTTCATTTTTCCTATTTGAAAAGTAGAGCTATCTTGACCATTATTATCTAGAAATTCTTCTATAAAATGCTTACAATAGTAACTATGATCAGGTTTAGCCACCTCACAGCATTGCCTTTATTATGCTTTAAGAAGCAGGCTGTAGTTCTCACAGCAAAATGCCTCTAAGAGAAGRAGCAGTTCCTGCAGACTCGGGTTTATTCGAATATAACTAAAGAATGCATACCTGACTTTATACTGTGTTTTTTACTCAAGCATTTAAAGAAATCAGACCATCAAGGCCCCCATCAAGGKGCAATGTGTTATTTTGCCTCTTACAAAATGAATATTGAAGGATTCATTTGGGAAAGGGTAGGAAAACTGTMATTTAAACCAAATAATAGCAAGCATTTGCCTCACTTCAAAGATGTCATTCACGRTTTTCAGAGTCAAGGTAGTACATTGATTATATTACTAAGACAAGGCAAGAGCAGCCACACTGAGAAAGAAGTGACAAARCATCTACATGGTTAATTATAATTAAGAAGACAATACCATGAGAATGCAGTTACATATGTACAGCAAATACTTTATGTGTGAGGGAAGATTGTCCAAACAAAGTACACTTGGGGGAAATAAAAGCCCAAGCACCTGGTATGGGTGAGAAAATACTAGAAGGTAAAAGTCTGCAGCAGGTCAGACCAGAAATGCAATGGAATATAGCAGGAGAACACAAGCACCTCCTCTCCTCTGTTTGCCTCGTCTATTGGCAGCTGTAGAAACAGCATCCACCCAATAACCAAGGAAAATCAAGTTCTTGTAATTACAATTCCGACAGGATACCTTGGTACGGTTCACAAAAATATCACATAATACAATCGATTTAAAAGCTCGGGGGAAATGTACCTCAGGAATACCAGCTGTGAAAGGAAATACACAGGAAATCACAGAAGTCAGACAAAGCAAGGCCAGCATGGTCCTGTCATTGCTTTTTTTYGGTTACATGTCTCCAAAGGAAGTTATTCAATGTGTACATTCTACTGCAGAAACTGAAATACAAGACAGATGTCCTTTAGAATATAGCAGCTTTCTGCAAACATGAGCTAAACCAATGATTCTCATAGCAAAGATCACTGGGATGGACATCAAGAGATCACAGGTCCTCTGGCAGGCTGTGTCAGTGAGCTGGAAATGCAGAAGCTAATGCATTGAGGTGATAAACCACACGGACCTCTGGCAACAGAAGACGTAAACAGAAATCTGTCACTACCATTTCTCAGAGAGTCACATCAGCTGCAGCTGAAACAGAGAAACTTTATCTCCTGCCAGTCCTTCTGGTGCAAAGTAAAACAGGATTCCTACAAACACTGCCAAACAAATGTGAGTATTTTAGTGTGGCAGCAAARGCTTGGGGGTCACCTGTTCCAAAAAGGGCCAAGAAAAGCCAACTGGCAGTTTTTTTAAATCCTCTGCTCCTTCCAACCTCCTCAGAGAAAGACGACCTGCTTCTGGTCTGCCAGAGTTACCAGACCACTACATATAGTGATTTGGRGGAAGAAAAAACAAGCACAAGCCTGACAAATTTTCCAGGTGGAGAAAGGGCAGCAGAAAAAACCTGCCAGTGCTGAAGTCCTGTAGTCCTCACCGGATGCAACTTCTTTTCCTCCTCTGGAAGRTTTATCCTTTTCAGGTTTGTATTCTCTCTTTCCCAAGAAGCCACCTTCAACATAGTTCATTTCCCAAAGATTTTGTTCACTAAAGGCATGGCTATCTAAGGCATCTGGAAGACAAGTACAGCAGAGAGACACAACTAAAGATACCAGACAGAAAAATGTATCACATGAACTGATGAGGAAAAGAGAGGCCACGCTACTTTCTCAAAACTCTGCCTTACGACCAATTGAAATGTATGGGTGGCAATCTCCTCTTGATCTTGACAATCAGTTGCCAAACTACTTTGATTCAAATGTCTCTCATCTGCCAGTTAGAAGAAAACACAGATGTTGTACACTTGGGTTACTACTCGCATACCTGAGCAGCTTGTAAAAAATGAGTAAGAGTGTGTAAAATGCTCATCCCCTCACGCATGCACGCAAACAGCAGCTGCTGTGGGCACCCTGTACAGGGTACAGCCCACGCTGGCAGAGCAGGAGGGGGAATACAAAAAGATATACCCTACTTAGGAATGCTCACGTGCTGTGTTAAGTACTGTGATAATTAAATCGTTAGTCACATTGACAAGTGGGTGGAAGAGGCTGGAAAYGTCTGATGCAGTTTGCTACAGGCAATTATAGATTTACCAGTGATGCATCTGTCACACACAAAGATGGGCTCAGACCCAAGTATCTGCAACAGCTCAACTTTAGCCTRTTTCCCAGAAGTGAAATGGAACAACACCAACCCTGCATCCACAGTGCTGTAAAACAACCAAGACTCACTACCAACCTACCGCATGCAAGCAGCTGTATGATTTYACACACTCAAAATATTCATCTGGGAAAGAACTTGCAGAGGCTAATCCTTATCTAGAGATCTGGGGATTCCCCTTCTTGAAATTCTCCCTGGTAATACTAWCTAGTTATCTAGGATTTCCGTGTCCCCAGTTTTGTTATGCGACATATCTCACTTGGCTACTGTGTAAGGAAAGCTTGYTGACAGTATTTTGGTAAATACCTAACCATTCTCCTGCCACTCACATAAAACCAACACATCTCCAACAATTTTCACTTTCCTCTGAAATACAAAACTGAAAGCAATTCTGTTTGTCTTAATGAACTAAATTTTATACAGGAGCTGACGRTGAAAAGCCGGATCTTGAACCCTAGAGCACTAGCCATGTTTCACTACCAACCTCAAAGTTCATCTACATGGAGTGATATAATGAGGAAGTGGGGAGGGAGAAAGGCAAAAAATGGTAACATGTATTAAGACACCTCGCTTGCTGTGCTGATCCCACTCCACAAAGAAGCCTGTGCATCCTTCCCAAATCTAGAATTGTTATAGAGAAGCCTAAGGCTTGTGGCGAGTTCATATACTTGCTGCTTCCTGCAACCAACTTACAGGGAACAGCAATCTGTGGTAGCATGCACAAAGAGGACAAGACTCATAGCAACAAGGTGAGGTGGGTTGTTTTTCCCCAAAAACTTTTTATTTGAGAAATCTGACAAAGTCCCCCAACCAGTCATTACAGGTAAATCCACACCAGTCCCCCACACCTGCTCCCCAGTAACCAGAGCAGTACAGTTAAGATCAAAACACAACACCAGAACGATGAGAGTGTAACAGTCACCCASGGAACTTATGGCCTCACCACCATTTTTAAGATAACTTTGTATTCAGGTAAGGACAGTGAGAGGGTATCGAAACAGACAAGACCAGAAAAGCCTCTTTCTTATACTTTCTAGYTACATAAAAACAAAAGCAAAACCTTAACACATCTACAAGCTTCAAACTGTAGRACCTAAAACTACCTTCAAATGACTTCTGTAATCCAGTCCTGTGGCACTGCTGCTGTTCTGCACTGTAACAGCTTTCAAAAACATACAAGGTTAAAATGGATCTAAGGGCAGAGGAGTGGACTTAGGATCCTAATATGGCTTTATCAAAAACCAAACAAATTAAAAGCAATCTAAGTACTTACCAGTGGAACTAAATACTCCAGGAACTTGGGAATGGCAAAGAACTAATGTATTTAGATGACAGGAGATCAGCTTTACATCCTTTTTTCCATTGCCTCACCCTGGACAACTGTTTCCTTCCTAGCAATAAATCAGACTCAGATCAGAAATTATAAAATTATGCTTTTTTGAAATTGCTAGGCTGGGCCTAGGGCCATGACAACCCAATCCSTAGACAGAAGAGTCTAGACACAGGACACCACAATGCTGTGCTGCTGAACCACTTGCTTTGAAGGAATGTAGAGATGATGAAAGAATTGTTATCACTGGCTAAAAACTGCAGCAGTTTAAATTCAGGAAGTTTAACTGCCTACTTTTTCCCAGCCTGGTTTATTTAATATGTCATCTGGACAGCTGAGAAATGATGAGAAGCTGTTGGCACTTACTGTCTAGTACTGCACAGGAAAATAACAGTTCTGTTGAGGGCACAGTTCAGACTGCACCTGATGTAGAATTAGCCTATTCCTACACTTGTACTGCCTTTTTTTAGTTCATCCACATTCTTCCRACTCCTCTGCCACCCTGCACAGCACTCTTGTATCGTCAGACCTCTATGCAGGGTACAGGTCCTCATGCCTTGAGCATTAGCTCACTTTGCTCTGAGGTTTCAAAAAATGGCATTCAGCCAACTGCCTGGACAGGTAAGAAGTCTCCTGCTCAAAGTAAGACCAAGTTTCCTAGCATGACCTGCTCCCACCTGCTCTGTGACTGTATCTGACCGAGGCCTTCTGCACAAAAAGCTGTTCCTGACCAAGCCTTTCAGGAAAGCTGCTGCACCATTTCAAAACAAGAGGCAAATCCAAGACAAACATGTGGGGGAAGGGTGGGATCAAGGCTGGATAGCCTATTTGAGCAAAGCAGGCTTCTTTCCAAGCTCAAACACACTTCCAAGCCTGCCTTAGAAGGCTCCCCTTCCTCCAGGCTGAATCACCATATGCTCAAGTGCTCTGACCTGTCAGCACAGAGACACCACCTCCCACAGGGAGAAACACAGAGGTCCACGACAGGGACCAAACCTTGGAAGACCCTCTATCCCCAGGCCCTGCTGTAATGATGAATCCTATGGCTTTGCACTCATCTCCATTTGCTCGAGGCTTAGATCCCAGCTGGTGAGGACAGGGAAACCCCAACTCTGCCCCAGCGTGACCTGCATGCCACCTAAAGAGCACAGCGGGGTCAAGTGGTTCTGAGTAACACTGCAGTCACARACAGATGGGAGACATCATCAAGCCATGATTATAAAAGGAGAATAGACAGCGCAAAAAACTTGCTGCAGCTGTCATGGAAACATCTTTTTTTATTTAATCGCTGCCCCAGGAACACCCAAATCCATCACAACCTCCCCCACCCTCAACATTCAACAGGATTTCACAAGTCCCTCATTGCCTCCAATGTTTAGGCTCCCCTCCCCCTTTAGGGTCCAAGTTCCTCCAGAAAAGCTCCAGTCAGTGGGTATCATCTGTGAGATGGCTCCAGGGGGCCAYGGCTAGGTCCAGCGGTGTCCAGCTGGGTCTGAGAGGAGGGGGAAGAAGATTTACTCCTTTACTCAATCAGCTTCTTGGCCTTGAAGAAGCGACGCAGGTAGAAAACTTGCCAGGTGGCCAGTCCGATGAGACAGCACATGGAGAAAATGCTGAAGTACAGAACTCGGGTGTTTGTTGACTCTGAAATAGACAACAAACCACTGCACCTGAGTCTGGCATCACAGGATACAGCAAAGGACAGCAAAGTTCCCCGGATGGCAAAGTTCCCAGGACAACCTCTCCTTCCCCAGGCAAAAGCAAGATAGCATAYAGCATGAAGGCAAGGGCACCTGAGAACCAGCAGCACTTGAGAATAAAAGCAGAGGGAACAATGAGAAGGATAATAAGGGGGAACAAGGWGAAGCTGTGACTAATAGGCAACATTAAATGGAACAGAATAATTCACATTAGGAATAGAGACAGAAAGAAATGGTTTCTAGAGACAGAACAAGACTCAAGTGACTGATGCAGGTTTTCCTTACTAGGAACAGAACAGACAGAGACCACTATAATTGCTTGATCTCCAGATGCTGTCCTAGTAACACATTTAGCAGAAATAAGAGGTTTCAGAGCTCCATCCATCTGAAGCGACCGTCACTCACCATTTGTGTCCCTCATCTCCTCTTCTCGTTTCTTCATATAGGCAAAGTCATTAACGATGGACTCTGAAAGATCTTCCAAGCGCCTCAATTCTACTTCCAGGGGTTTCAACTTCTCCACTTTAGCAATCTAGAAAACAGAAGARTCAAATCACTGAACCAAAACCAAAAGCTCCCACATGGGTTTTTACTGCCAGYTTGAACCACTCCTCCCCACACACTTCAGATCTGGGGCATCCTTCCCCTCAGGAAATAGCTCTACAAGCCAGAAACTACCACTGCATAAAACACTATCACTTCTCCCACCTGTTTTCTGAAACACACTTTCCTACTACCCCTCCTACACAATGGAGGAGCACAGCATGCATACAAGCACACTTCTTTCGTATTCAACCTCATGTTAGTTTATTCACAATTGGATTCTGAGGAGTGGGTAAAAGATCTTGCCACATGACTAAACCTCCAGTGAACGCAAATCACGGACTGAGATACAGGTGACTAACACACGCATACAATACAGCTCCACAYGCACACAGGCAATTAGCACCGAGACTCCCTTCGCTAATACCCAGAAAGCCCAGGCAGCCTGATTCCCAGCAGCAGTGGTTTCATTATTCCACAAGAGCTCAGGGCTTTTATCCTTCGGACGTGACCTCCAGAGCAGCACAGGCTCCTGGCAGGGACCCCGCGGCCACCAAGCGCTGCCACTGCCTCGCGCCACCGGGTGGCGCTSCGGGGCCGCTGCGGAGCCCAGCTCCCCTCGGGATCCACCCGCTACTGACGGGAAAGGCTGGSTCAAGCAGGACATCGCTTCTGTGCACAGCCCCAGCCCACGGTCCCACGCTTACTGTCCAAAACCAAAAATACACAGCAAAATTCACACAGCAGCAACTGTTTAAGCTGAATGTGTAGACGTATCTCCGCCCCAAGCCGTGGCTATAACCTGACACACATTACATAAAACCTGTGATACAAGGACACTCAAACGGAGTAAATGCAATTCCCACCATGCTCTAGTGTATGGTCTGGGTAACCAGGTTCTTGCACAGAATTTGTCACTATTACCAACAAGTGAGAGGCTCCTGCCACGAAGGCCAGATGCTGTGTCCCCAAGTAATGCAGCAGAAAAAAGATGTGTTACAGAAAACGAAGCACCTACAGCTCACCACCAGTCTCAGCCTCATAGCATTATTCAGATATAAGCTGCATGACAGCATCCTTTGGTGATCTGTGACGAAAGGCAGGCAACAGGGYACCCAGCATGAAGGTATCCCCAAAATGCCACTTCCAGAGGCAGCTGTCTGGGTGTCAGAGCCAGAACTGAGGCCAGAACTAGCTAATCAGCCATTCCACTGAAGGGTCTCCACATGACACATGTATCCTGGCAAGCAGCAAGCCATCAAACAATCATCTGAGCATTTTTATGCTGAGGCAAGCTGTATAACTCTGCTGTATGACGCTGCCAGCACAGCAGTGTCAGTTTGGAGTGTGTTTGTGAGGAGGGGTAGGAAGCAGTAGGTTAACCCCCTCCTGCTCTCTAGCCAATAGGTTGTAATGATAAAACCCTGTGGCCTGGACACATATTTGCCAGCAGAGAGCTTTGCTGAGAAACTGGCACCAGTGTCTGTGTGCCTATAGCCCAGATTCTGCTGACACTSCTAGAGCAGCACATCTAAAACAACAAAAGGTCTCAAGCAGCTCTATTAATAAGCTAACCTTTTACTGACCAGCTCGATTATTTTCCTTAAGGGCTCATTTCCTCATGCACAGAAGTCTACAAGGGGTCCACTGGGAAAAACCAAGGTTTATCTGCTCCATCTGCATTCCTTAAACTGTTCTTACTAGCTACAAACATCCAATAGTTACTTTTAGTCCTGCATGTATTCCAAGATGTGTACCCTGAATCAAAGAATCAATTTGAGTGGAAAAGACCTCTGAGATMAAGTCCAACCTACAACCTAACACCACCATGTCAAYTAGACCACAGCACTAAATACCATGCCCAGTATTCCTTTAAATACCTCAACCTCCCTGGGCAGTCCTGGAACCTTTTATCCCTAATGAAAGCCAATATGCACAGCTGATCCAACASATTTTGTAAAAAATCCCACCAAGCATCTGTGATGGTGGAACATCATCATCCTTGAAAGAACACCTGGAGCACAAGAACTGAGACAACAAATCCAGTGAGCTTCCCAGGGATCACTAAAGCTTTGCCAAAGCCAAACTCTCTTCCTAGCATAAGAAGAGACTCACTATAGCCAAGAATTGACAAGGAGTAGCTGATGTGGAAAAGAACCTAGATCATTGAGAATTCTCAGCGCTATCACCAAACTTTTCACTTTTCCCTACCTTACTCTCTACTTAYTGAATGGATAAAGTCATTCCTCCCAAACTCAGATAACTAAGGTATGACATTGCAGTTAGATTTTCTAATCCATTTCATTATGCCAGCTGTTTTGCTCCAAAAATGTCTGGATCCATGAAAGTTTATGAAGCCAGACTTGTATCAGTGACCCTCATTCAACTCCCTGAATCAAGTCTCCTTGCAGCAATTCAACAAGAAGAACTGGGGGTGCACACAACAGGTCACTGTACCCAACAACAGATGAACATCACAGGCAAAAGGGTCAAAAAGGCTGCAACTCCAGGAGAGAAACCTGAGCAACATTCCTGCCTTCTGAGGCCTTACAGCAACCTGTCAAATCAAAACTCACTACTACTACAGCAAACTGAGAAGAGAGAGGGTGGGAAAAAAGAAAATACACTGCAAAGCAGTGTTGCTAAACATCTGTAGTAGCTGTACAAATAATAAATCAGTTTGGGTCCTTTGCAGACATGCTGTTCAGYAAGTTTCAATACAGTCTGCCACTCTGAGAGGTCCTCACCAGTCAAGGATGCTTGCCAGGGCTGCCAAGATCTGCACTTGGTATCAAGTAGGACTGCAAGTCCGAATTCTTCTTTCCTTGTGTTTGTCCATGGACCTTTTCCCTCAATCTAACTACATTCACGAGCATAATGGATGCATTTATTCCAAGACAGTTTTACAGTAGAACCAATGAGTGTGTAGATGCACAGGCACAGACATAAGAGAACCTTTCACACACACACAAGAGAACCTTTCTCCACAGCAACGATGCTTTTAGGTAGCATTACAGAAATGTAACTTTCAGCATATGCTGTGGGGTGGCATTTAAAGGGATTCTGTAAATATGGCCAACATAATCCTCTCACGGATTCATCCCATAAGATTTCAACGTTTTGTAATCCCTCAGCWGCAGGCTGGCAGCTGGCCCCATGACTACTCCACTATTCCCTGACCCCAAGCACATTTTCACTCTCCATGTAGGATGTGCTCCACACTGACTTAAGCCATGACTGCCCTGCTCTTCCCTAACCCCAACCACCATCTTACACTCCAAACAGGAAGTGCTCCCAACCAATTTTAGCCACACAAGACCAGGTAGCTCAAAGTTCAAGGGATATAAAAACACCAACATGACCATCTCAGAAATTTGTTAGTTTTCTAACTGGAAACATGCACAGCCTCCTCTGCTACTCATTCTCCTCCCTAAGGCATCTCCCATGCTCTTATGCACAGTAGACACAACAATCATTTCTACAGCAATAATTCTCATTTTCTCAGGCACAGGCTCTGTACTGGGGACGACTGATCCCAAATTCTAGTCAGCCAAAAGCGTGATAGCTGCCATAAAAATTCAGCACCCAAACCAGCCAGGACTGTCTCAGCCACAAAGAAACTGCTATTCTACACWGCTGGCTCTTGCATCTAAGCAAGCTATGTTCTCCTAAGATCRAAATGTTTAGGCTTTTATGCCTATTTGCAATGTCACGCCTTCAAACCAAAGACCCATTTCACAGCAACCACTTCTCTGCCAACACCTTTACACTGAYACACTGCCAGTTTTAGAAACGCACAAATGCCATTTCAGGCCTGCTGAGCTGGTACATCTTACAGGCAGGAAGGTAAGAACAGTCACATTGAAACTTGAGCTTTAAGAGAGGGTCTGGTATTAACCTAAAATGCCCTCTGCTGCTAGGGCTGGGGAAACTCCACTTCTCAGTGTTGTGTTGCCTCTAATACCTTTGCCCAGAAGCTGGGTCATGCTGTCCTAGCAAAGAAATTCACACATTAGGCTCCAGTTCCCAGAGTACAGAATCAATTCTAGTTGATGTTTGTCTTTTTTTTTCCTCCTGTAACACACAAAGCTCCACTGCAATTGGAGTTTGCAGACAGGCTTTCATCACCGCTGGGAAAACAGCTTCCCATCACAAGCTCCAGATCTACAAAAGGCATCACGTGAGTGCTGGGAAAGGGAAGCCTGCAGTGCAGGCAGCCAGGGGACATACCTCCTCGTAGTTCTTTGCTTCAACACCATGCTTCATATCCAGAGTCACGAGCTGGTCCGGCATCCTCCCTGTTCCTGGAAGCATAATGAAAGGATTCCTTGTGTGAAACATTCAGCCTGCCAGGAAATCACCAGCTCTTCCCACCAGTGAGGAAGAACTCAAATCCCTCCCCTCCCCTCCATGTCTGCAGCTAACTGCGGAGGCAGCACAGTCCAGCCTAAAAATACAGAGACTTCACAATAAATCCTGGCTGAAGGAGAGCCTTCCAAAGATAATGAGAACAAGCTGTAACTAAAAGCACTGAGTGTCTACAGGATGCAAATCACTGCAAAAACTGCAGAGGATTAGAACATGAATGCCAGCTGCTATGAGACAGCCTAGTGAAAGACAAGTCACCAGAGGGACAAATATTCAACTACGAATCCCAAATTTCTCCTAACAGAAAGTGAACTAGCAACTTCTCAASGTTACTGGGGTTCTAAATGACTTTACATTCAAAGGAGAAGATAAAACTGCTCCAATTGAGGGATGTGGCATAAGGGGAATACTGACCCTCACATGCTGGAGTATCTGCAGAAACCAAGGCAATCCCTTAATCAACCGTCTCAGATACTCAAGAACCACACTGCTAACACAAACCCCAAGAGWGCAAGAGGCTTCTGAAGCTGGAAAAACACTGCCTCAGAGAAATGCATCACATAAGGCTGCAGTAACCAGCAGGGTAGGTATCTTACAAGGCTGTAGCCTCCTGGCTAGGGAAACCTGTGGTTTATAGCTTCTTTCAACCGCTATAAAGTCACATCTGAGAACATTCACAAGAGGAAAAAAATAGATATAAGATAGTCATATCACATACTCTAAAAAATGCAGCACATTAGCTTATCTCAGTATCATTCTCTACTATACCACCCACCAAGAAAATGTCTCTACATAACACATTCCCAAATCCCAGCATGTTGGGACATACAGTTGTCCTCAGCTGRCTGCCAGCAAAACACAAGGTCTGAATTTACTTAAACTACAAATTTCAGAGTCTCTCTCCAGGAGCATGTCTGATACTCACATTTTGTCTCAGAAGGCTGCCAGGTGGACACTCCCTCAGTCCACCAAGAAAATCAATGTATAGGTTACACTGGGTCACTCCAGTCAGAGCTAGGAAGATATTCCAGATCTTTGATATTACATCCCCAGTTTTTTTCTCTACCCACTCACTAACAGATCTTCAATACCAGAGTAGAATCACCTTCTACTGCTAGCAGGAAAATGAATAATYTACTGGTAAGTTGATTTGCAAATCAACTGCAAACTGTTTCTTGTGTCCTTATGGGAATGCACTATATAAGGATAAATTACAATTAGAATGGAATTCTGTTGTTTTCTTACAGAATAGTGATTACTGTAAGAAACTCCTKAAGTCCCAGCACTATTCTTTAATAGTCAATCTGTGTATAGCCCACCAGCACTCCTTTCCCCAACCATGAGTTTTGACTGCTTATGCCACAGACGTACCAGCATGCGTGGAGACAGGCAGGTAGGACAGACAACAGTAGCTGCAGAAAGTATTCACAGCACAGAGTCCAGTGAGAGGTTTTTTTAGTGGAGCTTATATTACAGCAACTTGAGCTGAGAGCTGAAGCTTGCAGGAAGAGATGAGAAAGATGAAAAGGCCAGTTAACAGAAGAACAAAACTGGAAGAATCAATTTGCTAGACTGGAAGGCAGAACYGCCAAGAGGCAGTAAGAAACCAGAAACCTTAAAGCTGCCAGGTGCAAAGGGATGGACAGCAGACATTTTGCAAGAGGTTAACGCTGTCAGGAACTGGCAGAGAACTCAAGTTGCTCTTCTACAAGTTTATTGAGCCCAAGGCAGCTCCCTTCACACTTTATCAGATCCTCAGAAACTCTCTGCTTCTCCTGCAGCCAAGCTTTACYAGAGCAGGCTGGACCAGCAGAGAGAAACCACTCAAGATTCAGAGTTCATGAATTAGACTGGTACCTACATTCCTCAAGTCTTCAAGAGGTCATCTTACACAAGCACTGAACTGTTTCCTGGGAAATTAGGGGAGCTCTCAATTTGCAAAGTCATTGGAAAAGCAGGACAGTTGAACTGAATGTCAAAAAGYTTTCCCACAGGAATTCCAGAAAAAAGTAAGTCCTAATGCTCTTAAGAAAGTTTGGGAAGGATTACAGAAGGAGCATAAAGATTAGCATATAAAAGAGCCCTAGAGGGAGAATACAGTGAAGTCAGGCTATTTGTSTGAGATTAGCATTTGGTGGGAGAGTAAATGTGCCTGGCAACAGAGCACTGGTCTGGAAGACAGGACCATTCTGCTCCGAAGAGGGTAAAACACCCATCATRCAGATACCCACAGCTCTAAAAAGCACCCTAAGAACTCCTCCACTCTGATAAGGTGAACCTTCGATATAGTAACTCCTTCTCACTTCCTCTTCCTCATTTCTGTGGTTAGGGATTGAGAAATTCCAGTTGCTTAGAACCCTTAGATCCAACGGCTCTGGGTTTCCTCTATCAACAGTTTTTCTCTTCCAACACTCCACAAACATCCTCCTTGGCTGCTGCCACAAGTTCTAATTACTTATTTGATGAGACTGTGAAAAAAACCCTAACCTTTAAAGAGAAATATGGAAATTAAACAAACTTGGCAAGTTCCCCCACTCCCATGCTGACCTTATAGAGGAAACGAGGTACTTCCTTGTGACGTGGTTACTTCTTTCCAAGTACCTTAACCAAGTCCTGCAGATGATCAAGCCTTAGTGTCACCTCCCTTACTTTAATACTTCCTTGATTTCCAGCACAGAAGATCAAGAGATCTAGGAAATTTTGAGATACTCCAGGTGCAATTTGGGGCACCAAAAAGAAACTGGCAGGCCCCTAAAAAGCAAGCCTACAGAAGAGGATGCAACTGCTCAGTTGATGAGCTCTAGATTTTGGCACCTCAGTGACCCACAGGTCATCAAAGTAGAAGCTGCATCTAGAAATACTTAATCCTCATCTGTATTGAAAGATTTAAAACAAACTTGCAACAAGGCAGTCAGGGACAAACATTTGCTACAATCAAAACAGTGGTAAGGGGCTCAGTCTAGGCAAGAAACCTCTGCTCACAAGCACCGAACTGAAGTCTAGACACAACTAAAGAAAGAAACTTTTCCCACTTCAATGTGTGATCACATGGAAGCTATGAAAAGATCTCCATGACTGTCTGGAGACTTTTCAAATACCCAGGTGTTGGAAAGTAAATAGCATGAGTGACTCCTAGATGAGTCACTAGTGCCTGCATGTCTCAATGTGTTAAGGAAAATTTGGAAGTCCTACCTTTGGAGTAAAATAAGAGTATAATCCTGAGCATTTGGGGTCACTATTTAATCTGTAAAATACTACAGAAGAGRTGTTATAAGTCAGGTTCTTCCCAATCCCAGCAAAGAATATAGCCTTCTCTTTCTGTAAAGTTCTCTTCAACTTGCAAACTATTTGCATTTTATACATAGAGCAGAAACAGCAAAACAGCAGCTGCCTTTCAATTGATATAAGGAACGCTGCTAATGAATGCTCTGTGAAACACTCTGGGATCTCTTAGGATAASATCTAAGAAGAACTGGGCCCAAAGAGCAGAACTCTGACAGCGACCTTGAAAAGGTATAGCACCTGTGAGCTTGCATGCACTCACACCACCCGTTGATGAGACTAGAGCCCACATGTTAGCCACTTTCAGCATTTYTGTCCTGAAGTTGAGCATAGGCACTCAAGCACATGCGTCACATCCACAGGAAACAAGCCTCAGCACTCGTTAGGYAACCACCCTAGTAGCACAAATGCAAAGCTGACATCCTACTCATTTCCCCTTCCCTTTATTGACCACTTCAAGAGCAGTTGTGGGGACAAATCAAGGCCACATTCCCTATACATACACAGCCCAACCTTATAGAATGGTTGTCAACTTATTCCACGATAGTTGCCAAGCATACATTGTGGATAGATCATGTTCTACMAAATGGGGAAGAAATGGCCCACTGGGGTGAAAGACAGATCCTGGAGATAATGACATCCAGCTCTGTCCTGGCTCGACTGCAAGATGGGAAAAAGCATGAAACTGGCAAAAGAAATATGATTTGCTCACTGGTCCTGCCACTCATTGCAACTGTGGTGACCTCTGCAACAGGAATGCCCGATTCCCATTTCAGAGGAAACCCAAGTGCTCTACACAACCGCCACAGAAGATTACTTCAAATGGAACACAGACAGCAGATGTTCAACACTGAGACTGGCCACACCTCCAGAAGATCAGCTTTAAAAGTCAAGAAGTGTTCTGTTGATCACACTCAGGAACACTTTACTTGTATTCCTAATCCACATGTCAACACAAATCTGATTAGAAGCTAGAAACAGCCAGCACACCTTTCATTTCACTTACCCACAGGAAGCTTGCTCTCAAAGCAGGCCTCAAACATATCATAATCTTCGGTGGTGAAGGCAAACTTGCCCTTGGTGGCATCCTCTTTGGCATACAGGATGTGCCCAGCAGAGTCAGTAATCTGTAAGAGAAAATGAGGGTAAGAAACACAGTACTTTGCTACTGTGAGCTCATGATGCCAGGGCAGGAAGAGTAATCCTAGCCTCCCCTTTGGATCTGCTGTTTTCTCCTTTCAACAGTTTCTCTCCTCATGACAACATCAATTCTTCCCCTTCTCATCCACACACGAGGAGCTGACAGAGCAACTATAAAGTAATTATTGACTCTTAGATCCAAAATAACATCAACCAACTGAAAAACAATCCCTCCCAAAAAAAMCACCAAAAAGCGATTGATCAACCAACCAAAAAAAATCCAGAACTGAAACCCACACTAATGTCACTTCCTCCTATGAATCCCAAATACAGACCACATATAAGAACTATAGCTGAACCAAACTGTCATTCATTGCCCTTGTTTTGCAAACCAAATTCATAAATTCCCATAGCAACAGAGATAGAGAGAAGATTTACAGGACAAGAGAATCACATTCCCCAGAAGATGAAATGGAGAAGGGTACATCTATTCCTCTAGAAACAAACCACGAGTCTAGCCCTGAGTTACACAAGGTTTGGGTGCCAAGATCCACAAAAGCGGCCACTTCAGAGGACAATGCAGACTACACAGACAGAATAATGACTGCTTTGCGCTAAGTCTATAAAACTACTAAGAATAGGCAAAAACCGTGGAAGGTCTACAAAAATGCTTCAACAAAGAGTATAAAAAGAAAGAACACGCATTTCATGACGCAAACCTGAAAATAATTGCTCAATTAAAGGCTCCATCCAACTGAAACACTGTGACCATGGACTGGGTGAAAAAAACAGGTGTTACAATACTGCATGAAAATGAACAATGTGTATTCCACTGGAATGCTTCCCAGTTTCCCTCAATTCTAATTTTTAACAGGTATGTCTGAAACAGCATGGAAACTAAAGTTAATAGGGGTCTTTGAAAGTCTCARAGGTGAAAAAAAACTAGAAAGCTTGGGAATAATTATAAAGGTATAAGACAAAAGTACAAAATAATTTGTGGTACGGAAAAGGTAAGTCAGACATTCTACTTTACTCCAGCCTTTTTCCCCACACAAAGGTCATGCAAAAGGGCTATGTACCCAGAACTATTCCAAGGAAACACTATTAATTCTGATTAGAGCATCTAATTAACTCTCTGCCATGGAAAGTGAAACAMGTGTGGACTTACTCATTGGATGAGAGTTGCTGCAGTAGGCAGGAAAAACAATGAAGTATATAAATTCTTTCACTTTATGGTATAAACCATAGCAGGCAAGACTTTAGGAACAAGCTTCCCCTATATACAGATTATCCCACAATTGCCTGTTAGAGGATTTGTTGTAGCTGTTCCTGCACCATACACTGTCAGTGTGTGGGCACAATGAGCACTGCTCTCCATGCAGCAGCTCCTGCTCAGAGCTGTATCTGTTTTCAAGCAGCGAGCAGATGAAAGCATGCCTGCACAGTCAGGCCCAGGCATCTGCACTGCCATCCCTTGCCACAAGGCACCAGCCACCTCCGGTYTGGAAGCCACCAGGCACTGGGAGGCACTGGGCCCAAGTGAGGAGCAGCCCATCTGCAGTAGAGGACTGTGTATGCCTGACCCAGTGTAAAAGCCTGTGATGTGGCCACCATATGGCACGTGCTATTTAGTGGTGCAGTCCYGATTACCCGAGATGCTGCATCAGCGTGACACCATACACTCTGCACACAGGGATCTGCATCACAAAAAGTGGTCAGAACTACAYAGCTCTCATATGCCCCTATTATTTTGAGCACTATTTCCTTATGGCTCTGTAGGCACCAGAGCTAATCTTTATGCAGCTTGATCCATTTTTGCCCTTTGCAGCTCATGAACAGGATTCTGGACAGTAAAAGCTCTGCTATCCCCTTTCATCAAAACTGAATAGCATTACCCAAATCAGCCAAATACACTGCCCATTCAGGCGGGTGTGCGGGGGTGGAGAAGCTGCTAATAGCCCAGCCAGAACGCCTGTGGGGGAGTCGACCTGAAAGRGATTTTTCATGCTATTCTAACGTTATTTACGGTAAGGCAATCCCCTACAGACAGGGCATTGTTTGCCCTTGACTAACAGGCCCATATCGTCGGGATCGACAATGGGGCAAGGACACGTGGCTGCCAAGAGAGAGCTCAGCCACCCGACGYCCCCCTCCCCGCAGCAGGCAGCTGGCAGAGCCCACGGATTCCTCCAAAACAGAGGGTGCCACTGTTAGCGTCGGGCTATCAGTCACACAAATCTCAGCTCACCGGCAGGAACCGAACTGAGCTCGGACAGAATTAACTACCAACCTCCTCTGTTCGGTGGCCCAATCCAACCGGCCAAAGCAGACCATCCAGTGCAGAACAGAGAGCACCCGTAGGCATGATGTCCTGAACTGACCTTTCCCACAGAGACCACAGAGAACGTAGACACCTAGCAGATGGGTTTCAATGCTTATAAAAAGCTCACCGTATTGGGAGGACACAGCATACCTGAACAATAAGAAGGAAAGCAAGAATGGCATACATTATCTTTTCTCCTTTGCAGCTTTTTGAACTATACAGGGCTTTTAAAAATTCTTTTATTTTATGGTTGGAACAAAAAGGAACTTCAATAAGCAGTACTTCCCACATACCAGCTTCATCAGCAAAGCCAACTAAGACCCAAACATGGTTCACTGCTTCACCACCTCCCTAGATAAGTCCTGTGTCATAAAAGTGAGTTTTGGAAAAGACCTTGGGGTCAAGTGACCTAAGAGTGGGCAACCTGAGAACCAGGAGGCTTGGTGACCAAGCAGTAAGAGACAAATGGGAACACGGCACTCCAACTCAAATACACGTGCCAGGTAAATACTACATCAATGTTTTAAAGCTTAAAGCTGCTTGGCTCTGCACAGACAAGATTCCTCTTACAAATGGTGCAAGAACAGAAGAACAAGATTTTTTAAAAAGCAAGACTTCAGAAGAAGCCTTCTCTAACCATAACCAAGCACAACTGCCAATAACTCAGGGCCTTCAGGCATTGCTAGGCAGATGCTGGAAAGGCAATTTGATTTCAGGAGATCTGAAATACTCAAAAACACCAAGTTCAGAGACTCCTGAGCAGACCATTCTGTCTGTTTGTTGGTGTGCTTACTACTGAAACCTTTGGGAATGCAGACAGAAACAAAAAACAGGACAGAAGGCTGTTATGAACTGACTAGGTAGCAACAGACTTTATTTAGCTAGGTGGGAATTTTTAAGAAAGCCTACAGAAGGCAGATTGTGGRCAGAATTAAAGTGAAGTTGTTGAATTAAAATGAAGCTGTTGAAATTTTGATAGCTGCCTGTCACATAGGTGCACTAGTCACATATATTCTGCCAACCCTGTACTTCCTGACGATACTTCAGGATTATTTTTTTCCCCGCAGCAAACATCTGCTTACTTAGAATCCATGCAAGCCACGACACAGCAAGATTAGAGTAGCCATTCTGTGCACCAGAACCTGGTTTCTCAGCCCCCCTTCCATTGTGCCAGAATCCCGTCGTGCCAGGCCCTACGCATGGAGGGAGCCCTGGGAAAGCCACGTCACCACAACTCTTTCMTGCTCACACGGAGTCGGCAGCCTTAGTACAGCTTTATCGCAGCGGCCCATCTCGCCAGGCGCCGGATAATCCGCATCGTGTGCGGATTATACRGCAGATGGTAGGACGGGCCACTGCAACTCGATCTTTGGGGAGAAAAAGCTCGCACTCGGCTCACTCCAGAACGCTGCCCTGGTCTCTCGCTGGCCAGCAGCCGAGGGGCTGGCGGCCCCTCGCACGGGGCGAGTCCCGCGGTGCGGCGCAGGCCGGGCCGGGCCGGGCGGCTGTGGGCTCACGCGTGGGCCGCTGTCACGCGTGGAACACGTCACCCCTTCCTTCCTTCCCCGCCCCGCACGGCCGGCGAGGGAAGGCGGGGCCGCGCCGCCCGCCCCGGCCACCCCCGCCCCCCCGGACGGCAGGGGCCGCACCTTGAGGTTGGCGGAGGGTCCGGTGGAAGAGCCCGGCGGCGCGCCGATCTCGTACTCGCCCGTGACCAGCGTGTCGCGGTGGATCTCCTCCCGCAGGCACTTCCGCGCCTTGCCCGGCAGCTGGAAGGAGATGGGCCGCGCCGGGCCCACCAGCAGGAGCAGCAGGAGCAGCGGCAGGAGCGGGGCCCGCCCGAGGCGGGGGCGGCCGGGCAGCGGCAGCGGCGGCAGCGGCATGGCGGCGGCTCCGGGTGCGGCGGGCCGGGCCTGCCTCCGCCGCACGTGACCCCTCCGCCGCCGCCGGTGCGTCACCGCGGGGCGGGGCCGGGGCGGGGCCGCCTCACGGCCCGGTGGGTGCGGGGTCTGCCACGGGCGCTGCTGAGGCCTCTCAAGGGGCTGTTCCAACGTGAAACAAATGAGTAATGGAGTTAATGCGGTAATAACGGACGGTAGCGAGCAATAATCGCTCGTKAAAGATTTGGAAAATTTGAACAAAACCAAACCGTGCTCTGAAGCAGAGGCACATTGTGARGATGGACGAGCAGTGTGAATTTCCTTGAGATTGCCTCGCAGTTGAAGTCCTTCACTGGAGAGATGCTTGTTTATTGTATGGGGTTTTTTAATTTCTGAGTAACTTCCCTCTTGACTTCCTCACATAAGAAAATTCAGTTCTATCAGATGTCTCACTTCTTTGCATGAGTTCCTTGTGAATACCATTTTGATGAAAGAATCCAAGTGGTTTTGACAGCAAATTAKGATTTTTGAAGACACTCAGAGCATCACTTTTTTTTCTGTCCTTTTCCAGCATAAACTCAGATCTACTTCTTTCCTCCTGATGTATTTTACTCTTTAGGAAGATAGCGTTAAGTAACCACTGACCACATTTGGGCTGCTGCTTGCCCTGGCGCCACACTRTCTTCATTCCCAGCCTCCCTTCCTGGTAGTGGGGCTGCTAGGAAGAACAGGCAGAAGCGGGAGCAGTGATTTGCTCTGCGGTGTAACCTGCCTTCACACAGGCCAATGGGGAGCAGAAAAATTGCACAAGTGCCTGGCTATAATCACCACAGTTACAGTCAGCTCCTGGGATCAGCTCCTGCAAATATTTGGCTGCGCTGAGATATAAGGAAAAGCAGGAAGAAAGAAATGGATAGTGACATTGCTGGAAAGCAAAATAGCTTTTTTATTTCTATTACCTTGAATAAAAAAAAAGGACACCATTGTTCCACTTTCATTCCGTAAACATCACCAGCTGTATTCTCTCTCTGGTCAAAACGTGTCTTTAATGACAAGCAATAACAAGGGGTCAGTACAAACTCCAATCTAAAGAGGCTTTAAGCAGCTAATTTCATGCCTGGGTGTTCTGCAGAGCATTTTAAAGAACAATTCAGCACTTCTGCTTACTTGTGCTCATACTTACTGAGAAAATATGATGAAGCCCTCCTGTAGGAACAGGCCCTCAGCCCAAATGTACAGTGGTGGACCGATCTCCTTGCTTGGAGGGAAATAAAAAAACCCTTCATCAAAAAACCAAAAAAAACTGACAAAAACCTCCCAAATAGACYTTTGCCCTTAATTTAAGCTTCAGTTTATTGTTTTAAGTGGGACTTACAGTCATTTGATGGACATTTCAATACATTTGTATTTCTCTTATCAGTTCGCAAACCTTCCCTTACTTGGACAATTAAATTATTTGGAAATGTAACCATAATAAAATAAATACTTGGCTCTTTCTGCAATATATCAAAGTATATTTGCACAATGAAAACATTCTTTCCATTGCAGTACTTAAGGCAGAAATAGCTATTATTTCACAAAYGTTAGGAAACACAGATTACTAGAATATGAATATATAAAATGTTGTACCATAAAATTCCTGATGAAACATGCACAGCATGACAAATCTCTTCATGCAGAACATTCCTCAAACCAATGATATGTACCCAGCCCTTTAGCATGTTTGAAACATTCAATAATGCCTTATTTTCCAGAGAAAGTGGCTCATTCATGTTAAGGTAGCCTCATTTTCTAAAATCAAAGTGAACTCAACCATCAAAGAGCAAATATATGACTGACTGCAATCTGTTCCTATTGTGGCCATTTTRTCACAGTACACTTTTAGACGAGTTACATTTATGATCAACAAATTTATCCCCTGTTTTCTGTTGTAGTCTCCTCTCGTGTGGATGCATTGTTCTAGAAACTGCCACACAGGCAAGTTCGAATCTAATTATAAAACCCCCTCAGAGAYGCATTAGTGCTTCAGTGTGTTATGAAAGAAAACGGTACAGAGCTGCTGTGAGTCTCTTCACAATCCCCAGCTTTTGGCTTTTTAAAGCACTTAAATATTCAATGGGGCAATCTCCCTTGAGTGTGCAAATTAATCTACAGCAGAGGGAAAGCACTTGAAGATCCTTTCAGCTGCAGGTTAGGAAATAACAGTCTTGCAGGGGCATGCCTTAATGTTTCCACATAGTGGAGGCTGACAAAATTAAATGCTTCCTGTAATTCAGAAACACTGAACAGAGGTGAAGGAGAGATTGATAACTTGTTACACAACTTTCCAGATGAAGCGATGACCTATTTTAGCTTAATCTTCTGTGTTGTGGGAGCTCCACAGTCAGCTGGAAGCAGGTATTCATTCTCACTGCCTCTAATCCATAGACAAATGGGTGTATCCCTAAAGAACACATTAACATCAGCTGCCAGTCACGACAAAATGCCAAAAATCAAACCATTTTGTCWTTGTATATATTTCATGTTTTCAAATACCCCTAATGCRGTTTTACTGCTGTCTTGAAAATGATGAAGAGCTAAATTAATTATTCAGCTTTCAGTTCTGCTTTAGCAAAAGAGCACCAGAAACCTTTGGATAGCTCTATAGTCTGAGACAACAAAGGCCATTGAAGAAAATATGCCTTTTCCCACCAAGTTTCTAACTTTTTCCCAACTGAAAAAGTTCACAATGTTAGCAGTAGTCAATTCCTGCTGTACTAAAATTTATCTTTTATCTATGGTAAATGGCAGAAAACAACACTAATTTGCTCTCTCTGTGAAACAATGTGTATGAATTACGTAATTAGACCTTTTTTTTTTTTACTGTTTCTGCGTCAGCTGCTGTGGCATTTTTGCATTTTTTTCTTTTGGACAATAAAAAGTTGGAACAATGTTCCTCTTAAAAAACTATTCTAGACTTACTTTTATGCTCTAATCCTTTTTCATTCTGCCTTGCACCTGGCAATCCACTACAAGCTACAGAGAAAATTCTATAAAAATTACATATGCTTTACGATGCTAATCAGTGTTTTTACTAACCATGCAAAATTATTCATCCACCACTTCTGGAAAGTGCAAGGCCACTTCTTTTAAGGGGCTATATTTGAACTCATTGCTGGGATATAACTCTCACAGTCACCGTCGTAATCACAATTCAGATAGAGATGTTATTCAATCAACTAAAAATAAATCAGTGGCTAAACAGCCATGAAACAGCACTGAACTGCTTTGCCTCTCCTGTAACCTGTCCCAGAAATCCCATATACTGTGTGCTGGCCATATAGCTAAAATAGATAGTGTTTGGGTAAGAGGCATGGAACAAAACAACCTTTAGATATCAAGAAACATAAGGTGAATCCTTTAAGAGAAAAATGATTGTTACAATATATTTATATGTAATGATTGTTACAATATATTTATATATATGTTACATATATTTATATGTATAGCTTCCATTTCACCCAGTTACTAAAGTTATTTCTATCCAAAGTACTTCAAAATCCTGCATGGATGTGAATTGCTTGAAATCAAGTGTATGGGGCTTAATCTAAAACATGAGTTCATTTAGGGGAACAAAACATCCTTCATTTAAGACGGTCCCAGTTCCATCACACACAAGCCATTTTGAGGAAGCAAGCATTCACAATTTTTCTCTCATCTCTCCCTAGTRCTTTTCCTGCTGCCAGGCAGGTTTTCAGCTTTTAAGCAGTAGCCTAACAGCCCTCTCAGTTTTTTGAGGAAATCTCCCACTTCACTTCCCAGCAACTTTCACCTACTGCCCTCCTCCAGCTCAAGGGAAGCCCATATCCCTTTCCATTCCCAGCAGATGGCTCCAGGCAAAGYCCTGCTTCTCCCACAGCCCCAGCAGCATGCACCACATTAGCTCCCTGTCCAGCAGRGGCCTGCTGGCCTTTCCTGCTCAGCAGCAACTATGTTGGGGATTAACTTTTCCAGCAAACACAGAGTTCATCTAGAAACCCCCAATCTCTGCAAGAAGCAGCTGTCTTGTTACCTTCTCTCAACCCTTAGCCCTGTACTCCTCTGACCTTGGTGATAAACATGCCTCTGTTCAGGGAGGGTAACAAATTACTGTTTMCACAGGCTTTCAAGAATCTCTACAAAAGGGCTTTTGTTACCTAAGCCACAAGTCTAAAAAAAATAGAAACTTAGGGTATTGTCTTGTCTCAACAGGCAAACTCTCYAATTTGAAGTCATACCATTATTTTTCTTTTAGTTGTGAAACACAGTGCAGGCTCACAACAACACAAAAGAGAGTACATTTAAAGTTTGGGGYGTATCGTTATAGTTACTTTTTCCCTAAAGACCAGAGCTGAGATCCGTCTGATTAAATGCACATCTCTGCATCTCATGGCACAWGGGGGCTGCATTCCCTTTCCAAGCAATGGAGAGAAAGAAGTTATTCTAGAGAGGTCTTCTCATCCTGAACCAGACATCTAAATCTGGTTCTTCAAACTGAATTTATGCTGAAATCGAAGTCTAATCAGCAGTTACATTGTGTATTGCTGCTCTGCACAAGTCTGACAGAGCTGTCTCCTTACCCAGTGTACAGCATCTTAAATAAGAAGTGGTTGGCCATGCTAGGTCCACCTCCCTGCAGCTCAGCTGGAGTCCTCACTCACCTCATCCCTGTCAACCARTGGGGACCCCCAGGCCAGCTTGCAGACCACCCAGACCAGCTCCTCYACTGTCCTCTCTCTGATAAAGGCTAGAGATGGATATGGCATAGGACAACGGAGAAGTTCACAGCAGAAAGACAGGACATATTTACTCCAGCATCAAACAGCTATGAGTTAGACCTAAGYTGAGGCCCTCAGAAGGAGACTCACTATCCTTTTTAAAACATGCACTCACTTTTAAAAATCTGGATCTTTCTGCCAGCCATATAAATTTCAATGCTTTTTAATATTGCTGAACTCTTTAATCAGATGCTTTCCAAAGCTGCTGTCCAATGTCTCTAAGATATTTCCTTAAAATCAATTTCAGATTTTCACAACTGAAAGCCTGTCACAGAACCTGTTCTCCAATCGTACCTGATGGAAACACAGTCGATTTCACTCTCAAGGAAGGTGGAGGAGACAGCCACTGAGGGAAATAGGTGAGGAAATGTACCAGGTTAGGTACCAGGAAAGGCTTGAGTATCAGTGTGTCTAAGGGCAACTCTTCCAGTTAAGACAAACTGTGACTTCACTGACATTTTTAAAAGAACATTTCTCAACTGAATTCTTAATGTAACCATCCAGAGAAACTTTCACATGTCAAAAGTAATGTGAAAAAATACTCAGGGATTAAAATATAAACATTCTTGTCTAGGTTTTGCACACAATAGTAAAGCCTGTGTAGGAAGCCTGAAGTATGTTTATTATTCTCCTACAGTGATGATTAAATGTTGAAACACTTTGTTACTTAGAGGCTGTATTTCTTCAAGGGCTAATTTTAATTATTTGTAACTTTTCAGATATTTAACATTTGTATCTGTCTTTTCTTAGATCTTTTCTTCTTATACATAGCGAATAAGTGCAAGAACACCGGGAAGGGAATACCAAGACAGTAGAGAGTTCAAATCTCCATTTGAAAYACAAAATTAATCTCAGCTATATCTATGGAGCCATGATTTCTAAAYGATATTATCCTCATAACACCTGGGAAGAATAAAAAGAGAGAATATATACACAGCAACACTGTCTATTTCAAAGATATCTTCATGCGAGATTTAATGGAGAGTACTAAGCCAGGTTCTCCACAGAAGACAATGCTTAATGAATTCTTTCAGGCTAATATATCTTTTTCAGCTCAGAAAAACCTTGCTGATTATTTGAAGATTAATATGAAGAACATTTCTCCCTGCAACTCATCAGAATGGCCAGCATCTACCAAACAACATAATGAATATTAGCTTTTGAATGTCAACAACAGTGCAGCTGAATKCTCAAGTCACCAGTTCTTGGGAGGAGGCTTGGCAGCAAAGGCAGCAGTTAGATAGGATGTTTATTGGATGTCTTCCACCAGCTGCACTGTGTGGTGGCTTGACTGTTAGATTATAAATATTTCCCCTTCTGAAAAAGGGAAGTTGGCTGGATGAACACTGATTCAGCAGGACATATTCATAGCCTCGGCAGAGATTGGTGTGTAAGAAAGCAGGAATGGGAAGCACTGAATTAGGCCTGGGAAGTCCCCTCTCTCCACAGGCACATGAGCAGAGCACTTATCTCTGGAAGCTAGTCAGCATGGCACATGGGCAATAGGAATATTTATAACTCCTCTAAAGCAAGACTTCTGGGGGCAGGATGGCTCACCAAACCACAGCCTCCATGGCCACTCAGTGCAGATGGGCAACTTCTGCATTGACAAGTTCCTTCTGCAAAGGCAAACTGAGCTGCTGTGCTGGCTGGCGGTGCAGGAGGCACCCCAAAGCCAGGGAAGGGGTATTTTGGGGATACTGCTTTACTCACTGTTGGCCAAAGGCAACAAGTCACWAAGTCACTCCTAAGCATCGTACCAAAGGCTAGTGGGCCATGCAAGCCTTGCCAGTGTGCCAGGCTCAGTGAGRACCAAAGACTGGGCTGGCCATTGCAGTGTCTGATGTGGAGAGTGTCTGTAGACAGATCTTTTGGAGAGCTGCACATGGAATGCCTTCTAGCTGGAGGGAGGGGAAAAACAGACCGTGAAGATGGATAGGATGTATAATCACAGGTTCTCAGCCTTCCTGYAGCCWGGCTGGGAAGAGCTGATGAGGATCAAGTGCTAAGGGCAAAGTGGAAATTTCCTTTGCCCTGCAGAAGCCTTCCCAAGAGGTATAACAGTGGTGGGATAGCTCTGGAGTTTGTCTCAGTACTGGCTTTGTGCAAATGGCTCTGACTCACCAGGGCAATTCTGGAGCAAGGGGTTTTCCAGGAGGCAGAGGCTGAAATCCCCAGGGATGTTGGTCTAGACAGGGTGCTCTTCCCTTTGACCTCACTGAGGGCCTCAGCTTCCTCTTTATGCAAGTAACACCAGCATCCAGGACAGGTTATTTTGAGCTACAGAACAGTTATGAAAGAGGAATATGTTGTGGGTTTGAGGAAAAAGATGCTCCTGTTGTAAGTATCCTTTTCAGACCACAGTTGTGCCAGGACACTCATTGCTGCTGCTCACAGGAAACAATTTTTATTCCTGACATCTAAAGAGACTCAAACAGCCTGAAAATGGCTCTTTGCCTGACACTGGGCGAGAGCTGTTAGAATGATCTCTATTTCCCCCAGGATAATCAGAGGGAAATCCCAGTCATTAAGTCTTCTGTCAAGTGTTGACGTAAGAGGGATTGCAAATTAATCCTGCTTCCCATTCATCTCATCCCAGCAGAGATCCCGATAGTAAAACCAGTCCTCCAACAGCCGCGGGGAAATCCCAGACTGTATCACAACGCTCTCCTGCCCTTGCCTGCTACAGATATATCCTGATATTTCATGTTCATGTGTTWCATCTTCCATTCCTCAAGAGCCGGTGTGTAGGAGAAGGCACAGGCAAGGTATGAGTGCAGTGGAAGCACAAAAGGTTTACAATATTCTGTGCCATGAGACATGTGTCCCTCTCTCCACTTTCCCAGCAGCTGGTCCCTGGCTGTCTCACCTGTCTTTGTTGACTCATAACTCTTCAGCAACAGCCCACCTGGCCTGAGCAGGACTGACATATGGGAAAAGGACTTGTTTTATGGGCCCTCCTGGCCTGTCCCATCTTTGCTGGCYGTTTTCACCTCTATCTTCTCCACTCTCTTACAGGCTTTCTGCTACAAATAAACAAGCAATTTCAGGGAAATGAAGGAAACCTGGTAACCTGGGCAGCCAGAAGATGAATGTTTCCTGTCTAGTGGCAGGAAGAGCTAGGAGCTCTGCCTCCACATGGAGTCATTGACATGGGCAGCACTGGGCAGGACCTGCTGGGAGCAGCATCGCAGGGGCATGAGGCTGCACTGACTTGAGCAGACAAGGGTGTTTGTGGCTGGGGCACTCACACAGGCCTTAGTACCGAGCCAGGGAAGCTGGATTTTGCTGCACAGTCCTTTGATTCCCAAACACACTTTCTGAGTTGCCTCATTGCATAAGCAACRCTAGCCTGTGCCACTCCAGGCATGGAATTGTCATGGGCTAAAGGMGAAGATAACAGAAGATGCAAGGGCACACCAGTTCTGCACCATATGGTTGACATTTGGATTGCAACAAGGCATTTCCTCAGAAATCAGTGAGATAAGGTAAMAGGCATCAGTGGATACTCAGCAAGCAATGTCCCCGATATGCAAGCAACTTCCAGCTAGCCTAGCCAGGTTGAGGGCAGCACATGGTGAGGAGGCATCTCACCATGTGACACAGATATTCCTCCTCTCATCCAACCACTTCTCTCCTGYTGAGCTTTCACCTCCAGGAACTCATGGGGGAGATGAAGAGACTTCTTTTTTTCTGGATGGTTTAGAGGGTTTTTTTCAAGCCCAGCATGAGGAACTCCTGTGGCCTCACTCACCTCTTGCCATGCTSCTCTATATATATCAGTGATTCCTGACTCCAGGATCTGTCTGGGATCCGAGCCACCTCTCCAAAATGAGAGATATTCAGCACTGTCATATGACAGAGGTAGAGGAACAAGGTGRCAGTAGTCCAGGGGACACAGCATATATTATCTTCACAAGGGTCCACATGTTCCTCAGGACAGGAAAACAGTTTTAACCTTTTGCCTTTTCTTTCTGTTCTTTTTTCATAAATAAGGCAAAGCACAGCAATTTTCTCTGGGGCTCATCATCTTTAGTCTTTAACAATAYATTAATTTGCTCTCCTTCACAAGTCTTTAACCTGAATGAGGGTAGAGAACATTAGCCCCAGATCTGAGGACAGGACACCAAAGCACGCATACAGACACACAGACATCAGGGAAATATGTGCCCAAAGTCACAGAGCAGAGCAATATCACAGAATAACAGAATACCACATTTCTGTTCAGACTAGTAAACCAGGCAAAACAAAAACCATAGTAAACCAGGCAAAAAACCCCAAATCAAATGTATCCAAAAGAGAGCTGAAGTTAGACACCTTCATCTGTGTGTGCTTTGGACAATGACACTATTACTTTTACCCAGTAAATCAGGAGCTTTGAGCAATTGAGATTTCTCATGTCATCAGGGAAAGGCTCAGACTAATCTGTGTGTCTATGCAGGAATGTAGGTGACTGTTTTCCAGCTTCTCATCTAGGCTTTTCTCCTGGTTTTATTTCCCTGTTCACTTTTTTTTTTCTTAAAAGGGTCTGAGTCTCCACACACTGTTTTCTGAGTCAGCTTTTCGCCTCCTTTGAGTACTTCATAGCCTGTGGCTCTACCAGGTTGCAAAGTCAGCAGACAAGGGAAGCTAGCCAGCTCTGCAGGTCACCTCCCAGGGGACACAAACAGCTCTGGGTKTCAGCCCACAGAAGAAGGTTTGCTAGAAAGCTCTGGCAGAAGTATTCCTGTTCCAGTACTCCTCTGCTCGGGAGGTTGCCTCGGACACTGAGAATCCAGAGCCTTCAGAGAAGCCCTGCTCCGCCCATGGTGTGTCCATGCTGGAAAAGCGAGGGTCAGCGCAACGCTGAAGCCCAGCTTGTGTGTGAGCGTTCAGCCTGAATTCCCAAAAGGCAGTGATGAGGCATGGAGCGGTACCCGCGAGCCTTCGGCAGCCGTGCTCCCCCCTGCCGCCTCCTCTTCCACACATCTATCCCCTGCGGCCACACACCAGCCTTGCTGACAGATCTTACTTGAAAGCTCTGGCAGGCTGTGCCACTAATGGCAGAGCCCTGAGCCGGCTCMCTCCGTCTCCCTGGAGTCCCTGCGCAGACGTAGGTGCACGTCACGGCCCGCTCTAATTTTATCCGTGTTTGATGGAAGAGACGAACTGAGCAGCAGGGAGGCAGCTATTTTGGTTTTCTCTGTGGCGGTGGGTTATATAAAGCATCTTGCCGTGACCCGCGTCGCTTGGGAGCTGCTTTGCTTTCAGCCGCCACAAACCAGAGGCTCGGACACTCGCTGCTGGCAGTCAAGACCTCCACGCGTGTGGTGACTGCGTGGGCCAGGTGTGCCGTGTGTGCCATATGTGCCATGCGTGCCACGTGTGTGCGTATGGAGAGGGAGAGTGTGTCAACGAGATTCACGGGTGACCATCTATAGGGTCGGACTGGCTCTCCTCCTTGCTGTGCGGTGTGACATACACTCAGGGGTTTCACCCTTTCCAGCGCCATCTCATCACACGTGCTCCCCSAGCAGCACAGCGGGCACAGGCACAAGCGGGCAGCAGGCTGCCTGGCGTTGTGCAAGCTTTGGCCGGCTGCCGCAGAGCACTGCCGCTCTCATCTCACCCGGGCAAGAGGAGCGGCTCCATTAGGTGGCAGCAGCAGCAGCCACAGCAGGAGCAGCACMGGAGGAGGCTGCTCTCTTGCTGGGACCTCTGCGGGTATGTACGAGGCCCATGGGGACACAAAGGTGCTTGGCAGAGCCAGGCAAGCACTGGCACAGGAAGGTGGGTAGCTTGCTGCCATTGGCTGCAGGAGATGTGGGGGGCTCCTGCCTTCGCTACCTGTGCTTCCTGGTGCTGGGGGGTACCTCTGTCTGACACCCCAAGAGTCACTGTGACACCCCAAGAGCCGCTGCCTGACCTCCTGCACGTAAGGCATGACATGGTCRGGAGCCGGTGGGGATCCTGTCCCGTGCTAGCTGACCGCAGCGCCCAACCTCCGCGCAAGGGCCATTTCCCAACTGCAGGGAGCGGAGGCATTACGCAGGGCTTCTTGCCCATGTGGGCTGTGGCTCCCCCACGCCTTGCCCTCTCGGGTGGTGTATTCGTCAGCGATGCTCCGGTGCTTGGTCCCAGGCTAGCAAGGCAGGGCAGCAAGCTTGGGGCTTGCCAGCTTGGGAATTTTTGGCGGGAGGAGGCGTGACCGGGACTCCTTTCTGTGTCTGACGCAGGAAGAGTCTGCCAGCATCTGGGTTAGGTGCTAGAGTCCACTGCTGGAGGGAGTTTTGGGGAAAGCCTCTTGCTATTGTTTCTTGTACAAGCAAGCAAATTTAATAGCACAAGCTAAAGTAATTAGGACGTTTCACGATGTCGGTTGGCACCTCCCTGCTTCTCCAGTCTCTGGGTACTGCTTACCCTGTGTTCAGCTCTGCTGCTGACTCATGTCAAAGCCGCCTTCTCCCTAATGACCAGGGGTCAGGCTGGGACCCAGCCTGGTTCTCCTCGCTCCCACGCAGTTCCCGCTGGGCCTCCCGCCGTGGCACCGGCAGGACGCACCCACTTCCTAAAGAGTCACCTCCTGGGAACACTGCCGAGCCTCCGCGGTGGCCACGGCATCCGACTCCCTCCCCCTCTGGGCATGTGCCTGCCTGAAAGCCCATACCTTTCTGTCTGGCCGCTCCCGAGGAGGCACTGCTGGGTGAGGGATAACCCGCAGAACAAGGGGGCTGTGACCCATGTGCAACCACCACCCGCCCACGCAAGGAGCTACTGGCTGGGGTGAGAGAACTGCATCCTTGGGGTGTTCCCAACAGGACCCATATCTGTCTTCCTCATGCATCCCCCACTGGCGCCAGGAGCCCCAGCCCCCTCAGCACACCACCGCATCCCTTTTGCTGGCACGATCCCCGGGGAAACCGGCGGGCGCAGAAGGCATGCCGGAGGAGGGACGGGTGTGCGTGCAGAAGCGTGCATATGTGCACGTCAGGGAGAAGGAAGCGGGGTTGTGAGTGCTGGAGGCGTTGTGAGCGCCAGGCACAGGCTGACAGGCGAGGCTGCCGCTCCCGTAGGAAGATAAACTGTTTCACAACAGTCACGATCGCAGTGAGTAGTTCACTCCAGAGTGATCCTTCTTGCTAGGGAGGGAGAGGATAATCAGAGCCGAGAGGAGGAGTGTAGGATACGGGGGAGCATCCCAAAGATTATGTGAGCGTGTGTAGAGGGAGAATATTTGTGTGGAGAGTGCAGCAGCTCTGTAAGCCCCTACAAAAGGGGTGCAGACACAGGAGAGGAGTAACGCTATTACCCAGTAATGCAGTAAGGCAGTCACCTCCAATACTGATGTGGAATGCTGCCCGGGAGCAGAGGTCACTAAACCTGCCAGAACTGGCACCACAGCAAACAAGAAATGCACAAAGAAACTCAAATGCTTCAGGGAGTGAAAATGGTATAGACTCGTAATATCCTGGAATGGGACAGCAGCCAACTAGCCTCCTCTCAGTTCTGCGGAGAAGTGCAAATATATTCAATTATTGTGTGAAAGGACAAGTGACACCCCCCAAGCTCTCCTGCAGGAGCTCAGCTCCAGCTCTCCTTTCCTACTACAGAAATTCAGTAAAGACTTGTCCCAGTCTTGGACTCACAAAGGCTGCTGGTAATTGGAGCCCTGTTGGCTTGAGGTCACCTGTGTGGCCATGTTTACACTTTTTTTGGTGCTGAGGCTGTTTGGAGTGGTCTAAGCAATACCAACTCCTCGGAGCTTGCTCAGATCCTCCCTGTTGTGCCAGTGCAACACTATATACAACTGCCTGGTAAACCAGATCCAGGAGCTGTTCTGGCAGAGGAGCCATCACCTTTTGTCTTTGTGGGGTTAGTTGTCTTCCAGCACAGCTCATTGCAAGGCTCCTGAGSAGCGTTGTGCACCCTGGCTCAGTTCGGAAGGTGCTGGCTGTGCCTCCCACATTTGAATCAGCTGATAAAAGGGAGCTGGGCAGCTGCCAGCACCACACCCTGTGTCATGCCAGCACAGGTGAATGCCCATCCGCCCAGGTTGCAGCTCTGCAGCAATGCTAGCTGAGCTGCCGTAGGCTGGGTTTTCCCACTCCTCCTGGCATGGGACCCAGCCTTCTCCCTGCACAGGCTGCTGACTCCTGAATTTGCTCTCAATCAGTTCACCATAATAAAAYGGCAGAGGAAGGATTGGCAAAAGACAGCAAGGCGTTTTCTCTTGGGGTAACACAAAAGGGCAACTCCTCACCCCACAGCTGAGAACTGGACCTAGCAAGAAGTGAGTATGAGGTCGCCCAGTGGGGAGGGTACCCCAGCAGTAGCTCAGCCCAAGGRAAGCCAGAGCAACAAGCTGCCTGAGCTGACCTTCAACTTGCTGAAATAAAGTGTTCTGTTTCCAGACAGGTCAGCTCTCTGAACTGGCTTGCCACATGGCTGCATGCTCCTACATCTAGTGCAAAGAAATTAAATATGTGACTTGAGCAGGAGGGGACTAGGAGCACCTCAGGGCTACATTGCCATCCCCCTCACATTTCAGGTCTCCAGCTGCTTGCTCTTGTCCCACAGCATCACCCATCTGGGCCCATGTGACACSGGGCAGGACAGATTAGGGATGGAGCAGGAGGGTCAGGGTTGGGCAGACGCACTTCCCAGTGTTGAACTCTGTCCTCTGCACTGCTGCTCCTTCCCTGTCCTCTGCCCCACTGCTCCCTCCCTTCCTGCAGATGAGGCCCTGTAGTAGACTGGGTGGCAACCCAGTGGCAGCTCTGGCTGGCAGGATGGGGCACTGAAAATGCCAGGTTGACTGAAATGAGGCACAAGCAAATGAGAAGGACACTTATTGGTCTATGTGGCTCCCTGCAGCCCAAAAGCTGTGAGCGCCTGTGCTAGCAGCACTATTGCYTGCACCCTGGGATGGAATGGGGCCAGAGGACTGCCAAACTCTTCTGGATAAGTGGAGCAGTAGGAGCAATTGGAGTAATTAGGGACATTTTCCCCTTCTCATGTCAATGCGAAACATGGAGGAGAAACCCTCTCACTGTGGGTATCAGCTGCCTCAGCTGCCTGGACGCATCTGGAGCATATCCCCTTTGCAGGTGACAGTAGCAGGCAGTGCTCAGAGTAAGGGCTGTGGGAGGGTACACGTCCTGGTGGGACATCCATCCGGCTGGCTTCAGTCGCCCTGGCAAGTGACTTTGGACATGCAACCACAGACCCCAGGCGTGATCCCTGCCTTTGACCACCGACCCACACTTTCCCACAGGGCCAGCGCTCTGGGAGCAGGTGACGGGTAGCTGCAGTATGCAGGGAGCTGCCGTGACCATGCAGAAAGCCTTTTCTCACGCCCGCTGATTACCTTCCCAAACACCGGGACTTCAGGCTTGCCCTTGAGAAGCAAACACTAATTGCAGCCGCACCCTTTCCTGCCCTGGGGCTGCAGGCCGAGGGTATCCTCAATGTACGCCGTGTTCCCCACCTAGGGGTGTGGGACAGGAACCAGCCCTCGTAAAATCGCCCGAATTGAACCTCCTGCCCCCAGCCTGCCAAACTAAACAGAGCTGATGTAAAGCAAACAGCAATGACAACAGCCTGGCTGCTGGCGAGGGTTGGGCAAGCAGCTGGTTTCCAGTTTGCTGGCCTCAGCAGATGGCGGCGGCGGGAACAGTCGCTGGGAGTTCCCACCCCGCAGGCACCCGGCACTGCGGCCGAGGCCGGGGCGGCCCCGAGGTTCCCTCCTCTCCCGTGTGCCAGCAGCGCCTGCGCAACCCCCAGTGCAAAGACAACTTTTGGGATTTCAGGGGAGCCACCCAGCCCGCCCTGGCACGGGGAAACCGGGGATGCCGGTGGGTGGGTCCCTCCGCCAGCMGCCCTCCTCATCGGATGTTTCACCTAGGAGGACTCTGGCCACCACGCATTGTAAGGGAGGAAGCTGATGTCAGAGGGAAAGGCACCCAAAGCACACCCAAAGGTCGGCTGCYGGGAGGAGGAAAGAGTGCGCCATGAGCAGGGCTCTCTGGAGCAGCCCCTGCCGCCCAGGAACGCAGGGAGGGAGCATTTGATCTGTCTGGCCTGTGCTGGGTACCCTCACTGCTGGTGACAGGAGCATGGCTGGCACTAGGTAGTCCACTGGGCAGTTTTGGCAGAGCAGGCTTTTTGGAGGATGCTGCTGGGAAAGGATGCTGAGGGATCAGGCCACTATTCAAAAGATGAACCAGAAAACATCTGGTGGTTCACTTCTCAGTTTCTTTCCACTTGTTTCAAGGCTAGATTTCTCAGGTTTGCTGGACATGCACTTCACATCCACACTCCACTTAGCAACCTGGAGGATGGGCACAGCAGACCTGGAGCACATATGCTGAGGGTGCTCAGCCACTACCTGTAGCAGGGCAAGAACTCATGCACACTTCTCTCAGCGCAGTGCCTGCATGGTGGCCTCTGTGGTCCATCCGTCCATCCATGCATCCATCCATCCATCCATCCATCCATCCATCCACTCCTTTGACCCTCCCAACTCCGAACTCTTTCTACAGCTGGGCTGTTCACGCTGCCGGCCAAGCGTCCTGGTGCAGCGGGCCTCAGCGCTGATCCCAGTTAAAAATAACCTCTTCTTCTCAGCGGCATTAKTTTTAACCCTGGGCCCATCTCTCCGCTCAAGTTCCCAGCCCGCGCCCTCCCGGCGCACGGCGGAGGGGCGCCCAGCAGCTACAAGCCGCCCGTGGGGCTGCCGGCTGAAGTGACCTCTGCTAACCCACRCCCCACACCGCTGCCTTCTGCCCGTGGCGGCCCCGGGACTCCCCGGGCCGGGCGGGCCGAGCTGTCCCGCCAGCAGCCGCGTGGGCAAGACGCCGGCGGGGGGGCCGGAGCCGCCGCAGGCCCCGCCCGCCCCCGGCTGCCACCTCCCAAACAAACAACAGCCGCTCCCGCTGCCATGGCGACCGCGCCCCGCCCGCCGCCGTGCCGACGGGGCCCCGCCCCTCCCGCGCGGCTGACGCGCGCTCCGGCGGGGGGAGGCGGGAGGGGGAGGCCGTGACGTCGCAGGTCCGTTTCCACGGGAACCACGCGTCGACGTCACGGGTTTGTGTGTTGTCAACGTCCCGCCGTCTCCCGGGCAACGTCAGGCGCCCGGCCCGGCCCCGGCAACAGCGCCGCGATTGGCCCGGAGGGCGGCGGGGCGGGGCCCGCCGGAACGGCACCGCCCCTTCCCGCGGCCGCGAGGGGTGCGGCGTGCGCGGTGGCCGCGCATGGGGCCGGGGGGCGGCGGCTCCGCGGGGCGGCTGCGCCGGGGCTGTGTCTCTGGTGGCCCCAGAAACAGGCCTGAGGGGCCCGGCGGGGACAAAAAGGACGGTCGGGGCTTAAGTCCAGGTGGAAATCAAGCACCACGCAGCCKCTCGCTCAACTCCCCCTCTCCCCACCACCCCGATAAAATGGGGAAGAGGTAAAACTTGGGGAGGTAAACTTGTCGGTTGAGATACGAGCAGTATAATAATTTAAAAATAGGTAAAATACAATAATAATGACAAATAAYAGTAATAATAATGATAATAAAAGGGAAAGAAGAGAAACAAATGATGCAGAATACAATTGCTCATTGCTCGCTGGCTGATGCCAGACCCCAGCATATCACGATTTATGTCTCTCTGGGATTGCCACGTTGACAGCAAAGCTTTTTCCAGTAATTTACTGGTTTTTTTCTGGATTCTGCATTTGTCTGGGGGTAAGGTGCAAGCACCTCGGTGATGTCTGCTGCCCTAGGTACTTAACCATGCAATCCCACGTGCACTACCTGCCACTCTGAACCTGCAGGCTGTCAGGGTGGGAAGATCTGGAAGCCTCGTGTTGGCATCAGCAAGCATCCCAAAACTCCAGTGTCCAATGCAGGTGGGCGTGGCAGCCTGGAGGGGTCCTGCAGAGCTGTGCTGCACAGAAGCAGGGAGGCACTGGGTCCTTAGAGGGTGGTGTGTGCTGGGTAAGGCCAAGTGCCCAGTGCCCCATATCAGCTGCATGAGCCCAAACCCACAGCTCCATACTCCACTTCCTCACCRGCACCAGGCCATTCTCTCCATGCTGTCTCCAGCTCCCTGGGAGATGCTGGATTTGCCTGGGGAAGGCAGGAGGGATCCCATGTTTAGAGGAACCAGGGGTGGGGAGCCCTCCAGGCCCCCTTACTGGGGCTCTGTGCTGAAGCACAGGRCACCTTTCTCTCCAGGCTGGTGCCTGCCACACCCGCACTGTCACTCGGTGCCCAGGGAGGACAGCACTGTAAAGTGGTGTCTTGCGTGGGTGAGAGATGCCAGTTTTGCAGCCCACTGAACTCTGTTGAGATCCTAAAGCAAACAGTATCAAAACAAGTTACCCTGACCCCACTGGCTTGGTGGTTGTGCCCCTGACAGCTGGGCCCTGGGAGGGGAGTACAGAGGACAGGTCCTCCACGTGCAGTTACCAAGTCAAACAGTCCCAAAGTGGACCGCTGTACCTSTTTTGTGAAAAGTCCTTGAGTTTCCAGGCCTAGATTCTCTGATATGTTTATTGCCTACATGCTTAACATATGACCTTGACAGGGAAGGAAATGGACAAGCTCTTCAGGTGCTGGTGCGGGCCTGGATSATGGCAAGAGCTTTTCTTGACTTGGAACGAGCTGTGAGCTGGTAGCAGTGAGCAAGAGAGACTCCTCCAGACCCTGTTCAGTGCAGAGGTGGAGCAGAGCACARTCCAGATGATTTGTAAATGTCCTACTCCTCCCAGCTCTCTCTGCACAGGCATATGTTTAACTCTGGTTGCGCAGATACTTAGAAATGAGTKAACACAAAAGATGTTTCCTCTTCCAGAAGCTACCTCCAGCCAAACCAAATTGCTTGGCAGATCTGGATGCATGGGGAGGATCAAAGCCTCAGGGCTGGGCTGGCAGTGCTCTGCACTGTTTACATGTTTAAATATTCATGGCACTGTTAACCCAAGATGATTTAATAATATTGAATTTTGTATTTGTTACATTTCTTAAATACCATCTAAGGAACCTCAGCTTCCTGGGGTATTCCCAGTGCTTGTTCCTCGGGCAGCGAAGGCCAACTCACTGCATAGCCATGCCTTATTTCTCTTTTTCTCTTTCTCTGTTACTGGGGTCTCTATTCTTGCAGTGGCAGCATGTTCGCACTGAACTGACTGCTGCCTCTGGCTTTGCCTTGAGTGCACYCTGACTGTCCAGCCAGAGGGATGGCTCAGTCAGAGAAGAGTGCAAACACCTTGCTTTCAAATCTTRTCATTTCCTTTCAGCAGCAGCAACTGAATGTGACTCCCCCATGGGCYAGGGTGGGCTCAGTCTCTGAGTCCCTGTGACGGCCCCATCACTACAAGAGTCGAGGACTTGAAAAGGGAGACCTTACTTGTGTTCGAGGCTGTCCTTCATGGCAGCCCACCTGGCATGTTGGTCTCTAACACTGAATGGCACAGGAGGAAGGTGATCTTGGAACTACCTCCAGTGAAGTAGGGTTGTCTCACCAGACAGTGATAAAAGCTCAGACTGTCCTTCCTCCCAGACTATCCTCAGCTTTGTGATCTTTTGTTTGTCCTGAGTCCATTTGAGCATTTCTTTCCCCCAAGCACTCCCCAGTCACAACAATTAGAAGGTTTCTTTCTGTCCTGAGCTAAACAATCTTCAACATCCTGTCCGTTCACTTCAGCTGCTTTGTTCTCCATCTGCAACAAAATCTCCTTAGCTAAGCACATCAGCATTTTCCTTCTTCTTCTCAGCACTTCCTCCTTTACTACCTTTGGCCCATTTTACTCAAGAGCCACTGCACCAATAGAGGAGCAGGACCCTTTTACCTAGCCCCAGTCCCTTTACCCAGGCCCCAGCCTATGGCACAAACATCAGTATTACTGTCCAGCCCCCAGGAAAGAAGTAGCTTGTGCAATGTGGCCACCCAGCTCCCACCTCCAGAAAGCTCTTGGACACAACAGGAAGCCCAAGGGCACAATCAGCTTTCACTTGATTGTGTGGGGTTTTATTGCAGGCATCTCGTGGGGTTCCGTCAAGGAAACCACAGCTTGCTCACCTCGTTTGGATCTTGTCTGATTATCAGGTTGTCTGTCACTGCGTTTGAACATGTTGCCTCTTGCTGAGCAYGTTTTCCTCTCCTCTTCTCCCAGCYGGTCAGTGCCCTGGGATTATAACTGTGAGCATGCACAACGCCCTGGGATGGGCCTATAGTGCTGGAGCTGGCAGGGAGATAAGAGGCCAGCCTGGCCACGGTGTTCCGGCTTTGTCACACTGCCATAGCACACATGGCRCATCAGTGGCAGCAGCAGGAATTTTGGAGTTTTGTCTGGAGAACTTTGTGCTTAAATTACTCTGGGTTATGAACCCTGGCTTGKGGGGCGATGGCTGCCAGACTGGCGCTGGGGCAATTGGGTAGGGAGGAAGTGATGCGATGGGTGAAGCTTTTTCAGACCYGCTGGCTGTGAGTGATGCATGGGTTTCTCAGTCTATGGAGCAAGGTACCGCCGTGAGTGTTGAGCCAGGATCCACCATGATGCAGGCAGAGTGCTGAGAACAGGTAGGATGGTTCGACAGCATCATCTCAGTAATTGGCAGCCCATGGCACACGGCCGTGCAACCACAAGATGCCGGGATGTCTCTGCTCGTGGTGTTTATTCTCTAAGATGTCCCTGTCACACACCCAGTTGCTGTGATTATTAATTACTGTTTATACTTTGCTTTGGGTATGCACCATACTTTTAAGACCAGCAGAGGTGGAAACCTTGCCCTCCTGGAAGCTCCCAGGCTAGGTGGGAGGGTGAGAGTTCTTGGGGGGAGTTCAGGCTGCTTGGACAACACACTAACAGCCCTTCCTCCACCCTTTACTCCCCAGCCACATCAACAGAAGGGGCAGGCTTCCATCACTAGTTTATCATCCCCCTTTCCTGCTTTTCCATCCWGTTTCCTTCTGAGCCCTGCAGCCTCTGCCTGGCTCCACAAGCCTCCCTGGGGCTAAGTGTATGGGAGGGATCCCTCGTGCCATGCTGGGAGTGAATGCAGTGGGGGACATCAGGAGTGGTGGGTGTGCAGGTGTGTGTAAGGAGAATTTCACTAATGCCCCTGGAGCCTGGCCATAAAGTCTGTACCACAACAGGTACTCAGGTTGTGTGGATCCTCTGATAGTGTGCGCAGGATGCTTGGCCAGGCAGTGATGACTTCCAATGCAGGGGGGCTATTCCTTGGTGTCCACAGCAGTGCTCCCAGCATGGCAGCTCTGCTGCTGGACTTTGCTTCGTCTCATTCCCAATGACCCCAACAGGTTAGCTAGAGACAGGTGTCCATCATGTTGTGCGCCTGGAGAGGGAACACGGAACCATGCTACAGTCAGTGCTGCAGACAGAGAGTGGTTGGGACTGTCATGAGACTACAAAAGGGCCATGCTGCTGGCATGAACTTTCCCCTGGTGCATGACTAAATTTAGGCACAGCCATCTCTTGCCCCTGACATGAGTTTTAGCTGTGCAGTTGCACTGGCCCACACAACTCAGGTGGTTTTCTGCTGTGGCTTTCCAAGGCCAGGCTCAGCTGCATGCTCAGATGAAGGAGGGGTGTGAAAGTAGAGCCAAGTTCCAGCACTCCACGCTGAGGCTTAGGAGCTTGCTGTTCTCTTGTAAGCCTTGGAAATGTAAGGCTTAGGAAGGAGGAAAAGTGGAGGCCAGACATGTGTAAGGGTTCTGTTGGTATGCAGGACAAGAGCCTCATTGGATGGGTGCTGTTCTTCTGCCCAGCCAGCACCAATGTGATGCCCAAGAAGTGCAGTGGCAATGGCCTCTTCTGTCTGGCCAGATGCCTGGGAAGAAACATGTCCCTGCTGGAGACAGTCAGCAGCCACCTTTTCCTCACCAGCATGGGACCCAGAGGTGCAGTGGGCTGGCCTGGAGGAAGGGAAAAGTCCCTACWGGGATGTGTTCCTGCAGCTGAGGCCCAGCCAAGCACCACCACAGCCTAGCAAAACCCTGCTGGCCGTGGTTGATACAAGTTTGACATTGTAGTGTCCACTGAACTCATGGTCTGTTTCTCAGCTCACACYAATTTGTGAGGGTCTAATGCCTCTGCCTGTTCCCAGCTGGTGAGGGAGGCGAGGAGCSTCTGTCAGCCTGGCATGCTGGTGAGGGCAACTCTGTCACCCAGGCAGGAGAGTTCACACTCTGACTCTGTTTTCTCCCTGCGGTACTGCCTGCTTCCTTTTTTTGTTCTCACACATGCTGCGGTAAAACGTGTGCACTCTGTGTTTGGAGCAATCAACAAACCCACGTAATGTGTTTTCGCTTTCTCTGTTTCATTGCCTCCACGTGTTAAAAATGTGCAGCGTCCATGCACTTTCCATTTGGTACAAACAGATCATGCTTGGTCGCCAATGGAGATGGCAACAGATGGTTTGCATGAGCACCACAAAAATATTATGGGCTTTGGTGAAGGGGGTCGTCATCATCTCCCTCCAGCTCCCCCCCCCCCCCCCCCCGGCCCCGCCCCGGGGGGCCCCCCCCCCCCCCCCCCCCCCCCCCCCCCCCCCCCCCCCCCCCCCCCCCCCCCCCCCCCCCCCCCCCCCGCACCTCCGATTTCCAGAACGTTTTTTGGGAAAGGTTGTTTGGCTAGAGAAACCCTGGAGCAGTTTGTAGACCACAGGGCTAGGCAGTGTTTTTCTGAAATGTGCCTGCAAGTGTCTGAGATTGGAAACCCAAGCTGGGCACCAGTGCATCAGCCTAGGCTCTGCTGGAGACATGGCTGCAGAGGTTTGGCTTGTTGCTCACTGCTGGCAGGGTCGTGGCTTTGCTAATTTGCTGGCACRTTCCTCCTGGGCAATGCTGGGGGCCTCCTCACCTGCAGCCTGGGGCTGCGAAGAGACCATGCTTACCCCACTATTYCGGCAGCTGGCATGAGGAGAATGCTGGCCGGGCCATAGAACCCTTGGCAGCAAAGGAACGTGGGGTGACTGATGCCTGCCCTGAGATGGACTAGCCCATGGGCCAGTGCTGAGCTGATGAGAGCAGCACTGGCCCCCTCGGGTCCTTTCCCAGGGAGCGGTGTGGGCCGTGAGCTGCGGCAGTCCTTGGCTGTCCCCTCTGCTCTGACGGGCAGTTCAGAAATAGCAGCTGGCCCAGTTCTCCCGCCCCCGTGGCCCAGATCTCTAAGAACGGAGGTTGCTCGCGCAGCAACAGCAACAGCAGCAGCATCAAGCGCTGCATTTAGCCCATGAGCTCAAACAGAGGGAGAGGCTGCCAGCAGGATCCCAGCCTGGCTGGGTGACGCTCCTGCCTGGAGACTGCGCTGCAGGCTCTGTTTGTTGCTGTAAACACGCTCCCTGCTGCAGCTTCCCTGTTACTATCTATAGCCGCGATCTCTTGGCTCCCGTGCAAGGCGAGTCTGCGGTCTGGCTCCCACCTTAGCCTGACCTGAGCCAGGGCTGCCTGACATCCCCGTCGTGGGTGGGTGTCTCCGGGCTTCGCTGCAACAAGGATCAAAACAAAACCCAAACTGGAGGAAAGGACGAGCCTCACCCCTCCCTCTCCTCATCGGTGGTTTCCCGGTGGCCTCTTGCCCGTGCTTTTGGCGGCTRTCCCAGCCCCCCCGAGCGCTGCTCCCAAGCTCTTCCAACCTTCCCGGGGGGCTGCGGCCCCTCAGGCTTCSCTGGCAGGGCTTCCCCCCGCCCTGTACCATTACCCTCACTCTCGACTATTACAAGCATACATAATAAACAAGTCAATAGTGACACATGAGCGTAAGGCGCTCCTCGCTGCAGGAAGGGATGTAGGTTGAGCTTTCTGTGCGTGGGGCCCGCCGAGTACCTATGCCCAGCTACGGGCAGACCCCGCTCAGTGCTGGCCATGGGGCTGCACTTGCAGCGCAAAGCGCTTCCCTGCCCGGCCGGGCCCTGTCTTCGCCGCCTTCTTTGGAGTACCTTGCTCCGCGGCAGAGCTGTGCGGGACCCCGCTGAGGGGAGGGGGTCGCCTGCGGCGGGATAGCACCGTCAGTGAGGGGGTCACCTGCTGCGGAACGGCAACCCCAAGGGCAATGYCGGTGCCCCAGAGCCCTCGCAAGGTCTCGCCAGGCGGGAGAGGGGGGAGGGGCCGTCGCGTCCCGAACAGTCCCGTCCCGCGCGCCGCCCGCCCGCCGCACTTGGCTGCAGCCTGGAGCGCTTCCCGTCAGTCACGCCCCCTCGCAGCACAGGATGTATCCCATATAAGGATATCTGCGTCAGTGGGTTCCCGAGCCCGGCCGTACCACTCCGCGCGGGGGGGAAGCCCCATGGCCGCTCCCTACCGCTCTGCCTTGAGGCCCCTCCGCCCCCACGGCCACCCCCACCCCATGCCGCGGATCTCTTCCGCGCGGGGTGGCGGCAGATGGAGCGCGGAGCGGCCCCGAGGAGGCGCGGGGCGGGCGCAGGGCGGGCGCGGGGCGGGCGTCCCCCCCCGTGGGCGCGGGTAGCGCGTCCCCAGTGACGTCGGCGGGAGGGTATAAAAGGGAGGCGCGGCGCGGTACTCCAGCAGCCCAGGCAGCCCCAGCAGTGGAGCGGAGAGACGCGCGGCGCGGACCAGGCACAGGGACGCACGCAGCCGACCCCTCCTCGCTTCATCCCTAAGGACGCTTCGCTACCGTCGCATCAACTGTCACCTTCGGCTTGTGCGCACCGAGCCGACATGATGTACCAGGGCTTCGCCGGAGAGTACGAGGCGCCGTCCTCCCGCTGCAGCAGCGCTTCCCCGGCCGGGGACAGCCTCACCTATTACCCCTCCCCGGCGGACTCCTTCTCGAGCATGGGTTCGCCTGTCAACCCGCAGGTGAGTCGCCGAGCGTGCCGGCTGCGCTCTTGCCCGGGGCAGGAGCACTCAGGAGGGGACGGGACGGGAACGGGTGTTGCCGGGCTGGCGGTGTCCGCGGAGGAGGTCAAGCCGGGGACTGACGCGGGGAGCGGCCCCGGTGCCGAGGCGGGGTGGTCGGGGGGTGCCGTGGCCCGGGCCGCGCTCTGCGGCGGGTGTGTAAAGCGGCTTCATTGATAAAACGCGAGTTCATTGAGGAGACTCCGGAGCAGCGTCTGCGTCAGCGCGGACGTCAGAGATATTTATAACAGGCCGCTCTCGTGTGGAGCCGGCGCTGGCAGCGCGGCGCCGCGGCCCCGGGGACGGCGGGGAGCGGCYCGGGCGCTCCGCTGACGGCAGTCCCCCCTTCCTCTGACCTACAGGACTTCTGCACCGACCTGGCCGCCTCCAGCGCCAGCTTCGTGCCTACGGTGACGGCTATCTCCACCAGCCCCGACCTGCAGTGGCTAGTGCAGCCCACTCTCATCTCTTCGGTGGCCCCCTCCCAGAGCCGCGGGCACCCCTACGGCGTCTCGGCGCCCGCCCCCAGCACCTACTCCCGCCCCGCAGTGCTGAAGGCGCCGGGCGGTCGCGGGCAGAGCATTGGCCGCCGGGGCAAAGTCGAGCAGGTGAGAGCGCGGGCTGGAGTTGTTGGGGGCATGGGGGGGGTTGGGGGGACGCGCGGCCGGTGGGCTATCCCAGCCGGGGGGCACCGGGCTGGCAGAGGAACTGAGCGGCCTCTCTCTGCCCGCAGCTGTCCCCGGAGGAGGAGGAAAAGAGAAGGATCCGCCGGGAACGGAACAAGATGGCAGCGGCCAAGTGCCGCAACCGGCGGCGAGAGCTCACCGACACGCTGCAGGCGGTAAGTGCTGCCCGGAAGGTGGCGGGGAACGAGGGAGTACCCGGGGGCGGGGGTGGACAGGAGGAAGGGGACTCCAGCCRGGAGTGATGCCGGCCCTGGCTGACAGCCTGGTCTCTCTGCAGGAGACCGACCAGCTGGAGGAGGAGAAGTCCGCGCTGCAGGCGGAGATTGCTAACCTGCTGAAGGAGAAGGAGAAGCTGGAGTTTATCCTAGCGGCCCACCGGCCCGCCTGCAAGATGCCCGAGGAATTGTGCTTCTCCGAAGAGCTGGCAGCTGCCAGCGCTGCTACCGCGCTGGACCTGGGCACCCCCAGCCCTCCTATGACCGAGGAGGCTGCCTTTGCTCTGCCGCTGATGCCTGAAGCGCCGCCGGCCGTGCCGCCCAAGGAGACCAGCAGCAGCGGGCTGGAGCTCAAGGCTGAGCCCTTTGACGAGCTGCTCTTCTCCACGGGGCCGCGGGAGGCCTCCCGTTCTGTGCCCGACATGGACCTGCCTGGGGCCTCCTCCTTCTACCCATCGGACTGGGAGTCGCTGACTGCCGGCACCAGCGGTGAGCTGGAACCTCTCTGCACCCCTGTGGTGACCTGCACCCCCTGTCCCAGCACCTACACCTCTACCTTCGTCTTCACCTACCCCGAGGCAGACGCCTTCCCCAGCTGCGCTGCCGCGCATCGGAAGGGCAGCAGCAGCAATGAGCCCTCGTCTGACTCCCTCAGCTCCCCCACCCTCCTGGCCTTGTGAAGGGCTCCAGCACTGACTGACCTGCTGGGCCCCCTCCCCTGCCCACGCACCCCCACGGACTTGCAGCTGTGCCCCATGGGGCTCCCCAGGCCTGGGGAGGGCCCTGCCACCGCCATCCCCTGTCTGGCCTGGTGCCCCGGGGCCTGGCAAAGCGTCATGCACCGAGGTCTCTTACCTCTTCCAGAGATGTAGCAAATCGCATGGAGTTTGTCTTGTCCCCAGTGGCCCATCCATGAGAGCTGGTAGTCTGTAGCATGTCCCACATGGCTGGGTAGGTGACTCCCTCCCCTTCTTAGTATCACTAGCATTAACTAATTAATCTCTTGGTTTTAAATGATTGGAATTTAACCTGGTGCTGGGTATCTCCAACTCGTATCTAGTGCAGCTGATTAACAATAACTACTGTGTTCCTGGCAATATCGTGTTCTGATGACTTAGCAATGACCCATCTTACGTGGGGGGAAAGAGACTCTATTTTATTTTCTAGTAGGTAGATAAATAGCTATATCCATGTACTGTAGTTCTACATTGATGTTCATTGTAACTTTACTGATCATGCATTGTTGAGGTGGTCTGAATGTTCTGACATAAGTTTTCCATGAAAACGTTTTTATTGTGTTTTTAATTTATTTATTAAGACGGATTCTCAGATATTTATATTTTTATTTTATTTTTTTCTACCTTGAGGTCTTTTTTGACATGTGGAAAGTGAATTTGRATGAAACTTAAGCATTGTTTGCTTATTATTGTTCAGAGACATTGTCAATAAAAGCATTTAAGTTGACTGCTGGAGCTGTCCTTGTGTTACCTTTTGCATTTGCTTCCCTGCGACCTCAGAGGGGTTACCTAGCCTCTAATTTGGGCTGGGCTTTGTAAACTGCAGACAACTGCCTSAGGCTTAGGGTGCATCAGGGTGGGAATACCATTTAGGCCAGCCCTGTCCTTGTCCTGGTGTTAGTCAGGGCTGGCTGTGGTTRCACCCATTCTAGCAGGGTCATTCCTTACAGCCTTCCCTGGCTGATCTGTTTGGGTCTGGTCCCTTTCTGTGTCCCTGTGTGTGTCYCCYATTGTGGCCATCCAGCAARTAACTGGAGGTGGTGCTAGAAAGGTGGTGAAAGGGGCAGCTGAGTTRGTGCCTCTGAACGAGGGAGGCCAGCTCTAGGCTGGGGCCCACATGATCATTTCCATGTGCCTAACAGCCCAACTTCCTTCTCCTTCCTGGTGAGAAGTGGGCATGCACCCTGGCTCTGGGTGCCCCCAGATGTGGTCTGGCTCTTCCAGGACTAGCTATGGCCTAACTTCTTTGGGTCATGAGGGGAGGAGAAATGCTCCTGCATTCCTCCATTTGGGCTGAGCGGTATAATGCAAACCACTGGCCCTTCAGTTTCTATTAAAGCCAGCCCTGTCCTTGAATGARTAAGTTATGGCAAATGGCATATGCATTCTGGGAATGTAATGCCTCCTTGGGGTCTCTGCCAATGTGGCCTCTCCTGATGAGTTTAGAGGGGCTGCTACCGTCTCTCACTTGTGCACCCTGCTACCTGTGCAGTGAAATGTGCCCTGCTGGCAGGACAGCAGCTGCGCCAGGTTACCCCTGAATGCARAGCAGTAGTCTGTTCCCCCCCCAACGGCTGCACATGAAGAGTCCCACGAGTACTATGGCCTCCCTGACAGCTGGCAGCCCTGTCACACCAATTTGAGAACTCCTTTCTCAAGGTGAAAGCAAAGATGCCACCTCTGCTGGCATGTGTGTCCAGCTGAAGGCCACCTGGACACCAAGCTCTCAGGAAATCAGTGCAGGGTGGCATTCAGGGTTGGGTTTCTGTAACTCCATTTCCTSGTCACTGCAGCAGGCTCTGCTTTTTTTTCACCCCTTCCCTAATAAGAACACACATAGAATTATCTTATTTCAGTAGAGTGTATTGCAGCGCCATGGCTTGCTCAACAAGGCCTGCCCTGTGCAAAAGCAAATATTACATGCGCAGCTTCCCTTCTTTCAACATGAATCTGTAGGCAGAGCTGACAAGTGATGAAGAATAACCCCACTTGCTACTGAGAAGCAGCAACTTTCACACTGCCACTTGAGTTTACACGGGCAACACCCAGGTGCATCAAATGCACAGCAGCACTGAACCATGAAGCAGTCATGTAGGTGGTAGGTGTTGCTGCAAGAGTCAGACTTATGTGACGGGTAACCCTGTGAAGCCAGTAAATGTAGAATCACAATGTGCTGTCTTGCTGAAAGACCATTGAGTTCAGAGCTGAAGAACTGAGGTCTCCAGGAGCCCATGAATACTTCTGAAATCACCAGACATTTAGCAGAGGCAGAAAGGAACATGAGTCCATGAAGTTCGAAAATACCATACAATTCCCTCAAAGTAGGTGGGGTGATCCTGACCCCATCATCTCTCATGATCATTGGACAGGTTAAAGCAAAATCTAGAGCTAAATTCAGAGAGACAGCAATCCTGCAGCCTAATCAAGGCTTTTCTTTTTAACAGCAGTGATAGCAAGTGCCAAGTCTAAGTGTCAGCTTTTCCATTTGTTACACAAAGATGTCAAACTCAGGGGTGGCACTGCATGMGACATGTTATGTCTAACTCCAGGCTCYAGCCCTACTCCTTGCCTTCAGCCACAAACAACCCAGAATTCAAGATGTGCTACATAAAATATGTGGCATGCTATGAATGCGATTTATCTGCTTCCTAGCATTTCGTAATTATGTAGTGAAGCTGCACTTAAAACAGTGGGAATCTTGCCACTATCTTYAACAGAGGAATAATTCAGCAATCTCTGCCTGCAACGGGTTACGAGCATGTGCTTCAGTTAYAAGCTGTATCTGATACATCACAGAGATATCAACACAAAGCTTTGTGAAACACAACAATGGAGTGAGATAAGACACGTAGGTACTGCTCGTGTTATTTCTGATGCCTCCTGCGCTCCTRATCCCTCTGAGGGCAGTCGTGTAATTAATTCTTAGAAAAGCAACTGCAACACAACGCAAGGGAACAATGGAATTGTTACGAATTACAGAAAGTACAGCTATAAAACAACGTGAAGATCCTTAAACGCATTTATGGTCGAACAAAGAAGGGCTGCCCAGCACAGCAGTACCTCCTGCCCGGGTACAGGAGGGTGCTGCGGATCTAGGGCTGCCTCGGTGCTGACAGCAGCCGCAGTCCCGACGCGCTCCTGTGCACCCCCACCCCCCGCCTGCGGCGTTCGTGCCCCCGGGCCGCGGCAGGGCGGCCGCTGCCGGTACCTGAGATCAGGGCGAGGTTCCCGCGTCGGGCCGGCCCCAGCGCGGCCCGCGGGCCCCTCACGGCGGCCAGAGCGCGACCCGGGCCCGCCGCG
>NW_026623232.1:5306074-5331570 GCF_030028575.1 Malurus melanocephalus
CGCGCCCCGCCCCGCCCCGCCCCGCCGCGCCTGCGCGCGCCCCTGTTTACTGTTTGGTTGCCGGGGCGCCGCGCGCGGGCGCGCCGGGGACGTGACGTGACGTCGCTCTCCCCGCGGGGACGCCGCGAGCCAACGCCGTGACGCGCGCGCTTCCGGCCGTGCCCATATATGGCAGGGCGGCGGCACCGCGCTTCCCGGGGCGGCGGGAAGGATCCGGAAGGCAGGGCGGGCACCGGGACGGGCACCGGGACGGGCACCGGGACGGGCACCGGGACGGGCACCGGGACGGGCACCGGGACGGGCACACCGCTGCCTGCCTTGCCCCAGCCTGGCTCCTCGCAGGTGCTGCCCGCAGTGGGCTGACAAGGCAGCCTGGTCTCCGTTCCCCCTCCTCCGGCGCTCTGGTTCCCTTTGCRGGGTGAGGTGTCAGGAGGAGGAAAGAAGGAATGGGGGTTTCACGCAGCTACATGCTGAGTTCCAGGCGAGCTCACACGTAACGGCTTGTAGCTCTCGCTGTCCCTAGCTAGGCTTCCGTGGCATCACCCCTCCTCCTGGAAATCTCCATAGCCACCTCTGAGCGGGAGAATTGACCCGTCATGGTGGAAAATCAAAGGTGACACAATTTGACTTAACACAAAAAACCAACAACAGCAGCAATAACAACAAAACCACCAAACCCCAGAGTTACCAACTGCCTTTTATCTTCATTAGGTGGAAGAAAATAAATACCCTTTTTTTACTCTAGTTGCTCACGAGCTGCCCTGTGAACCTGGCTCCAATGTACTGGGTGACCGAGGCACCTGTATCCTTGAACACTTGCTCTGCTGGTTCTTGTGCCATTTGTCTTTTTGTTACTTTGCCAGCAAATCTGACTCTACTGCTTTCTGTCAAAAYAGAACAGGAAGCCTGCCAAAAAAGTTATCAGAGCCAGTGGACAGTCAAAAATAAATGGATTATTCAGAGGAGATAAGGTTCTGGAAAAATTAAATTAGTATTTTGCTCACTGTAGAGGAACTTAAGAATATTCCTATGCTTATACTTGACTTTTTGAAAGATTTATCAGAGGATATGTTTCAAGCTGAAGGCCTTAAGAAAAGGTAATGAAACAAATTAAAATAAAAAGCTTTGAACAATTGGATTGCATTATATCAATCCAAGAGTTCTAAGAGAAGTCAAGACTTAAATAGCTGAGCTGCCTACTAATATTTCTTTTGTGCAACATTGCGTTTAGAAGTGCTTTGATAACAGAGAATGGGAAGATAGTTAATATGCCAATTAAAAAAAAAAAAAAAAAAAAAAAAAAAAAAAAAAAAAAAAAAAAAGAAAAACCTGAAAAGTTCTGGAGAGCTGCTGAGCAATGAACCTGTTCTCTGTACCAGCCAAGTCAGTAAAAACTGTTTAAAAAGGTGAACTAGTGAGTTCAGGGAGAAAATGGTGTACCATGAGAGCTGGCAGAGCCTTTTTAATGAGAAGTCCTGGCCTCATACATTGTTTGGAGTCCTGTGAGGAGTCAGCAAAGCATGTGGACAAGAGACATTCAGCTGGTATTGTCTARTTGGGTTTCTAAAATGCATTCAACAAAATCTATGAGCAAAAGCTTCTGAAGAAACTGTGGAATAAGAGAAGTTTTCATGCAGATAGATGACACTGCGTTGAAGAAAGGTTTCTGTAASACAGAGCAAAGATATTTCTCAGTAGAAGGAGTCTGTCTGTGAAGTTCCACAAGGATCTGAATTKGAGCTGGTGGACTGAGAGAAAAGGTACTAAAATGTCACAATACAAAGTGAGTGGGAAGTACAATTTGATGTACATGCACGTAAAGCATTTTACACATAAATGGTAGGTAAGCAATCCATTTCAATCATAGAGGAACAGCCTGAAAACTGATTTATCACTTGGGAACAAGATCTTGGCATAATAATAGTTCTGTGAAAACCTCAGCTCAAGGCTTGATAAATGAGTAAATCAAGTGTTAGGAGGTAAGGAATAAGAGCAAGATAATAAAGCAGAGAGTGTCATTACTGCCCGGGATAAATCCATGGTGTGCCAGTGCTTTGAATGTTGTGTACARTTCTGATCTTTAGAAGGACACAGAGCACTGTAAGAGGCTCTGAGAAGTAGGTAAGTGTTAGGAGGTCTGGGACACCTTCTAGGTCAGAAGAAGTTAACTAGGACTCTTCAGCTCTACATAYACAAGTGAGGGCAGGTTTCTTTCACTGTAAGAATGATGTGCAACAAGCAAAACTTGGGGAAAATGTGGCATAAAACCAAACTTGACAAGGTTGCTCATTCATGTTGTGGGTACCTGTAGAAAACCTTTTYCCCCTGATTTTGTGTATACTACAAGGGTTTTTTTTGAGATGAAAAGTCCAGAAAATGAACATAAGTAAAAGCTAATGAAGACTATTAAAAGCACAAATATCCCCTTTGGCTGTGGAAGTCCTGATTTTGAAATTTCTGGGGCCTTAGGGAATAAGGCAGTGAGGCAACACTGCACACTGACCACTGATTTTGTCGTTACTACTTTCTTCAGRTGGTTGCTGCCAGCTAGTGTCAGAAGACTGTGGCTGATAACAGAGAGGGGCAAAAACTGTGCTTGATTTCATAAAATAGGACTTTTTCTGTGTGGGTTTGTAGAGATTTAGCTGAACTTTTGCTTTTTCCTGTGCTTCCCTGTTGTAATGGTGTTTGAAATTTGTTTGAATTACCAGAAGATGTGATCTCATATGTCCRTGTGCCTTATCTGTTCAGATCTTTTGCTGATAAGGTTGTTCTTTGGCACTGCTTCCTGCAGCCTTTCCAAGCAGAGGTAGGCTGGTGACCCAGTGAGGTGCTGAAGTGAAACCAACAACACCCATTCTTCTTCTCATTTGGAAACAGCGGATGTTCACAAGGAACCTGGATATTATATCAACAGGATATCACGGGAAACAAAAGAAGGCTGTAACCAGCATGTGGACAATGTATCTTAATTATTTCCAATTAAGGAGCTCTTGTTCTGTCATGTGTTGTCCTGTCCCATGCCACACCCCCCCCCCCCCCCCCCCCCCCCCCCCCCCCCCCCCCCCCCGGCATCTTTAGTCTGCAGAACAACAAATTTTCAGCTCTTCTTCACTGATTATATTTGAGTTCTGTTTTTATACAAATGTTTTGTAACTTGGTCTGTTGGCTATGGACAACCAGCTGCAACATTAAAAGGAGTAATTTTAATCTGATTGCATTTCATCTTCCACTTGGAAAGGATTAAGCACATTTTRAATAGCCCATCTTGAATCTTCACATGCTAGGGAAGAAACGAAGATAAACCAACTCATAATATAGTATTTATCTGGTTTTGTTTGCAAAAGTAAATGTTTCTCCTGAMTAGGTAATGGTATTGCAAAGGCCATAAAATGCAGTAGCAGTGTTAGTCTTAAGCATGTCATCTGAAAGGCACACAGAATTCAGATATTGCAAGGGTATTTTGATTTTTAAGTAAAACATTATTTTGACACTGCTTTGAAGTATAGTGGGTGCTTCAGCATGACAGTGATGCAATTCCTGCCRTGAAGCGTTTGAACTCTAATTGTAGAAAGAATAACAGTTGCCAGTAGCGCACGGTAGAGAAGGACAAGCTCTGTTACAGCATTTAGGCATGTGGTATGGCAATTGAATTAAAATAGTAAYGTAACCTAATGATGATGTGTCACTAACCTCGAGGACACCAGGGAAGATAAACCAAAGTAATTCGCTGTCATTACATAAGAACTGAGTACAAAGCCAAGAATGGGGTTTCCGGCACAGATAAGGATTTCACTCCAAGACTTTCAAAGAATTCAGTGCTTCAAAGCTTTAACTATTTGTGGCACTSTCAGATCCACCCATCCTTTCCCCCTCACTGTGWTTTTTTCCTGCTATTCATCAGCAATTTCCAGTTGCCACAAGCTTGGATTCCTTGGCTTTGCCTGTGCTGCTAAATCAAAGAGGGTAGGAATCAAGCTTGGGCATTTGACTCGTGCTTTTCCACTCTGCTCTACTACACAGTAATAATTCTGGTTTCTGAATGAGTCTTGGCYTCTGTCAACCAGCACTATCCAAGATGATGGTTGGGTGTAGTTCAGAAGGTAGCATGTGTCTGATGAGCAGTGAGCAAGACTGTGTGAAACTGGACCCCATCCACTCTACTGGGTGATCCAGCAATGTCCTAGCAGGTTTCACACTGTCAAACACACCTCTGTGCCTTGGCATATGACGTGTCCCTTAGCTTTATGTTGTAAATCATCCCTCTGGGCTATGGCACAAGCTCTCATTTATTAAATTCTAGGTATTTGAAATGATAGTCCTGAAATAATACTTCCTTACACGGTGTGTAGTTCGGAGGTGACCCCCGGCSAGGTGCTGTGTAGTGTGGATGAGCTGAGTGACCGCCTGGCCCTTCTGCCACAGAGCAGTTCCTGGCCCAGCTTCACTTGGCATTGTAGGTGCTGCCTGTGTCAGGCTATAAACAAGCTCGGGCAGGTTAGAGGATTTACCTTGCTGTAAGGGTTGTGTAACATGTTCAGTGCTCCAAAAGGAATCCTGATGACTGCAGCGTTTGATAAACTATCTCCAAATCATCCTAAATATGGGGTGGGATTTAAAGGAAACATGAACCAATGTTTTTCATGGAATGGTAGATACGTAGCTGTAATTGGTGGCAAATATGGTGAAATAACACACAAGGAAACATGTTATTCTACCTGGTTGCTTATTTTCAAGATTTTTATTTCTGTCTGGGACCTAAGCCAAGGGGCATGGCAAGCTGATGGGATGGTTTCCACACTTTACAACCATCGAATAATTATCACAYCCCTCAGAAGGGATGAACCTGAATGGAAACAATTATTTGAGAAAAGTTTTATCCCYGCTCTACATACTTCTAGGTTCCAAGGGCAAATGCTTCACTGGGTCGTAGTCCCAACACATTTAGTCAGGACCTAATGAAAGTCCTTTTGTTGTCGCTTTAGTCCTTGTTGCAGAAAGACATYAAAGACACGCAAAACTCTTGCTCATTACACAAGAATAGCATTAACATGGCTTCTTAATAAATCTGTCATATAGTCGTATCTCATAAACATAAGATTTGCCAAGAAAGTTTTAGCACTTCAGAACTGAGGGGTAGTTTTTCCTATTTTTTAGAACCTATAATTTGAGAAAGATTTTACAGTGCAAGTATTTTCATACCAAAAATAAACACAATTTATTTGCTTATTCCTTATAGAGTAGATAAGGATAGTTCTGGAACCAATGAGATGGGTCTGGAATTGTGATACTTCTGTGTTTGTGATAAAAGTGCCAACCTATTCCATTTGCTGGAGGTATGGAATAGAGTGTAACTCCATGCTGTCAAACTGAGAAAAATCTCTTTTCCAAATGATTTTATGACCAAAGTCAGCAATATTTGTCTACTCTGTGCCACCTTGTCACTTGCGGTTGTATCATCAGACATGAATTGTGGCTGAAGGCCTAGACTGTTGGGTGCATGTGAGAATGATTATCATAGCTAACTTAAGGCACGTGTAGTAGCACAGGGAATGACCTCACAGCTTCCAATCTTGTAATAAATATAGCTTAATTACTGATATTGCATGACAGCTTGTGCCCTGCAGGTGATCAGGGACAGAATGTGGTAAAGACCAGCTCTGACTCTTAAGCAAAGGTTTGTATTTCCTTTTAAGATACATTATGCACTGAAATAATCATCTGTGTTTATGAGAACCAAGTATTTATTATACAATGATTTCCACCTGAGGATCTTTGAGCTCCTTATGGATGCTAATGATTSAAGTCTTCTGTTCTAGTTTGCAGCTTACCATGAACCATTCAAAGCAGCATCTGAGCACTTTCCCATAAACCTCAAAAGTGACTAATACACAAACCTGTAGTTTGTTCCCCTCTCCTCTCCCTAATGGATTTTGTGTTGCAGTCTTTGTRTTCCAGGTATAAGCAGCACAGCTTGCAGTCCATATGGGCAGGTACTGAGGGGTCCTTGGTCCTTAGAGAGCTCATTCTCCAAATTTGAACAGATCCTTGGAAAAGGCCAATATTACATTTTTTTTTTTCAGAGAAGCTACAATTTCAGGATATCTTAAGTCAATCTTCATGTATGGTCCTTCTATCTTGTCTGCTCTCATCCATGTCATTCTGTTTTATTCCTGGCTTCTACACAATCACTTCTACACCRAGTCTGACCTCTCAATGAAATAGTTCAGGTAGTTACACTTCACAACAAGTGTATTTACGTGGGAGAGTTAAGAGAACTGTCATAAACTCCTGTAGAACAGCATATTCGGGGGCCAAGTGATTTACCTAAATTCAGTTTGAAGTATTCACTCTTCAGAGCATGCACTAAAATCCTTATGTTTTACCATGAAAATGGTTAAACACTGGAGCATGTTGCTTGGAGAGGCTGTAGAACCTCCAGCCTCAGAGGTAACCAAAACTTGACCGGCCGAGGTCCTGAGCTGCCTCCTCTAACTGGCCCTGCTTTGAGCAGTGATGGGTAGGGTGGTCTTCAAATCCCCCTTCCAACTTTTGTTGATGCACTGAGTGTATGAATGGCAGGATCAGTTGGCTCACGGAGAGCCGAGTAATGCCCTAGTGGTGTGTGTGAAAGCCACTGAGTGGTAACAGGGTCTGTGGCAAGGAACTACTCCAGATGTATGAACTGTTTCTATGCAGATGTATGAGCATCTCTAAGATCTGGATGCCATGCTCTGACAGCTCTAACTAGCAGTCTAAAATATGATCTTTGCTGTCTGTGATGGGTTGCTAGCTCTCTTGGGTGACAGCCTGTGCTGTACACTTGCCCATGCCCAGAGCTATTAGCTAACCAAGGGACTGAGTGACTGAGGAAAGGGGCTTGTAAGAGCTTCCCGATGCCCAGTGAYAAGGAACTGATATTCCCATTCATCTTCTGCTTCCCTTGGAACAGTTGTGTTAACCCAGGACAGGAGAGCAGGGTGGAGAGACAGATGGGAATTCATGAAAACACCACAGTAATAGTCATCCATCCTAGAGTTAGACCCATGAGGCAGCACTTYTAAGCTCAGCCATCTCTAAACCCCCTTGGGGTCCCAATTTGCTGGGGTTTCTTTTTGCCCTGTATTTGATTTTCCATAGGTATTATTTGTGGATAAAGTTCTATAGCTTAAATCAACATGCTATAATTTATACTGGAACTGACAGCAGAGTGCAAATGTCTTTGTGGCCTTGGTGCTCATTTGCATGACAGATGTGAGCATGATCCTGAGCTATAGCAAAGCTGACCAGTAAAAGAGCCCGTGTCTCCTGGGTTTTGGCAGGTCCAGTGTCAGTGGAAGAGTCTTGATGCTACTTGGGGTTTCATCATCACAGTGCCTGGAGTCATGTGGTTATGTAAGAATTTAAATTTCGGTTTTTGTTAAGCATGTGTTTATATCTCGAGATCAAGGAGGATAGTTGGGCAATACGAACCCGGTAGCCCCAGASGCTTGAAGCAACAAACAACGTCCARTGCTGACGGCAGCAATATCAGGAAGTTCTCGGGAGTTCTGGGGATCAGGCTCGTSATCTGGCATCCGTGGGTGCAGCCGGCTGAACAGCCYCTTCCTCCTGACCCCCCGGCTGTAGAAGACGCCCCCGGCCTCTCTGTCCCTTGGTCAGGTCCCCGTGGCCGTCGCCGCCCGCGTTCCCCATCATCTGCTTTCTCGTCCCCGCAGCAGTTCCCCGCTCCCCGCCGAATSTCCCGGTGCCCCATGCCCGGAGGGCGCATCCCGCGGTGCTCTTTCCTGGCCAGTGGCTGGCCGGGGCCCTTTCCCGCTTCCCTGGGCTGGACACTCAGAACTTCAGCCCCGGGCGCTCCCGGCATGTGTCTGCAGCCTCGCAGGAATGCTGCTGGTCTGGTGCTAAGTCGTCATTCCCCGCCTTTCACTGCTCCCTGCTGGTCTCCGGGAAACTGAGCACCGCGGGGGAAAAGCAAAAGCTCCTAGTCCCAGGTGAGGAATATTGAATCGGGATGCTCTGACCCCAGAGGTCATTAGTCCCCGGCTYAAAGCAGGTCCAACGAGAACACTTTGCTCGCTGTGTTGTCCAGCTGGATTTTAAATGTCCCTGGGAACGGAGGTTCTACAACATTTCTGGCAACTTGATCCAGTATTTGATCAGTCTTACAGTAAGCAATCAGGATCCTGGSGACATGTTCTGAAGAGTTAGTATTTCCTTGCTGCTTTCCTAAATATTTTGTAAATGCCAAACACTTTTTCAGTGAAGTGGCTCCTCAGCCAGGTGRCACCTAGTAGAGTTATTCTCCTCTAGGTGGGAGACTTTGCATTTGATTATTTTTGTACTCCATGAAATTCTTATCAGCCATTCCTTCAGCCTATTTGGATTCCTCCAAGTGGTAGMGCTGCTCTCCAAGAATATCAGACACTACCCCTCATTTGGTATTGTGCATTAATTTGAGGTCTTTGTCACACCTTTCAGGATGTTATTAAGGGCATCACAGAGTACTGACCCTTAGGAAATGCTGCTACARTCCACTGCTTTTCACTTGGACTTTGTACTGTCTGGCTTTGAGTGTGGTGATCCAGATAATTTCCAGCCCACCTCATTACTTATGAGGCAAATAATGTGCYTATCTCTCTAATTTGTCTCTAAGGGTATTAGGGTAGGTGGCACTGAGAGCTTAACTAAAGTAAATTACTGGTTCAATCAGAACCAAAGTGCTCGTGCTCCATCCCCAGTGCAGCAATCTGCTTTGCCAGGATSCTCTAGCCCTCTCCACAAAACCTCTATCCCAGTCACTCACCTGATCCCATCTCCTATCTGCCCTGACACTGCTCTCAGGCTGCCCTTCTTCCTCTCACCAATCTGCTTTCCCATGATGGCTGAGCCTCACAAGAGTGCTTCCTGGGGTGGGACCAAGCAGGCAGATAGACTTTTCATGGAATGGACAGGTTGTTGATACATGGCCAGACTTGCTCTCAGAGTCCTTTGCCTGCTGTGTATCTGCTGTGCAGCCAGATAATTGAAATACCCTTTGATGAATCTTGTTCTTAATCCTCTCAAATATGTACATGTGCTGATATTGAATCTAGTTGATTTAATGAAGCTTTGGATAAAGTGGTCTGTTCCTGTAAACACCATACAGACCAGGGGCCTGGCAACCTCTTATCAGATTTTGCCCTAGGAAATAGTAAAAAGTCAGAGAGACTGTAAAATGGGATCTGGCAGGGACTGTGGGGCTGGGACCTGGCACTTGTGAGAAGTGCTGAAGACGAAAGCACACCACACAAAGCGCTTGGGCTACCACAGGCTGTGCTAGTCAGGGGAACAGCCTTGCTTTTATTTATTTTACTGTTTTTTGACTCTTTAAGCTGTATTCTGCAGGAAGCACTTAGAGAGATCATGGGTTAAACCAGTCTTGGGCTAGTGAGAGAGCCCAMATACTGATCTGCTGACAGAGACTAGATCCTGGAAGGAGTGTCGTGTCATAACTACCATGATGGATGTTCAGGTGGCACTTAGGCTGAAGGGCTCACAGGAGGCTGTTGAGCTTCTTGGATTCAAACATTGCGTTGTGTGTCTAAGTTGTGGGTCATTTCTAAAGGAAGTAAAAATGTAGGAAAATACATCCCAGGTGAAAGATACCTCAAAACTTTCTGCTATTAAATYACTAAAGTCCTTGCAAAATGTGTAGCAAGAAAAAAGCCCCATCAACACATGGTACATTACATTTTTTTTTGATCTTTTGAGCCCAGGACATATTCCTGACCTTCCCTTTGGGAACCCTGTCATTGGAGTTGCCGAGCTGTGTATGCAGAATTACCTCAGTGATCCTGAAGAAGCTGGCTTTGCTGAGCAGGTTTAATAGCTGCAGTATCTGAGGAGCCTCCTCTGTTTGCTGAGGCTGACAGGAAAGTCCTTTTGCTCCTGCTGATGKCCTCTGCCCAAATCCCTCAGTACATGAGTTAGCTCCTGTCAGAGCTGGAGTGGCTGGGTGAGTCCAGCCAGGTGTTTGGCTAATGCTTTACAAGGAGCAAGCTCTTCCTTTGCTTCTCTCTACCCTGCAAACCTTCTGCTGACAGGCAAGATGTTAAAATAAAGGCTGTGTGGCCCCTATTGATTCTATCCAAGGCTTTTCTGGTTTGTTTTTTTTTTTTTTTTTTTCCCCCTGTGGAAGCCTGACACGCAAAGTCTTGCACTGTGCCTTTCAAATCAGGCTSTGGATCAAGTCTTGCAAAGATTGTGTGCAGCTGCAAGATTGCTGGAGGGGTTTTTATCCTCACATCAGATGGAGCTGGGCAAAAAAAAGCCAAACCAAAACAAGGGTAAATCACAGAGCCAGCAACTTTCTTGGCATCTCTGGGACTGTGGCTCCTCCTGCCCCTCCGGCCTTCAGAAATGTACTCGGCAGAGCTRCCCGCATTGAAAAACAAATGCTTCCCAAACCAAAACAGAGTTGGGTGTTGGTAGTGAMTGGGCCAACACTGCGTGCTGGCGTCATCTCTGCCCACTGCCAGCACGTTGCCATAGGAACAGCTGGATTATTTTACAATCCAGCTGTGGAGCCAATTCTCCAAAGGAGTAGCCTAGAGGGAGGAGAGAGGGGCAGGCAGAAGGCAGCACTGCTTTATTTTCTGGTAACTGGAGGGAGGAGGGCTATTAATGGAGGGAGGGAAGGATTACCAGTGAGTGTCATCTATCATAGCCTGAAACCGCAACTAGTCATTTCCAGGTAACTGACTGCTGTTAGCTGCATCTGGGAATTACAGGTTGCCCTGTGGGAGAAGGGTGGTGAGGAAAATGGCAAATCTTTTTGTGTTGAGGCGGATAACGTGTCTCACAGTATGCTGTCCTGCAGAGACCACGGCTTGCCAGTTTTGGAAAGTGCTGTGCTCCTGCGTGGGATCCCACCACCCCAGAAATTTGGAGCTGATCAAATAAGCGGTGTTAGCTCACCAGGAAAATGATGAATCTGTTTTCCTTGCCCTCTTTGCAAYGTTTGTTGCCCTGTTTCCTTTTTGGAAGCTCCTTGGATTCTGTTTTGAGGCTGCAGAGCACAGAGGGCATTGTAGGTGCCTAAGAAGAGCTTTAGTCTTTGTGCTGGTGAAGGCTGTCATACCAAAGTGAACACACTTGGTCCGACGGCAGCATGTTTGCTCTGCAAGTGAACTCCAGGACTTGTGGTTTAGCAAGTCACTGGTTTTGGGCTTGACGAGTACCCACAATGAAGATTTGGTGACAAAAGCCRGGAACCTGCAGCGGCTGGGAGAACAAAAGCTTCTGCTCTGATACAGCTGGGGCTGCCGCTCTTCTGAAAAGGGAGTCCAGGCAGAGGGAATTTGCCTGCGGAGCGAGCCTGGCCCAGGGAGAAGCGAGAGGAGCAGGGAGGCTTGGCTGGTGGGATGGCGGTAACACCGCTATGCTGTGTCCGGGGCGTCACTCGTGGCTCCCGAAGTGAGGCGCCCCCATGCCGTGGTCTCCCGGGGCAGCGGTGGGAGCGGCGCGGCGAGGGGCAGGCGGCCGGCAGAGGGCGATGGCGGCGGCCAGGCCGCGCTCCCGCCTTTGCWGCGGTGCCGCTSCCGCCGCTCGGCCCGGCCCGGCCCGGCCTGGGGCTGCACTGCTGGGCACTGCCGGCACACAAACAGCCGCYCCGGCCCCTGCACTGCCACAGCCCGGGGAAGCACGGGCGGACAGCTGCCTCTCGGCTCCTCCAGCGTGCTCTGCAGCCTGGCTTGGCTCGGCAGSAATTCTGCTTCCCTCAGTCACAGGGAGGGATGTCCAAGCAAGAGCTGACCATGGGTTGACTGCCAGAACAGAACTTTTTTTCATCTTGCCATATCATGTGACTGCTCTGATTGGCCTGACTGTCTCCAGAGACCCCTTCCCTCAGTTTGCAGATGACGCCAGCTTGGTGGGCAGCGTTGGTCTGCGGGAGGGTAGGAAGGCAAGGGGGATATGGACAGGCTGGATTGACAGGCTGAGGCCAATGGCACGWGGTGCAACAAGGTCGAGTGCCAGGTCCTACACTTGGGTAACARCAAATCCAGTTAGTGCTACAGGCTGGGGGCAAAGCAGCTGGAAACCTGCCTGGCAAGAAAAAGACTTGGGGTGCTGGTCAAGAGCAGCCAAACATGAGCCAGGATGTGCCCAGGTGTTCAAGAAGGCCAATGGCATCCTGGCCTGTGTCAGAAATAGTGTGACCAGCAGGACCAGGGCAGGGATTGTCCTCTTGTWCTTGGCTCTGGTAAGGCCACAGCTCAAGCCCTGTGTCAAATTGCCCCTCACAAYTGAAAAGATGCTGAGGTGCTCAAACACATCCAGAGAAGGGCAATGGAGCTGGTGAAGGGTCTGGAGCACCTGAGGGAGCTGATGGGAAAGGAGGTTCAAAAGAAACCTTTTGGTCTCTACAACTACCTGAAAGGAGCTTGTCTTGAGGTGGGGGTCAGGCTCCTCTCCCAAATAACTAGTGAGGGGACAAGAGAAAACAACCTCAAGTTGCACCATGGGAGATTTAGATTGGATATTAGGAAAATTTATTCTCTGAAAAGGCTGTCAAGCATTGGAACAGGCTGCTTAGGGAAATGGTTGAGTCACCATCCCTGGAGGTATTTATAAAACATGTGGATGTGGTTTTTATGAGCAYGGTTTAATGGTGGACTTGGCAGTGCTGGGTTAATTGTTGGACTCAATGATCTTAAGGATCTTTTTCAGCCTAAACAATTCTGATTCTCACATGCAGTCTTTGCCAGAGCTGGAAGGGCAAATCCAGTTTTATTCCTTGATTTTGAAGCGATGAGTATGTGACAGATAAGAACCACAGAACGCCAGTGAGCTTAGAAGACTCTCAGGTAGTGACTTTGCCCTTTGTCAGAGCTCAGAAAAGATACTGAGCCTCGTTCCGTACTTCGTTTGGCATTTTTGTTTATCTCATGTGGGTTGGTGCTGTATGTGCAGGCCAGGATCTAGGAAAGATTTGAAATGGAAATACCTGTCCTGTACCTTGCTCGTTCTTAACATTGTAATTAAATGTAAGTCAGAGTTGCAAAGAAATATTTTAGGCACTGCAGTACCTTCTTCCATCCCTCCTTTCTCCTTTCTCCTTTCGCCTTTCTCCTTTCTTCTTTCTCCTTTCTCCTTTCTCCTTTCTCCTTTCTCCTTTCTCCTTCTTTCTCCTTTCTCCTTTCTCCTGGCTCCTCCCAGTGGTCTCTGTTGACCCTGCCAGACTTGCAGTCCCCTTTAGGGGCACAGTTGGCAGGACTTTGAGTACTCATATCCATCCTATCTTTCAGCATGTGGGCTTCTTTACTAACACATGTTCAAATTYGTGAGAGAAACTCCAGAGAAAACTAGCAACTTTAAATTATTYTCAGGATTTGGACTTACTAGTGAAGACACCTGTTAGAAGAAAATTACTTCTGGGCTTTTTTAGTTRTGCAGTTATAGACCTGGCCCCTGTTCTAAAGGAGTTTTTTGGAGATGAAAATAGCACTGGACAGGTGTATGGCCAGTTCGGTCATTGTTCGACCTAGAAAATATACAAAGAAAATGCTTTGTCTGATATCTAAACTACCACTCCAGTTAATTCCACATTTTTGAGGACATATAGATTCCTCTTTTCTCATTTTATTTTTGGTCTCTACTGCTTTGGGGACATGTTTAGGGAGGCAAACTGCAGGCTGTGACTAATGAAGTGTCTCAGATGTCTTTCCATGATAAGACAGTCACATTGGTGGAAAATACTGCACTTCTTCTGAGGGGAATTTTGTCTCTTGCTTTCTGCTATAAGGAACTCACTTTCTTGTTCTTCTTTATTTTAGGCTTCAGCAGAGGTGGAAGATTTAGGGGGTTTTAGGCAAGGCTATTGTGGATAATCTGTTGGGCTGAGTGATTTGGCTAGAGCTGTGGCACAGGTCAACACAGTGCAGCAAGAGCAGTGGCAGCCCTGAGCCTGCTGATATGTAAATAAGTGGCTGTTTTCAGTGCATGGATCAGCTCCTGTGATGTGTGTAATTAGAGCAGCAATTGCTGCATCCCTAAGTTTTGCACAGATGTCATGTAAGATCTCTGGTTGCTTGTGGTATAGCTGTACAGAGCTTTTACTTTTCAAAAGGTTGGTGTTGATAGGTAACAGGACTGTCCATCAGTAGAAATTACTGAAGATGAGACATGGAAGCTGGGGCAGAATATGGGAAGGAATCAGAGAGAATAAAATAAAATTGATATGGGGTAATTGTGGGAGGGAAGGGGAGGTGTGACATTGGCTTTTACAGGGAGTTATTGGTGTGGGTCCAGGAAGAAGCAGGCAGCTGAGAWTTGTCCTGTGGGATTACTTGATTCATGTTGGCACTTTGAGGGTGCAGTGTGGTAGCTGGAACCCAGCTTTGTTCCAGGAGTTCCCTAGCAATTACAGGTCCCTGGTAAGGCCAACCAAGACCCTGTAAAGTGAGGCAGTGTTCAGCACCCGGCTGCTGTGCCGCTGCTCCTGCCAGTGGTGCTGGTGATGTCAGWGTGGGAAACATGCAGCACTTAGAGCGTGCTGCTGCCCAGCTCCTTCTGCCTTTCGGGTTCTTTCTCTTCCTAAATGATCCTGTGTGATGCACTCGTGGCCAGTGATGGATCCTATGCTTGATGCTGCATCCCCAGAAAATGAGCAGTTCAGCACTGAACCAGTGTTTAGCTGCACTCTCAGACAGAACTGCCCATGCAAAAAGGAGCTTCAGGCACTCCAGTGTATTGTTTGAGGGTTTCCCAGACTCCTGTGTTTGAGATTCTCTTGTAAGGAGTCCAAATGCTTTTTTTGAAAAGGGTCATTAACAGACAGTCCTGCAGAGCCCCTGAATGTGTTTGTTGTCTTGAACTGCAAACACAGATAGGTGTGATGTTGCTGGGTCTTGGCATATGGTATCCTTCCAAGCATGAAATATACCACTGACCTTCAAGTTGTAAGGCATTAAAAAATAATTAAGTATCATGTCAGAGTTGATTCCTCTTCCTCTGACTGCAAGAGTTTTTCTGCTTGCAAGCTTTTCAGTTTCCTAAGCTAGACATCCGGCTTTTGGTTTTGTTTTTGGTTTGTTTTTTTTTTTTTTTTTAAGAAAACATGATCAGGTCAGTTTTGACCCTCCAGTGTAGCCTGTATCTAGTAGCAAACTTATTGGAATCACTTGATGATAAAAAATAAGTCAAGTGAAGACTTAAAAAAAAAAATCAAATGCCCCTTTGCTCATCATGCTTACAATCTTGCACTATTACAGTCATGAAATCCTGTAAAGGAGAAAGGCTTGAAGTATGGACCAATGTGAAACTAATTAGCTTGGTGTCATTGTCCAAGTTGAATGAAGTGCTGAAAGAAAATAAACATTCACAGTGAACACAGCATGGATCTAAACAAATTCTTTCAGCTTTAGTAATAATCTGTAGGGCTTCCTTACTAAATGAATGACTGGAGAWTTTTTTATTTTAAAGCTGGATTTGTACTCTGACCCCATCACCACTGAGGCTGCGCAGTTCAGCATGGGCCTGCTCTCGCCACAGAGGTCCAGCCAGACTCYCTCTCCTGTCAAAGTGTTTCCTTTTGCATGTGTCTACTAAGCGTGCAGCTACACACATAGTTTTTKATTTGGATTCCTGCCTTTTAAAGATCAGGCCATGAGTAATTATGTTCTTTTAATTTACTTTGGAACTAACACAATCTCTGAGAGTGCCTTCATTTCCAGAAGTAGCTGGTCAATGAATTTGTCTTTCGATAAAAAAATTTCTGTACACTGGCCTGAATAGAACTTGYCAGCTGCAGGAAGGATTGTAGCTGCAGTTATGTGTGCTGTGAAATTCTCAAGATTCCCATCACCACCCTCATTTAAACATCCCCCAGCCCTGCTATAAACAAGTGAGAGACACTCACCCTGCAGCCTGGCTGTGAGCCAAGGATACTGGAGCTCTGTCTGACAGAAGGGGAGAACAGAAAATAGTGTCAACTTGTGAATCATCTCAGTGGGGATCGACACCCACCATTAGCAAAACCAGATAAACCTGGGAGTTCTGCTTAATAAGCAGTTTATTTCTTGTTCAATGTGCAAGTGAGCTGGAAAGGCAGCAAAGCACCACTGGCAGGCAGCTGTCTGTGCTTCATGCACAAAGGGCACCTTCTTGGCCTGTTCTGTTGCAGCAAGATACCTGTAGGTCTGTGAATGTAGSGTATGAAGCTCTTGGCTGGTTTTGGATGGTTTCCTAAGGTGACAAAGTTTATGTAATCATRCTGTTTACCATGGGGCCCTCCTGGCAACCTCTGAACATGCAGAGCAGTTTCAACCATAGTTGAGAGAAGAGCAGAAATTCCCAAGATTGTTACATTTTTACAGGTTTTGTGGGGTTCTACAGGTGGACAGAAGAATCAGGCCCAGTTCAGTGCCATGCCATGGAATAGACACGGTGAGTTCTGGTCTGGCATCTGCGTCCAGGGATGTACAGTCCCCTGTRTACTCAGGGTGTGTGTGTTGGTACCACAGCCAGAACATGCACACATCAGGACTAGCCAGAGCAGGKGATGGGAGAGTTGGGAAGAGGAAGCCAGGATTAATGCAGTGTGGGAGAGGCATACAAAGGCAGGGGACACCAATGTGGAAATTGGCTCACCAGCTGTTGTCTTCTGTTTCAAGATCCTTATTTAGACTAGCTTGTGCTTCTTAAATCTGTAAASAAATCTAGACAGTCTGTGCTCATGAGTGAAGGTTTAGAAACACCTCTCTGTAGCTTCATGCACCTGAGTATGAGACTTACTCAGTTGGCTGCATTTTCTAAGCTCCTCTTTAATCAAGCTTGAAGCTTGAAAGCAGTGCCTCCATCCTGAGGGACTTTGCAAAGATTTAGGTGCAACCTGCCAGTTTCCAAGGTGGCATGGCTTCATTTTGTGTGAAGTCTTCACTGCCTGGTCCATATATGCTGTCCCTTTACATCATGTTTGTGGGTCAGCAAAGACTAGGGGTACTACATAGCGGCTGAAATTTCCGGTACTGCTTATGCAGAAAATTCATGGACCCACCACCTTATGTTTGTTTGTTTTCCTTTAGCTCAGATCTGTTAACTTTCTTGGCAGAAACTGAGAGGCAGGAGCCACTGGTTTTCAGGAGAGGATCTTTTTTTTTTTTTTTTTTTTTTTTTTTTTGAGCATAAACACCCTCATATCCAGGCGGAAGCCATAGCTTTTGCCTTACAGAGCACCTTACTGCATTACTCTGGAAGGGCTGTAGCTCAGTTTTGCAAGGTGATCTCTCCTGCTGTACAAYTGTTGCCAGTGGATCCTTGAGATTATTTGCATACCTTGGGAGTTCCTCCTTCATGTGTGCYACACTGCAGTGCTTGTCATCAGAGCTGATTCTCTGGCTTGTCCGTGTGCTCTGTGACTCTGGGGTCACCTTGACTGGCCACCCTCCTCTTGGCTTGGATCTGGAGCGCCTGGCCTCTTGCCTGTGGCTCATGGGTGCAGCCAGCCCCCTCTGGTTGCCATGCTCCCTGCTTCTGCAAGGTTATACAAGGAAAGCTGAAACTTTCTTGCCAGAGGCAGGGGAGCAAATTCAGTCTCTGGCAGACCTGGAACAATGAACAGCTTGGGGAAGGTGTGCTTCCAGGACACGTGCCAGCACTGAACCAGCACCAGTGGCAGGTTTACAGAAATGCCACAGGCAAAACGAGAGCTCTGGCAATTCACAGGCTCCCCAGGTTTGACAGGCAATCATCCAGCCTCACCTCTTATATAAGACTGGCCCCTTCATTTCAAGTAGTTACCTCTGTCCCACACCCAATAATATGGGTTTGCCAGCAGTSCTTTTGGGAGGTTAAGCAGCCTCAGTGCAGGATCCAGTGGAGACAGGGAATCTACCATGTGCAYGGGTTGATCAGCCACACTCTACAAAACAGTGTTTTATTTCTAATCAGAGGTTGGCTGGTAAGGGCATCCGGCTGTGGTTCCTGTTCTTCCTTTCTTCAGGAGATTAAAGACTTTTTGAGTGTCCCATGTTTACTCCCTAGGATTACAGTGGAATAAAGACACTTTCTTCTGTTCRAGGCACTAAACAGGCTGAGCTTACTATGGGGCAAATAATACCGCTCTCAGCCATTGCAGTCTCTCTTTCTCCTCCATTCCCCAGTTGTCAGCATCTCTTTTAAAGCAGGGAAGTGATGCTTCTGCCGGTGCTGTATGTTGGCATTATACAGTACTTTCCTTTAGCCCTGCCCACCATGTTCTTCTCTGAGTGTCTACTGTGAGGACTTGGGCTGGATTTTAACCCATATTCCTGAGGGGAAAATGCTTGGAGCTATATTATATGAGGCAAGGTGCATGTTGAATCAGAGAGGGACAAAACCAGCAGTAACAGAAAATCTCGTTTGTGTTGCAAGGGCCAAAAGAAATTAATCACTGTAGGGAAATGGGTCCTCTCATCTACACAGAGGGTGGGAGAGAGAGAGAAAAGGAAGTGCCTTAGAACAGAGAAAGGAAAGAAGGGTCYTTGCAATATCCCTGTCAGTACTAAAATAAATCTCTGAAGAGAGAGAGAGAGGAGAAACAATAGTGGCAGAAAGCTGCCAGAGCGATGGAAGAGCAGAGCCTTAGGGCCAGATCTCTTCCTGGGGAAAGGCTGCCAGCTCTGGACCTTTGTGGTTAGTTTGCTTTGGTGATCCCAGTAACTGCTGGCATGCACTTGTCTTTCTCATCCGTGAACTGCTTGCTAAATAGGCAGAGTGGTGATACTGAGGGCAATATCCTAGCAGGAATATAGCTGAGCCATTGGATCAAATACTGGATTTGAACCAAACCAGTCTTGTTTTGGAGCAACTAAACTGTCCGGTGGGTTGGAAAAAGCTCTGGGGAACCCTGACTAAGGTTGCTAGAGAGCAATGTAGCAGGGAGTTTCCATCCAAAAAGGATCCAGGCAACATGTCCTTACAGTAAACAGAAGAAAGCCTTGCAATTCTGTGATYCTTAAGTGTAAGGGGGAGTAGACGAGGCTGCTGGGAGCAGGCTGACAGCCCTGGGATGTTTTATACTGACAGAGCACATCTGGAGAGCAGAGCTGCCAGGCTGTCATGCAAACCTGCTGGGGGACCATCTCACACCTTAAGCACATGCTGTCTGCAACTGGGTCTCCTCACACCTTCCTGGGCGTGATTGCAAGCAGGGAAGCAGGTCAAATCRTTGGCATTATTAACAGCAAATCTGACATCTGCGCTGGCCAGTGGAACAGCCCAGGCATTTGGTTTATTTTTCTTCTGCCTTTTGGCACTTTTTCTCTCTACAGAAGGCGCCCTGAGTGTGTTGCTAACACACTGCTTGGGGTAAGGACTAAATGAAACTCAGACTATTTTGAGGAACCCAGCTCAGGCATTTTTAAAAATGACTGTTGTTTTTTTGTGATTCTTGGACAAATTGAAACTAAAATCTCTTTGCTGACATGCTGTTTTTATCTGTTCTGCTGATAGGCTCCTCTGTGGCTGCAAATCTTCACCATACCGAGATTCTGCTCTCACTTGGCCTAACTTGACACTCTGGACTAATTTCATTAATGTCAGTGGAGACATTTCCTCTTTATGCTGGCRCAGAGCTCGTTTGGACATGAGCCCCACGATACCTAGATGAGAGCTGCAACTATCAGGATCTGTGCAACAGAGATGAGTGAACTTGCTGGAGTGCAGAATATGAGCACATAACTGCTGGAGACTAGGGAGAGCTGCTCTCCTTCCTCCAGTCTGCAAGTGGCTTTGCCAAGAGCAGTTTTTCATTTGGGAGCTGTTAATTTCCCCAGGACTTGCTCTGCAGCACTGGAGAAATGGATCTTAACATTGACCTTGACCTGGTTGGAGATATCCTTCAGAGGCACCTGCTCTCCTCCTTTCTCCTCCTACTTCCAAACCTACCTGTCAGCATTCTAGTGCCTGACATAATGAGCTACTTGCTTTCTTGGTCTTAAAAACAGTGGGATTCAGAATGTTAGGTTCTTTGGAGCAATTAGAGTCTATTTTTAGCTGAGCTGCTTTTGAGGGCAGTTGAGTAGGTGTAGGTACACTGTCCAGGGATGAACCTTGGGGGCTTGTGATTGCTAAGATGCTGAGGAGGGGTCTGGTGTGTCTGACAGTGGGGGTTCACTGGTCCCTCTGGGGGTGTTGCAGGGAGGGGGCTGGGGTGGGTGTAGCTGGTGATGTGTATAGGCAGCCAAAACCCGGTGTTGTAATGTCTGAGACGCTCTGAGTTTGGAAAAGGCCCCGATGATATCACCATGCAGAACTGTTAATAATGCAGGAAAGGAAACGTTCACAAGTCCTTTCCAGGTCTTTATTGGAGAGGAATTAATACTGCCTCATCCTGTGCCCATCATTCTGTTTGGAAATTGCTTTCTCTCACCACCAGGCATCAAATGGGATGGTTCTTTCCCTTTTTTTCTTCCCTCTGCTGTTGCAATCTCCCTACCACATGTAGYAGTGAGTGTTGAGGGCAAAGAGTGTGAGAGCAGTGGCTCTTCTGCATGAGCTCCCTGTGAGGACATTGAACTCTGCATACCATCCTTCAGTTTTACTTAATCCACTTCCAGAAGAGATAAACAAGCAATGGTGCTTTTAGTGCTGCCACAGATTATGCAAAAAAGACATTTAGTYCTGCAGGAGCTCTCCCATGCTATTTCGCCTTTGTGGCTGCTCTATCTCTGCAGTTCTCTGTACCCCACAGCAGCCCAACATGACCACCAGTGCTCATCAGAGCCTCTTCTRAATCTTGCAGTGGACATCTGCTTGACTGCAAGACATTCCTTGTTCATTGTGGCTGTGACCTGCTGCTTAAGAAAGCATCTCTTTCCTGGAAGTGGGGAGTGATACCATGCAGACGTTGCTTAGTTGCTCTCAGCTCTACTTTTTTATTGTGATCCACCCACTGTTACAAGATCTTTGGGAGAGTGGGAAGGAAAAGCCCAAAACTGGAGCTGGTTAATGTGAATTAAGTGAGCAATACTCCACATGGCACAAGGAGCATGAAGAATGATGTCAGCCAGTGACTGCATGAATTACGGGATTATCTCTGTGGCTATTCTCAACCAAAATGTGAAGAACTTCATGTAACAAGACTTACAGACTGACTGGGCTGGTGTGTCGTACTGAGCTTTCTCTTGTATGCAGCTGCTCATTGCCAATGCACATAGATTTGCTTCCCCCCTTCCCTAGTGCATGGGCTGGTCTTCCTTCCTCCATCTGTGATSGATGAGATCAGTGTGGAGCTCCCGCCCTCCTGCTTGCAAGAGAGCCGAAGTCATGGGCAATTTGAGAAAGGGACAAAGCGGGTAACAACTGTGGCTTTCACAAAACTTCAGATCCTGAACTCATAGATTCCTGCATGGACATTTGCCTGCAGACTGGCTGAAAAACAACTGTGATAATTTGCTTATGCTTGTGAGCAGCAACTTGTAGCAAGCATGGTCCTGCCCTTATGGAAACAGAAAGATAAGAGATGGAATCGATTTCTTAATAACTTTCACTAATTTTTGTAGTGCAGCCTGAAGGACAGCAGTGGGGAGCAAGTCAGGCAGGGGGGTCTGTGTTACGTTACAGTTGTAAGACAGGCCAGTGTGATTTTTCTCTTGAGGAGAGGAGTGAGGATCTCTCTTRAACAGTTTACCAAATATTGTGGTCCGAATTGGGGGCAGTTGGAGGTGTTGACAGACAGGGGAGATAGATTGAACATCATGCTAATCAGTTTAGCCAAAAGATGACATAGGTGGGGGAAGCATTGCTGTCTCCAAACATCTGTGAGGAGATAGGGATTCCATTAGCAAAGGAGAAAATTTAGACTTAGCATCAGGAAAGTACTTCCTAGAAGTGAACTGTCTCCCCAGGGAGGGGGTGGGAGTCTCAYATCTGGCAAGATGGAAACAGCAGTAATAATGAATCTGATTACTTGCTATGTAGTGATAACAAATAATGTAAAAGGAGTCTTGATAAAGAGCTAGAGTTCTCTGATAGCAAGCAAATGCACAAGTCAGGGATGAGCAGGGTGGGACTTGGTGGATGTCTGATGCTGACAAGGGTGCACCTGGGAGTTCTGCTGACTTCCATGAGCCACAAAGCCTGTATTTAGGTTTTTGTTCACTCTGTACTTCAGAGTAGAGGTAAGTTCAATTCCTGCCCCTTTCTCTGAGGTTTTTCATTTGAAGGAGAAGAAGTCTGGTACAGCAGTGATCAGTTTCTGCTTTATTTGCTGGCAGCGGGATCCCAGAGACCTGCCCCTAACAGCTTGATTCATTCATATGCTGTTTGTAGCAGAAGGATCTCCCAGCAAAGAATGCAGAAAGGCAAATGTATGTTTTGGTTGGGGGCTGTTCTGTGGTATGAGCCAAGGGCTGGAGTGAAGTCTTGAATGGCCAGTCACATCCAGGAGTATGTGAGATCCATTACCTCTGAGATGTGGCCAAGATTCATGACACCCTGGCAAAGGGAGGCCTGCCTACAGAGCTGCAGAACTGTAGATGAGAAGAGCAACTTGGTCTGTGAACCCAAGTGACCCCCAGACACGCAGATTACAGGGCCAAGCCCCTGCGTTCCTCTGCAGTTAGTTTCCTGGAAAGACACTSGCAACTATCTCCTATTTATACACCACTCAAAAAGATGGGGTTRAGGCCAGTGTTTTGGGGCTTTTGGTGGCTGATGAGCCCTTGATTTGCTTTGGTAACCCAGGAGCAAGATGGCAGCATTTAATTTTCTTTCCAAAGTTAAAACCTTGGTTTTGTTTAGCATGGATTTTAGTGCCAGCCCTTGAGTGTTAAAATGTGAAAGGGGAGCACCGTTTGCCTGTACCCTTACATACTTGGTCTGCTGATGATTATGTCTTAAACAGTAATCATAAGATAAGAGGAAAATTATGACTGAGGAGGTGCTGGAAGAGCTGTGCTACTCCTGTGTATCACCTGCCTCACAAGTGGAAGAGGAAAAGTGGAAGAGGGAATGGGTGGCTCAGGGCATGGGAGCACAGCTGTGGTGGTTGTCTTACAGGATCCTGCGTGACAGTGGCTGAATGCTCTCCGTGCGGGTCACTCTCCACAACAAGCTTTGTGAGGGCTGGAGGAGAGGAATTGCCAGCCCTGCCTTACAGCAGCCCCACAGCATACAGATGTCAGACCAGAGGCACCCGACTGCAAATGTGAAGCATGGGCAAACACAGGGAAAAAAGACAAAAAAATGGGCTGGTGGTTGAAGACATTTTTTATCCTGAAGCACTTTTGTTGGAGTACACAAGGACTCCTCTCACAGTCTATAGGAAAGCAAGCACAAAGGGAAAATAAACTCTAAGAATCAGGCATCTCAACAGCCAGATCAGCAGGGTTGTTGTCCACAGTCATCCCAAAATAGGCTGTGTCTTTTCAGAAACATTTCCAYTCCCCCTAGTGCTGTTGCCTTCATCCATGAACAGACCACCAGTGTGCTCCTGCCAGCTACTTGTTAAACTGCCATGTGGAGCTTGGGGGAGCTGAATGCAGACAGGAAAAGGTGAAGAGTGGGTGATGGCTTGGATGTGGTGGCCAGCCCGGGCAGGAGGAGCACAGCATGTTTGCTTAGAGATCCACCTGATTCCTTGGGGATCCACCTCATGGATGCTCCCAGCTTCCCTGGGATCATAWGAGATAGCTACAAACCATTGCATCAAAGGATGCTTCCAACTTGCCCTGATGTGCAGACCATACTCCTCTTCTTCCATGGCCCTTCCTCAGCTAAAGGCTCTCTCCTTTTTTTGTGCTTTGAAAGGTTCAGCTCCCTGTGTCCTTGAGRCTGAAATGGTAGAAGTAATACTCAATACTCTCAGGTCTGTTTTTCATCATAAGCATCCAAGTGGCTTACCCAGAGCCAGCTCAGTACATGGAAATGGATCAAGAGGAGTGCCCTATTATGGGATCAGAGGCAGCCGGCAATGGCAGCATACCTCCAGTGCAAAACTGGTGGTCAGCTTTTCCCTCAGGGGTGACAGATAGGTGAAGGGAGCCCCAKCTGGCAGCATGCACACCATGTATAGTATGAAAGGAACCTCAGAMCTGCATAAAATCCTTTGTCAATGACACCTGTCACTTTGGTCTGGCTTGTGGATGGCCTGGCTGAGAGCTGACCTGTCATCCCACCAGCTCCAGCTCTTTTTTTTGACAGGGGTATCTAAACCAAGCAAGCCTTGAACTCACTTGTACTGAAAGGGCTCCCATGTCTGGCTGCTGGTGTGACACTGCTCAGGAATGTCCCACAGTGGGTGGCCAAACTGATTTTGTCATAAGAAGGGGAACCACCACAGCCAGCAGAGCCAGCCTGGCTTTGCTGACCGCTAATGAGGGCAAGCACTTGGGAGAATGGTCATCCCTCCACCTTCCTCCAACTCTGCTGCTAGAGCCTGGCCTGATTTGAAGCCTGGATATGAAAATGTCTAAGGAATGAATGGAGAGTCCCATGAGGCCAACACTGGGAATGATCTGGAGTGCAAATTTCCCTCATTCCCTCCCTAAAACAGACCTGCTCTGGGTGCCACGAGGGCCATGGAGAAGTTAACTCTGCAGCTGGGGAGACATCTGTGATTTGGCAAGGATAGGTTCTTTCCACAGAGGCTGCTAATTCTGCATGACCTAATCTGGGTTTGCTGCTTCTCTGCACTGTGAGTCACAGCGTGCACGGTCCTTTGGTCACTGTGGCAGGCTGAAGGACTTCACAGTGGCCTTTTGCTCTTCTACAGATGATGACTGTCTTTGACTTGGCTATCATGTGCTGTTTGATGCTTTCCATTTATATCTAATAAGATCACCACCATCTGCAGCAGCAGTAGGTTGTCATACTAAGATCTGCTCAACAAAAAGCTGTATATTAGCTGGTCAGGTGTCACGCYGATCCAGAACGAAGCCTGTATGAAAAATATTCTCCAAAGAAGCCATTGATAACTTTTAGGAATTGAAGATCTTAGTGTGGCTGTATTGTGCATTAAAGCTTTACAGAGCTGGGTGGAGGGGAAAAAACCTTTGGTATAAAAAATAAAGCAGAAGTTGATCAYTCATTGCAAGGTGAGTGCTGTCTTCCTCATCAGCCTGCCCAGARCCCATGGAAAAGCTGATGCCATCAGTAAATCCAGCCTCTTGATCAGAGGAATCTCTACCCTACTCTGCACCTACTGGGACAGCTGAGTCCTGAGACTGCAGATTCCCAAGCCAGCAGCGAGCACTGGGACATGGGTACCAGATTAGCTCTTTTTATTTCCTTTCATTTAGCAGAATCCTGCAGAGCTGGGTAGCTGCCAGTCAGTCTGTCAAGACGCGAACTATTTTGGGAATTTTTATGATGGAACAATATTTTTTTGGTAAACAAACGGAAAGCTGTTAAACAGGGACCTTCACCTCACAGCTCCCGGTTCAGCTCCCTCACTGYTGCGATGCCACAGTGACTGTACTGTCCACTCTGCAGAGCTCTCTTCATGGCTCCTGCAGGGGCAAAACAAATAG
>NW_026623232.1:5331667-5531394 GCF_030028575.1 Malurus melanocephalus
AAAAAAAAAGGAAAAAAGAAGAGGGAGAAGATAAAGAGTAATAACACACCTGAGGGCAAGCTGTATATTGTCTCTGTGTGTCATGTTATCCGATCCTGTAGCATCTAACCACATCTGAGGATGGATTTCCTGGTGGCACATGAATCCAACAAGCAGTGTCACAGGGCTGACTGTGTACAACAGGAAGACTTCCTTTTTCACAGTGTCTGTTACTAGGAAGTCCTGATGGAKTCACAGAGTGCACAGAGGAAGATGTTTGTCTGGAAGAATTGAGCAGGGAAAAAAAAGGCAGAAACATTTCCCGCTCTAAAATGGATGTAGTGTGTTGCTCAGGGGAAAGTCCCATAAGGGTTGGTGAATCCTTTTTGCTGCCATGGGCTAAAATTAGTTTCACTATTCCTATGTATTGGTGGCAGTGGAGAATCTAGTCTCACAGGGGATATATCCACCCCAGCCTTCGGGGGAACTGATGGATGGCTATCAACTGGAATCAGCCAAGCCATGTGTCTGCTCCACACGTTTTGTCCATGTCACACGAAGGCAGTTTGTGGTTTTCCTTGGTTCCTGGAAAGTCCAGTCCAGTTTGTACAACAGTGCAGGCTCACGCAGTCCCTGCTGGCAGCCCATTAACTCCAGTGCACACAGATCACTGAGGAATCTCAAAGAATGCCATTCTTCTTTTCTCTCTGCCCCTTGTTCTGCTCTCAGACTTACCAAGGAGTTGTAGCTTGTCCCACTGAAAACTCGCACAATGGGATCTTTTGCTTGAACCACCCAGATTCTGCCTTGGGATTTCTCCTTTAACTCATTAACTATGTTTACTCCGAGACTTTTGGAGAAGCCTTCAGTMAAGTTGCCTGTGAGCAGGTGCACCTTCTCCCCGGCCAGCTGTCTTCCTTTCTCTGTGGGCAGTTGCAACCCTTGCTCTTCTCTCTCTTATCCTCCAGTTTTTGGGGGTTTTTGTTTTCTTTTGCACCCTCAGCAAGTCAGCTCTGGCCCTTACCCTTCTCCATTTCCCTCTGATGCTTCCTGGGATTCTTCCCATGCCCATGTGTACACATGAACCTCTTCTCACCTATAGGTCTTCAGCTCCCTCCCAGGAGAGCTTCCCCAACCCGCTGTTCCTGCKCCTCCTGTGCTCTGCACAGAGTGTCTTTCTCGACCCTGTGGTTTGCTCTCTGCTATGTAGGAGCAGAATTCACCTGGCCCCACTATGAGAGTGCCTGTGCTGTACATGAGGATTGGGAGTCCCAGGACTGCTGGGAGGACAGGGGCTGAATATCTTGGAAACTGCAGCAGTGATGCAGTGAGAGAGATGCACACCAGTCCTCAAGATCCTTGGCATTTAAGGCACCTTCATTCTGCAGCTGAATATACAGAGACTGATTTATTCTTGTCTTTTGGATCCCAAGTCTGCATTTTAAACATATCTAAGCTGTCCAGAGTCCTGCAGCTCATACCTACTGTGACTGCAGCTTCTGSTCTCTGTTATTGGAATTTCACTCCTATTTCTTCTTGTTTTGGCTTCCTTTTCTTTACCCACTAGCCTCCTCTCTCTTCATTTCACCCCACATTTAGCCACATGATTTGAACTTAAGTGTTCTTAGCTGGTCCATYTGCCCCATAGAGAACATACTTCATCATCAGTAAATAGCTCCRTCATCAGTAAATAGTTCATCTCTTCCTTTTGATCTCTTTTCTCCTGAACTGCTGTGCTCTTCTGCAAGACTTTATCTCTTTAGCACTCAATRGCTTACCTAAATCAGTGTTGCTTATGTCTATCACTCTTGTTCCTCCTGCTTAGCATCATTCCTTCCCTAAAGAAGGTTTATCTTTCTGCTGCAGTTTTATTCCTCCAGCTTTTCTCCAYCTTGGTCTCCACTAGGAGATGCTTTTTGTTTTCCATGCAAGCCAGGAAGCTATGCTCCAGAAGGATCACCACTTGGGAGAAGGGATAATCCCACAAGTCATGCCAATATAACGTGTTTTACTTATATTGTGCCTCTCTGAGCCTTAGCCTGTAGTTGTCCAGCTCTGWCTTCTTGGTGTCAGACCATCAGAGCCAGCTTCATGATCCCCTGCTGGGGTCTGAGCACTTGTCACATGGAGGTGCAGCAGAATACATGGGTTTTATCCCAGCAGTGCCTCTGCTGTGACTTGTAGCTCTGGACCCAAGGCACCAGAAGGACCCTCTGCATCTCTGGTTTTTATGGCTATTCTTTTGGTCAGGTTGTAGATAGATAAACCTGCAATGCTGGAAAGCAACCTTCCTCTTCTGCAGTTGTGACAACACCCAGCTTTACTACCTGGTCAAGGTGCTTTGTACTTGGGAAGAGGTTTCAAATGGTCACACTGGCAAAAACAGCACCCTGGGCAAGAGTTCAGAGTCCTGCCCCATCTTCCCTTGGTCCACCTATGCCTCTGTGAAGGATGTTCTTCCTCTCAGCTTTCAACCTGCAGACATCTCTTGGTCCTCTGTTGTTTATGATACTGCAATTTGTTGCCTTGGAAATGAGTGCTGGTTTATCCCAAACAGAGCTTACAGTTTCACAGCGCAATCAAACTGGAGAGGAGCAGATGGTTACCCCATCTCTTCTGTTGTGTTTCCCATTATCCTCATCCACAGTTGGATGACAGGAATCTATGATTCAGTGCAAGTATCTGTGGCCCGGCTGCATCTACCCATGTAAGCTGGGGAGCCATGTTTGTGCTGGGATATGACATGCCTTTGTGTCTAGCATCACTGTTTTGGCTTCTTGCAAATGGAACTTAACCAAAAAGCTAAAAAACTCAAACATCTTGTTGACTTCAGTGGTGTCTTGGAGCAGGGACCAGAAGGAAGGTTCAATACCTGCAGTTTCTGTTTCCCAGGRCTTTGTAGTATCTATCCTTAAGCTTTCAACCATCTGCAACCTCCTTTTACTGTTTTATGTGTTGAACTTCAGACAGTTTACACCTTGTACTCTCCATAGACACCAGCATTCTCCTTTTCTGCAGCTCTCCTGGGCTGAAGCTCAGCTGCAGTTTGGGAGCAGCTGTGCTAGGTAGGACTCGGGGAACTGRGTGACAGCTAGATCTTTATGCACATGTCTTTTCTTGGAAGCAATTTTCAAAAGAGCTGGTGGTCCAGAGACCATGACACAGCGGTGTCATGGCTCTAATATGCACTTGGAGAATGGAAGAGATGTGGTGACTCTACAGGGCTGAGGAGCCTTCAGGATCTGAAATGGCTGGGCGAATCAGCATTTCCAAGCCCAAGATTAATTGCTTTGCAAACAGTTCTGCTTTCATTTGTCAGTGGTATTCTTTGTGATTCAATCTGATTTGTTGGAATTCTGTTCCGAGGCTTATGTCCTACCCAGCACTTTTTTTGCCTGAGCAAATTTAGGCTAGAGATTAACAGACTATTTTTTCTTTCCAAGCAGTAGGATCCTTGGGCAGATTTCTAGTGAGAACAGAGAGAGCAAAATTCCAATTGTTTTCAAGATTGAGCCTGGTTAGGGAATTATATAAGTAATACTGTTAGAGCCTGTGGCTGGATTCGGTGATCCAGTGTCTCTTCTAGCTTTCTGAGAGCCAGCTATGTTTAAAATTTATTTGGAGAAAATTATCCTCAAGGTTCAAATGTTCTGCATTAAAAATGGAAAATGGAACAGAGAAGATTGAAAACTGGTCCTTGCCTAGCAGCAGACAGGCTGCTGAGCCAGGGCAAGAGAGTAGGTTTTGGATTGTGGAAAGAAAGAAAATTGCTCTCAGTGTGGAGATGTGGCATGGGGAGGGCAAGGCTGAACCCTGGGGCAGGCAGTTGTGAGTGATAGGTAAGGAAGGAAAGCTAAGTGTAGCACTGGGGTAGGGGCTTCTGGCCTGTGAGATATTGGAGGAGAAGGGAACAGAGTTGCTGTTCCTGCCCATGCCATATCTGGCTCTTTTGCTTATCACTGAACTTATCCTTTCTGCAATGAGTAACTGACTGAGGCTCCTTGTGCTGCTCCATTAATCTGTGGCTTTCCATTAACAGGCAGGTGCTTGTACCCGGGGGACCACCATGCTGACTGCCAGAGATTCCTGGCAGCGGGTACTACAGAGTTAAGCAGCCAGCCTGGAGTGTGCAAACAAACAGTGAGACCTGTACTAACAGCCCTGCTTTGTGTTAGTGGGAAGCACAGGCTCCAACTTCTTCCGATTTCTCACCTGTCCAGACTGGTATAGAAAGAAAATACCTCTTGGAGTTTCAGAGAAAACCACACCTATTTACAGTGGATTCCCCAGGGCCCTCCTGTGGGGTATTAACCCTTCAGCCCCAGGYATACAGTCTCCCTTTGGTAGGAAGAATTCCCCACCATCTTTAGGGAAGTCAGCCCTTCTGTCTCCACTGCAGGGATTTCTCCTGCTTGTGGCCCAGGACATTGGCCCATCCCCTTCGGAGAGCAGATCACTTCTTTCTCTTTTCTCTCATCTGTACAGTTATCTCTGTCCTTTGCACAACTGTGTGCTGGGGCTCCTTCTGTGTGAACTGGGCTTCCTGACCCAGCTCCTTCCCCCAGAAAGCAAAACTTGCTCTGTTGTGTTTGGGTTGGACCTGTGATCGTGTCTCTGTGTTTGTCTCAAACTCCACCAAGTTTCCCTGAGATACCAGCTTATCCCTCCCCCTTGAAATATCCATGCTTTCTTCAGACTTCTTCCTGGTCCCACTGTTTGCTTTCCCTCCTTTCSCTGGTTTCTGAGTTTTCTCGGAAGGAATCCCGTGCTCTGGCCTCCTCAGGCTGGAGTGTTGTGTTGTTGTTTTTCCTTTCGTCGCTATGGGCAGGGATTTTGAATACTGAGCCAAGGAGAGGGAGGGAAGAAGAGAGGCAGTGAAAGGAGGGAGTACAAGGGGAGGGGTGAAGAAAGCCAGAGAAGTGAGAAAGCAAAGTGTTCAGGGAAGAGGGRTAAGGAAGAGATGGTGGAGAAATGAAATGGGGAAGGAGGATAGAGGGCATTATGGAGAGAAAGAGTTTTGAATAAGTATCAGGAGAGCTTTTCATTGGTTCTTTTATTAATTACACTGTTGCTGCAGACAATGATATCCAATATCTGGAGGAAGGCAAGGAGCCCCCATCTCTCCCTTGCCCCAACTCTCTGGGACACAAGGCATGAGAGGTTATTCCAGGCAAAGACATCCTTCAAAAAATGAACATTTAAGCCTAAAGCAGGCAGYAGGTGCCTAGGCTGCAGTAGGGAATATGTTAGATGAGAATCTATCAGGTAAAGAGGGAATATAAAGCACAAAGACCCCCCAAAAATTATAGGACCTTCATTAAGCCTGTTGAAAAGTAGGAAGCCTGGGAGAGGACTGACATATATTTTGGGAACAGGGAAGAAAGTAGAGTAGCTGAGGAAGCTTAAGACACTGCAGAGAAGCTAAGTAATTYGTATACCAAAAAGGAAATGAGACAAATCCCCCTAACAGTGCATCCCAGTTGCTACAGAGGAGGCGTCCTCAGGCAGTGAAAGCTCTAAAGGCAAGGCTGGTTTCTTAAAAAACAACAGTCCCCAGGACTGGGCACCAGCACCTGAGGAACAGAGTGCTAGAGAGTGACAACTGTGTGCAGGAATAGGGAAGGGCAGACAGAGCCAAGGAATTGCAGATGTARGTCTTATTTCCATTCCAGGTAAATTGTTGGATGCTCTTTAAGGATCTTCAGACTCCCATATGCTACATTGCACCAAGAAATTTACAGTTCACTTTCCCTGCAAAGGAAAATCATGTTTGTCGAGCTGCTAGAAGTTATGAAGTGTTTCCTGCTGTAGGAAATAACAGCAAGACGTGGATTTTCAAAAAGCTAAGAGCACTGTCTTTCACAGGAACTTCTTGACAAGGCTAAGTGGCCACAAGGTGATCTGTGCTGGCACTGCTGAARTACTGCAGAGAAGTAGAAACCGTAAGGCCCTGAAGGCTCAGAGCAGTGTGTCTCTGGGAGTCGTGTAGGTGTGGCTTTATAGTAGAATGGAAACTCATCCAGACAATCGTGAGTCTGGGACAGACCTTGAGCTGGAATACACATTCAGCTGGAATGCTCTGTATGCTTCTCATCACCCAGGCTAGGGAAAATAGGGGAAATAAGACAGATAAAGAAAATTACTAAAAAGATGAATCTTCATCCATATGAGCAGGGATTGCAAGGAACACAGTATGTCAGTTTACAGAGAAGATACATGGGGAAGGGATATGAATTAGGTAGAACTGTAACYTTTTTATGAAATACTATATATTTCAGAGTTTAAGCCAATGCCTAACTGACAAAGATAAGAAGGAAATTCCTTTCTGCAGAGGTTATTCCACAACTGTCCAACATAAAGATTATTTAACTTAAGGATCTGGCACTGTCAGAGACAAGCTCTTGCACAGCATTTGCCAGTCCCGGTGTCTAATCTGTCCTATTTTTATAAACAAGCAGTGTAGGGATYGATCAGCCCATCAACCTGTGTGGCATTGTCTGACAGCTGTGGTGGTGACCACTCAGACCTTAGCAGTGCCACCAGCCCAGATGCAGCTGCTTTGCCCCAGTGACTTCAGGGCAATTTACCATCCTCCCACCCCTACTGCTTGTGTGATTTTYCTCTTTGCTTCCCAGCCCAATTCTGCAAAATGACTGGAAGTAGGTTTTTTTTTAAGTAAAATCAGACTAGAAATGAGTTAGGGTTTCATGAAGGGAGCAGTTAAGTCAGAAATTAGTTGAGACCACTGGGGACAGTGTGACATGTAGCCAGAGGTGGCCAAATGGCAAATACATCTTATATCACCACCATCCTCTCCTGCAGGGTGAAGCTCTTTCTTGCTGCAGATAGGTATTGTACTCTGGCTTACAGGAATTCGAATGTGCAAGTCCTAGATCACATCCTTCAATAAATGGCTTTCACAATTRGTCATCAGGATTGCATACTAATACTGAAAACAAGGATCAGGAAAAAGGGAAGCAGATTAATGGGGATTTGGATGATTTAAGTGGATGGGTAACAGATGAAACACACTGTTTCATGTAGCAAATGTTAGATGGCAAGTGTGGGAGCAAGGAGCGGGTCTGAGGAATCCCAGTTAGACAGAGACACAGCATAGCTCTCTCAGCCTCAGTGGGTGGTAGGGGATCATTAACCCTAAGAGACTGCACAGAGAGGCAATGCCAGAGGGAATTTTACATGTAGAGTATCAATGTGGCTTTGTGTCTGCCAAGCATGTCTCACATGCATGTTGTTGTGCTAGTCAGCCCTGAGAAGGTTACAGAAAGGAGGTGAACTGGGGTGGCTAACATCCTGATTAGACTTAGAATATTGATTAATTTCAAGCATATAAAACTGCTTGGTCACGAAACAGAAGTGTTCAGGTCTAGTGTATCATTGGCTTTCTTGGCCAAGAATGTCCCGGGGAGGCTACTGTGAACTCAGCTGCACTAGCAGTGGCATCAGGAGGGTGCAGAGGGCAAGCAAAGGAYTACCATTGCTGGGGTGTGGAATATGCTCTCAGTGCATTTGGACAGGGCACATTAAATRTTGAGGTCTCTCAGGAGCCTTGTCTGTGCTGTGGCTTTTGTCGCTGTGCCATGGACAGGGCTGTAACAGCACGAGAAACCTGGCAAGAGGGACTGGGACTGGTACTGGTACTGACTCTGCCTCCCCTSCCCACCTTCAGAACACAGGGGCTGCCTCAGGGCAGCATCCACTCCTGCTGTGAGTGAGTGAGTGAGTCCACCAGACAATTCAGAAGAGAGGGGTGAAAGAGCAATGGTGGCTGTGGTGCTGTCTTATGGTGTCGTGGCCTAGGCCTGAATCCAGCTGATGAGCTGCACAGTATAGGAATGGGAGAGGAATGCATGCTGGTGGGCAAAAAGTAAAGACTTTTCCCAAGGACTGAGAGCAACTCTTTTGCAGTGAAACTTCTGTGCTGGTGAAGCTCTGTTTTGCTCTGGGGTTCTCTCTGTTTCTGAAAACTTTCYGGCCCCATGTTGTGCTGCAGGGGCTGTGTTTCCACATCCATGAGCCTTCACCTTCCACACACTTTGTTTTGGACAAAAAAATGCAAATAATCTCTTTCATCTGAAGAGAAAGCCATCTGCCAAGCAGCAAGGTACTGACAGCTTTTTATGTTCTATGCAGTGGAACTTTTGCTTTTTTTCTCTCAATAGCTCCTGTTTCCATTGCAAATGCTGCCATTCACATTTGACTAATTTGTCTTTGTCAGCACATTTCCGCAGCAGCAGCAAGGCTGACTGGCCCTGGTAGGGCCAGACGTGTTTATCTGCATCATTTGGCAAACAGCCTGTTGTTGGTGACATTTTTGTTCACTTTTACCCACTGAAGCCACAAATTCTCAATGAATTGTTACGCCTTTTCTAGCCAAAACGAAACTATTTGAAAAGTAAACATATTTGGTGTTTACATGAGGCAAAACACAGCTTGGGAAAAGAACAGTTCAAGCACAGGCGACTGCAAGAGCAAGGAAAATTCCCTTGTGAGACAAGAGTTCCCAAGTTAAGGAAGAATGATGCAAGCTTGTCCCTTTAAACATGTGCGTAAGCACTGTCCCAAACAAGGATTGCTTCCCTGGAACTAGCTCTTCAATAGTTAAGTTAAATAAGTTGCAGTTAGAACTAACTTGGATTATTATATAACGGAAGCTCAGCTGCCCCCAAGTCCTACTTCCCTGGGGGAAGCTGGGAAGGGAAGAATTTGTAGGCTGAAGGGCTCTCCTCCCCACTTCCCAATCGTCTTCAGCACAGTCTTGTAATTAGTGCCTGCAAACATGATGCAAGTGCCAGTCATRTACAGACTGGGGGGTGCTGGATCCCTGCTCCCATCCTGTGGGGGCTGTTTGGGAGGAAAGGGGCCAGTACTCAAGGATGGGGCCGTAGATGTCTATGTTGCAATGATATCTCCCAGCTCTGCCCACTAGTGAAAGCAAAATGAAAAAGGGGAAAACTGGAAGATAGAGCAGGGAGAGCCTTCTTTCTTCCAGCCCCCCATGGAGAAGAGGAAATGGCACTTTCCCATCTTCCCCAGGGTAGGGAAGGGCTGCAAGAGGAACCACAGAGCTGGAGTGGACCTTGCTCAACCAGGTCATCAGCATCTTCTGCAATCCCCCTGGTTTGCCCTCTTCCCTTCCCTCAGGATGCAACAGTTGTGAGGAAGCTGCCATGCCCTGAAGGCAACTTGTCTGATTTGCTAGAGAGAAATTGTTTGTCAGCCCCATYGGGATACCTGCAGCTTAAGGCACTAGAAAAGTCTGTCTCCTATCTGATGTAGGAAGCTGAAGGAATTCATATGGGAAAAATATATCTCAGCTCACCTTTCTCCTTTCCCATCAAGATGAGGTGCCAAGATTAAGGAAATATTAGGGTTGTATGCAAAAGTGTATAAAAAGTATTCTGCCTCTCTGCAAAAAAACAAAACCAAAACCAAAAATAACAACAGCATGAGAAGATTAGGAATGAAGGTACATGTGCAGTGTCCTGCCAAGCCAGGATGTTACCTCTTTCTGTAGCACAGCTTGGGCAGTCCCCTGTTGCTGCTCAGTCCCAGATCTCYCCAGCTGAATTCTCTTTCTCTTGCTGAAATACAGATGAAGAGGGCAAGGCTGAAAGTGCCGATGGTGAGACCTTGTGRATGATCAATAATGTGAATCCTCAGTTGTGAAAAGAGATTAAATTGGTGAATGCTGAAAAGAAACAATGACTGACAAGCTGGGGGAAGGAAAACAAGGTGGGGTGGATGGTGCCTCTCTGTGCAGCTGGGTGGGTCAGCAAGGTGGCAGTGTCACTTAGCTGGGTAACGCTGCTCAGCCTAGCGGTTTTGCTAACCACTCTTAGGATTTTGTCTTTCTAAAGAAAAAAGAGCGCCTTCTGTCCTGAAATGCTTTAGGAGAAGCAGCCCTGGAGCACCCAGTACCTATGGCAGGTTCAGCATGGTCCTCCAGTTTTGCAAAGCTTTGCTTCCCAGAACAGTTTGGAAGAGGCAGCTGGAAAGAGGCCAATGTTAGCAAGAAAGAAGAAGGAGACAAACCCAAATCAGTTATCAGGAAGGCCCCAGTCTGTCACCTGCTCTCCCAACCTCATGTGACATCAAGGTGCTAGAGCACTGGGCACCATGAGTGTGCCTGTGCCTCAGGCAATATCCCTCTCAGATGTCCCAGTGATRATAAGGGAAGAAAACATAAGAGCTGGGCAGAGGAGTTTTGAACCCCGCTGCTTCCTCCTGGTTGCTCTCCAAGCCAGTCAAGGGACTGGTGGAGCTGGAGCTGACAGCCCTTGACCCCTCCTTGTACTGAGGGAGACAGCACTGTGTGGGGCATGAGCAGGCCAGGCAGGGGAGGGATGAGGTGAGAAGGATCTTGTTTCCTAGGGGACAGTGGAGTGACCCTGCAGCCCACCCTGCCCCTGTGCCTTTGCTGCGCTGGGTGAGGTGGGCTTGCAGCTGGGAACACTGGATACTCTCTCTGGTCCTTTGCTTCCTTCTTCCCAGGCGCAGGACTGAGGAGCAGAGGTTCTGCMCAAATCGGGCTGGCTTGGGCGCGGCTGTAGCGGCACCGGGCCGCGTCACCRGTGCTGTCCAAGACAGCGTCCTGGCGTGCGCCGGGGAACGGGGGCGACATGGAGCGGGGCAGATTGTGGAGGGGCACAAATAGGAGAGCGGGGAAGGCCCACCAGGTCGGGGATGCGCGGTCCCGCGGCGCCGTGGTGCGGAGGGGTCAAGGGGTGCCGGAGCGTGCCGGGGATGCCGGCTGCGAGGACAGAGGGTTGCTGAGGGGTGGCGGGTGTGGAGTCCCAGGGTGCGGGATGCGGAGATGCCGCTCTGTGGGGTGCGGGATGCCGCGCCGTGAGGTGCGGGGTGCGGGATGCCGAGGTGCGGGATGTCGGGGTGCCCCGGCTGGTCCCACCCCTGCGCGGCGCTCCCCGCCCCGCGGCYCCGCTCCCCCGCCCTCCCTGACGTGTGGCGCTGGCAGCCCGGCCGGTTCCGCATTCCCGACCCCTCCCCGCAGCCCAGGGGCCGCTATATAACCGGGGCTGATGCAACCCACCCCGCCGCCTGCCACAGCCTGCGGGAGGCGCGCACCGGGGCGGCGGGCGGTGGCAAGCCGAGGCGCCCCGGCGGCGGCCGGCAGCGACATCGGCACCCGGCGGGGCCCGGGGGTCGGGGCAGCGGCGGCGGAGGCGGCGAGGCTGAGCCTGCAGCCCGCGCCCGGCCCCTACGGCCGGGCCCCGCGGGCACCTCTGCAGCCCCGTCGCCCTGCACGGTGGGTGTGGGCGCGGGCGGGGGACACGCCGGGCGGGCCGGGATTGCGGTAGGGGGCGGGCGGCGGTGCGGGGCTCCGCGGGGGTGGCGGACAGCGGCGGCGGGGGCTGAGGCGGGGGGTGCTCGGAGGAGCAGCCCGGCATCCCGCGGCAGCGGGCAGGGTGCTGTCCTCCGGGCGGTCGGACGCACCGCGGCGATGCGGGGAGACCCTCCACGGGGGGCGGGCAGAGCCGCATGGGCGGCTCAGAGCAGGGCTGCTGCCCCCGCAGCCGGCGACGCGCGGGGGCTGGGGCTGGCTCTGGGGGTGCCGGGCTCTGGGCTGCTGCCGCTGCAGCGAGGAGCAGCGAGGAGCGGCGAGGAGCGGCGGGGAGCGGCCTCCTCCCGCTTTCGGGCTCTCCCTCCGCTTCACCTGCCGGCCGGGCGCGCAGGTGAGGGGCGCGGGCTCCSTGCGGCCGCCGGTCCGTGCCGGGCGGGCTGGCTGTCGCCAGCCGTGTCTTCAGCCCGGGAGGCCCGGGGAAGGAAAGGGGCCCTGGAAGTGCCCCCACCGCGCGGTCCCAAGTCCGCTTTAGCAGTCAGGCATGGAGTTGAATGGAAGTTGCATTCTTTAGCACGCTCTGCTCCAGGAGGCACTTTTCTTTTTTTCCACGGAAGGGAAATAGGTTTGAGAGCAAACTGGGGGAAAGGAAGAAATACCAAGGGAGCAAGAGCCACATTATGTTTCCATTTTCCTTTAATGAAGGCCCTGTGGAGGTGTATTTGAAAACACAGGGTCTCCTATGCCTTCAAGGAGGGTGAGAACACTGTGCTGGCTGGTTCCAGGGCCATATGCAGCGTATGGTGGCCAATGAAATGGGGCCTGGCTCGTTCTCTTGCTTGTCTTGGCAGCCTGCTCCATGGCTTGCATTACCAGCCCTGGAACACAACCACTGCCAAACTGTGAGTGTGTGTGCGTGTGTGTGTGTGTGTGTGTGTGTGTGTTTGGACTCGGAGAGCTCAGCAGAAGCAAATGCTTCTGCAGTTCAGACCAGGATTTTTTAGCTAGTTTTGAGAAAACTTGCATTAAAAACTCTGTCTGGAGGCTCTTGACAGAGTCTGCGCTAGGAATTTGTAGAAGAAAGCTTGCATGAGGGCATCTGGGAGTTCCAGTCTTTGGAGTTCAGATTCTTAGTATGAGTTAGTGTGCAGGTTATTGCCTCTGGTTGCTTGTTGAGACACCTATGGATGCTTTTCCTGCATCTTCCCAGTTGAGTATTTCCCTCTTTATAGGATGCAAAGGTCTCTCTTCCTTGCCAAGGAAGAGTAAATACTCTCTCACACCTCTTGCCTCCTTCTGCCCTGTTCATCTGAGCAGTGCTCAAGCACCACTGAGCATCTGCTCTGTGGTCTCATTCTCTGTTCTAGTGTTAGCTACTTCAGCTGCATTGCCTGGGCCAGGTACTTGGCAGCATGCAATATCTTGAGTGTGAAGCTGTTGAGAGGCTCTTTTCACTGTAGTGGCTGTTCATGGTGGCCCCAAGAGCGAGGGAGGCAGAGCCATGGTGAGTGGCATGGACCCCTTGCCAGCATGTCTGTGTGTCCTGCAGTGCCAGTGCTGCAAGGCGGGGGCACTGCAAACCTCGTGCCATCTGTCTTTGGCTGCATTTCTGGTTTGCTTGGACAGTCCAGAGTATCAATCCAAACATTGCAAGCTATTYTAACATTCAGCCGGGGAGCTGAAGGCAGATACGGCCTGAGCAGTGCTGTTGCAAGCTAGCCAGAGCTGGTCTTTATATGGATTAGAGGTCTTTGTGGATGACCCTGGTATTCAGGGCATAATTTTGAGGAGTTTGTAGGGGGGGTGGGGGCTCTCATCTCTGAGGCCATCCTTGCCCCTAAGGGCAGAGCTTTGTACTGGAGCAGGATTGTCTTCTTGAAGAAGATTCTAGCTCTGACCACATGTGGTTATGGAAGGTCCTCAGTAATTTCAACAAGTCAGTTGTTAGGCTGCAGCTCAGRTGCTGAGTTTTTCTCMGACCAGGATATTCCTTCCTTCTCARATCCCTTTGAGCTGTTTCAGGTACAAATAAGATAGCTTTTACCTTCCTGCTCTGTACTGCTGTCCAGTGGGTGGTGAAGCCACAAATAATTAATTGCCATCTTAATGATACTGTGATAATTAATGACATTTTTTCCCACTTATTGCATTTAACTGTTGCAATAGAGGAGCCTTGCTATGCTAGGTAGTGTACAAAACCCTGCTGTTCCAGGTTGCTTCCAAGACAATCACTGCATTGCAGTAGTAGGAGCAGCTAAACTGGAGCTTTTTACTGCCCTGTGAAGATATGGAGGAAAATGCTCTGGGAGAAAGGACTGTGAGCTGACTGCTTTGCWGATGGTAAATGGGGATTATTTCCAAAGCTGAGGACTGGAGAACCAGTATCCCCCCTCCTCATAAAAGGGATAAGAAGTCAAAGCATTGGACAGGCAGGTGTCGAGGCCTGAYGGTGGGACTCAGTTGGATGAGGGGCTGCAAAATGGCATTTCTGCCAAGGAGATGCTATCTGCTCTGGGCTGCCTCATGTGCACAGTGTAAGAAGCTTTGAGCTTCCCTGATGGAGGAGGGAGGGCAGCAGGGCTCTCTGCATTCCTGTTTTTAGAAAGCTTTTCATAACCTTCTGTCTGTGAATGACTCGGATGTTCCTTCTGCCAGCTAGATGTGCAGGACTGAGCCAGAATGTTCCCACTCATGAAACAGGTTTAGAATTCTGTCTCCTGAGGAACAGTTCTTTACAGCTCCTTCCTCTGTTCAACATTATGGCCCCCACTCACTCTGTGAACTGGGAGTGGGAGGTTACATGTATGGGTGTTCACAAACCCTGCAACTCTTTTCCCACCGCATGGGATTGGCTGTGGGCAGAAAGGCACAGCAAGAATGGCAGCTTGGAGTGTCTGTGGGAAGGGCACAGATGCATCTTTGGACCTGGTTGTAGGAGCTGCCTCTCCCTCCTGAGATGGCAGTTGAGTGTGGAGGTACTACAGTGAGTAGTGAGATACTATACTGTCCTGCATTCTGAGGTGGTGTGTTCCAACTCAGTGTACTTGGTAGGCCATGCTGTGACCATAACTCTAACTGGCCTTTAAATAATGGGGAATTTCTGTCATGTCATAAAACACTAGGCTACCTTAGGTCCTTGGTAAAGAGAGCGCATGCACATTTTTATCCCAGTGGATGTCACTGCAGCTTTTCARTATCTATAGGTGGTGGGTTCCTTAGCATCAACAGGTTCTGGAACTGATTGAATGAATACACAGTGGTTGTTGTTAAAGTCCATGCTTACTGGCACTGCTGCACTGGTAAACACCGGTTACCCCCAAAGGGCTTGTCTGCTGCTGTGCTCTCATGTTTGGCAAATAACTTTGACACTGATCACTGTGGCGCTTGGCACTGGCACTGCGAGTTACTGCTTTTAACAGTGCAGAGCAGAAGCTTGGACAGAAGATGAGATGTAAGGTGTCACTCAAAACTAGAAACTTCTAAAGCAGATAAGAGTTGTGTGGCAGTGGGAGAGTATAATGTTTTACACAGCAGAAGAAAGCAGTAATTGCATGGCAAAGTACTTGTGGCACTGGGACTATGGAGTAGTGTCTTTCTGCCTTCATCATGCTTAACATGGTGCAYGCTGGGGGCTGAATCTGGAAGTGGAAGGTCTGTAGGCTTCAGACCATTAGTACCCAGCAGTCTTCTCAGACAGAAGAGTCCAGGTGGAAAAAAGAAAGTAGCTCAGAGCTTCAGAGGAGTGATAGCCATCTGCCCCGTTTTTGTTTAGGAAGTTACATTCTTGGGGCCTGAGAAGTTGGGTATGTCAGGAAAGGGCTTTTATATAAATCATCCTTCTGCTAACAGAAGAAACCAGATAGATTCAATGTATGACATACAGACTGAGCTAACTTGAWTATCAGAAACTAAAAAAAAAGGTTATAAAAAGGCAATAAAGCCATAGCAGAATCTAAGGAACTGGAAGTTGCTTCTCATATATGGTAGTGCTGCTTCTGTTCTCCCAAGCAGAATTATTATTCCCTGTTGGCCAGGAGCAGATGAAAGGCCAGTTGCTATGACTTAGGTGCTCCAAGACCGTGCATACAACTGGAAATATTGTGTTAGGTGCTAACACACTGATGAAGAGATCAAAGATTGCTTATGTGGTGGCTTGCAGACTTTGGCAGCGCTCTGATGCGTGGCAGCTGACAAGTAATGGCAGGCACCCAGGTCGAGCCTGCTGAGAGAATAGCAGGCAAGCATGGCCTTCATTCTGCAGGCAGCATGGAGAGGGGCTGCTGGGACAGACTGTGCCTCAGTGCGGCGCTTAACATGGGCAAAAGAGAAACATGCTGGTAGGTACAATGTCAGAATCTGCTGGCTGGCAATATTAGATGCCAGACTGGCTCTCTAAGCATCAGAAGGGTACTTGGATCAACCATTCCAGATGTCAGCACATGTGAAATAGCTTATGTTGTAAGAAACTGTGATTATATTATAGACAGCAAAATTGAAAATAAGGCTGCAAATAGCCCTCTCTCTCGCCAACGAAGCTGACACCAGAGATAAGGCAGTAATGGCAATTTAAATTGAAGTGTGACTGTCAGAGCCTGCTTTGGGATGTYATGGTCCTCTCTGCTGGATTATGCTCTTGACGCAACAGTAGCAACTGCATTTAGTTTATAAAGAAACAAACAGCGCCTCCGGATAAGTGAGGATACATAGAATGCTGGTACAAACTGGGGCAGCCTATGTGCAGGGAATTGAATGTGTGATTTCAACACAGGTAGGCATTTCTGTGCCAGTTTTAGTCTGTGGGTAAGAATAGCAGTGAAGAGGTGGCAGGAGGGGTGTGAATACAGGCTAGCAACCGGAGTACAAGCCCCCAGGGATACTGGGTTATGTGAATTATGCCCACGCACGTTAGATTTATGCTGTAACTGCTGTGCAAAATCAATTTTTTTTTTTTTTTAAAAACAACCCTAAACCAAATAAAGAGTCTCCTGAAAAAGCAGCAATCAAATCAATATGGGAAGAGAAAACCCATTAAGGAAAAAAAAAAAAAGCCCAAAAGAAGATTAGAGCTGCAGCAGAAAGAATAGAAGGGTATGTGAGGACTGTGTCACCGAGGAAACTGAGCAACTATATGGGACAGGAACAACTTGGTAAAGCTTCTTCCCTCTAGATTGTGCGTTTCAGCGGACAACAGACTCTGGCAGTAGTGGAAAAAACTAGGAGTAAAGGGTGCTGCCTGTAAGAAATAGGAAATCAACCAGTGTCACAAACTGCTGACTATAAGGACATAATTGGARAGCAAAGCACAGAAACACTTGAAACTGGTGGAAAAGATGCAGCAAAACCATAGTGAGCAAAGCAAGCTCTACTGTTGCCAGCTTTTTGGGGCTGAGACTGCTGATAAAATAACTGAGTTGACTGAAACCACAAGAAGAATAGCGCCAAAGCAAGGATGCAAAATTACTGCAATAATTAGGAGGGTTTACAGACATTTCGGCAAGAGGTCAAATCTTCTGTTACAGCATCTTCACCAGAATAWGGGAGTGTAGAGGCAAAACTAAGGAGATACAAACTGAATTTTGACCCATGAAATCATGTGTTGACCAGATTTTTGCTGCAAAGATAGTTGCTGAAGAGAGTATTGAATGCAATAAGCTATTCATCATTGAACTGAAGTTGTAAGAATGCTCTAATTCACTCTGGAGCATCTTGATGCAAGACTGCATATTCTCTTTCCCCTTGCTGTGTTACTGTTGGCTTCATTATGTGAAAAAGTATAGCTGATATAATGCATAGAAAGGGGTTGTGTGGTTCAAATATAGGACACCAAAAAGCCTAAGTCTTACTGAAGACATGACATTTTCAAGCTTATGTGAAGAGATGTTGAAAGACCACCAGACATTGAGGGAAAAAGGCTGTGTTATGAATCAGTTCTGAAAAAAATGTTGAGKAAGAATCCTAAAGTGACTAAAATTACTAAAGCACTGTGATAGAAGGTGAAGGAATACAGAGGTGAGTTGGTTCATGTGTCTTAGAAGTAGCAAACACTGCAAGGGAATATCCAGAAAGGAATTAAGAACTGGCAAGGCACCAGCTATATTCACCCCATCCAGTAAGATGTGGCTGTCGAAAAGCTGGTCAAACTCAGATCCTGAACTTTGGAGTTCTGCCCTACCATGTGAATGTGGTAGAATATGCTGGAGCTATAGGTAAGCATGTCTGTGTCTGCCAGGGTAACAGTCTTTGGGAAGAAAACCAAAGTGTTTTATAGAATTCCAAAATGCTCTGCCTTTTTTTACATGATAAAAGTACAACTTCTTACCTCTGGCACTCACCAGAAAAGAATGTGAAACTGTCTGGGACTTGGGATGGAAAGAAAGTTGTGTTTGAATTAGGATGAAGAAAAGGAGTGGAATAAACTTGATATTTGTCCAAATTTGAGTCCCTGTAATCAGCAGCAGTGACAGTGTCTGTGACTAGTGCCATCAAGAACTGGGGATAGGTTTGTCACTGCACACTTCCTCTGCAGGGAGGGATGATACCTTTCCTCATTCCTTTTTATTTCCATGATTATGGCCCTGCTGGGAATGATGTTACGTTCCTCTCCAAGATCTAACTCAGCTTGACTGTTGGCAGTTCTCAATGTGCTCCTGAGTGTTCTGACCCCTTAGCAAGATCTCACTTGTAGAAGACACTTCTTCCCCCTTTCCACCTAGTTCTCAGCTCATCATAATGTGCAGGTTTTTGGTTTTCCAGAAGGCTCCTGGYGCTTTGATCAGATTTAGTTGACACTGATGGAGGTGTGATGTGGGCTTTGGCAGTGCAGTACTTGGATCCAGGATAAATTTTTAGAGCATATTGGATASTGGGCCAGCCCCTTCACTCTGACCAGTGTTGTGTGTTACCCTGATATGGAGGCTATTTCAAGGCATATTAAGCTACCAGTTCAAAGACRCAGAAGAAAAAATATATGCCAGAGAAAACAGTATTTTCTCAAATCTTTAGCCAGTTGTCCCCAGCGAGCTGCCCCAGGCTCAGGTATGTATGGGGCAGGGTGCTGAGTGGTCAGGTTGTCCCGCAGTCTGAAGAATGGATTTCTTCTTCCTCCTTATTTGATAAATTGCAGTGACCCTACATTCAGCCTGCCTGAGGACCTGGGCTGTCTAGCCTGGGTGCTGTCAGCTGCATGTCAAGGTGAAGGACAATTAAGCACTGCCTCTCCAGTCAGTCAAGGGAGGGGATTGTCCTGCTCTGTGTGGCCTTACCTTGCATACTGTGGCCAGTTTTGGGCACCACAAGATAATAAAGACATGAAGCCATTAGAGACATCCAAAGTAGGGCCATGAGAATGGTGAAGGTGGAGGGAAAGCCGTGTCAGAAGTGGCTGAGGTCACTTGGTCTGTTCAGCCTGGGGAAGAGGCTGAAGGCAGATCTCATTGCRGTTACAACTTCCTTGTGAGGGGAAGTGGAGGGGCAGGTACTGATCTCGTCAATCCTGTGAGCGGTGACAGGACTGGAGGAAATGGCATGAAGCTGAGTCAGGGGAGRTTTAGGTTGGATATTGGGAAAGGGTTCTTCACCCAAAGGTTGGTTGGGCACTGGAACAGGCTCTCCAGGGAAGTGGTCACAGAACCAAAGCTGACAGAGTTCAGTTAATGTTTGGAACAGTCTAAAGCACATGGTGTGACTCTTGGGGTTCCTGTGCAGGGCCAGGAGTTGGAGCTGATGATCCTGATGCGTCCCTCCAACTCAGCATATTCTATGAATAAATTAAAACCAAGTCCCCCAAGTCTGAAATGGATTTTGACAACCAGTGCTGGGCTCAAGTCAATTCTCAGCCTGAAGCCTGTAAAAAAGTGGGCCAGRGCCCCAAATCACTCTGTGGGTGACTTCAAGTGGATGCTCATATACTTTAGCCACTGATTGTTGTTTTATTTTATTTTTTAATTTTAACTTAAGCTGTTCAAACTGGGGATGGACGTTTGCTGGTGAGGGGTGCGCTGCTGTTGGCAGGTATCTTCCTCAGTGCTACAGCATGTCACTTTGGTGGCAGCATCAGGGAAATGGCCAGCTCTGCCATGTGTACAGATATCCCAAATTGGTAGACTGAATTTAACTGCAGCTCTGTCCTGTGGCAGTGTGTCCTGGGAAGAGCCTCTGGAATCACCTCCCCTTTGCCATGCCACCTCATTGACCCGGTGCTTTCCTGCTAGAGAGTGACAATCTCTGAGGAAGATGGTAGGGATTTAGGGACAGTCCTTAAATAACTTGTGTTCCCCTGTCTGGAGTGCAGCCTAAGGGTGTGATGGTGCTTGTTTCTGGAGGAGTGAAACATCTTAGCCATGTGYAATCCTGAAAGGAAGGGGGAGGAAGGTAGCATGCATCTGCAGAACCTGGCTGCATTGGGCATCTCTGGACCCTGTACAAGATGTCAGTGCAGATTCTGGTACAAGATGTTAGTACAACATCCACTGCAGCTGTGGATTACAGTTGTCTAGTTCAGAAATTGCTGTGGAAGAAGGAACACTTTGCATCAAGTTTAGGTCCTTGCAATTGCAAGGAGTTGACCTATAGTTTTTTTCTGGGATCAAGTGTCATTACACAGTGTTTTCTATTTTCTGTCACCAAATGGGCAGGAGTCTATTTTATCAGATAGTATCACTTCTCTTGAGAAGTTACTTGTCTGTCTTTGCCTGTCTTTTCCTTTKCATGCTTTAACAACCTTATGCAGATCACCTTCCTGCTGCCCAGCTTCCTCTCCCACAGCAGTGCTCCTGGAACTGCTGAGCACTGTCTTGTTCTTCCCTTTCTGGTCTCCTATGGGATGATTGGAGCAGAGGGCTTGACTTCTGCTTGCCAACTCTTTATGGTTTCTGTCTTGTTGCATTTACTTTCCACACTCATTCTCAAGTCCTGTTGGCCACAACTGAGCAAACCATGCCAGGGGACATCTCATACTGACACCTGGACCTCTTTGTTGGCTCGTTGGACTGTATGACAGCTCACAGCTCATCACAGTTTGTAGGCACTCTCTGCTGCAAATCCTCCTGTCTTGTCACACCCGTACAGYTTGCACAGCACCCGTGCTTGGAAGCCGTGGAGCTTGCATTCGCCTCTCCGCCCTTGACTAGCTTGTATGCTTGTGTTTCCTTCCCTTCTGCTGCTTGTCTCTGGTTCCTTCACATTAACAAATATATTAAATAATCTCCTTGTTAAAGAGATGTGCCATCACCAAGAAATCTATAACTTCTCTGTTATGATTAACCCTGTTCAGCCTGCTCCCACTGACTCCACTTGAGCAGGGTGGCTGGACCAGGCAATTTCCAGAGGTCCTTCCCAGCCTCAACTGTTCTGTGACTCTGTGATCCAGCAGCTCTGGATTTCACATGCAGCTTTACTCAAGTTTTCAGCCTGGTACTGCCCCAGGATGGCAAATGCTGAGCAGCTGTGGCAGCTGGCTTGGCAGTGTGTGCATGAGTGAGTCTGCTTGGCCCAACTGTCCTGCCTGGACYGAAAATCTGTATTGCCTGTATTAGTCTCTCAGCAGATGAAGGGAGATGCTTTGGAAAGAGCAGGGCAAGTGCCTATTATCATTCATTTAATGGTTCTGCTTGCTCTGACACTTGGTKCTATGAAAGCTTCCATGAGTTTCCCCAACTGTTTGTAGAATCCTGCCTTGTGACTGGCTCTTGTGGTTGCAGGAAGCTGCACAGTGAGATTTTAGGTCCACTCCTTTAGCCTGTTTCTCTCTCTTGACATTGCTGGTTCTTATCCCTGCTGTGTTGGTGCCTCCTGCCCAGGGCCAGAAGGGGGTGGATGCCTGGAGGTTTCTGCAGTGTACTGAGACTTGTCTGGCTGGGCAGAGCAAGGAAAGCAGTGCACATGCACTGGGACATGTGGTTGAGTTGAAGAGGGGCAAATGGCTGCTGTGTGGACAGAAGTTGACTCTGCATATTGTAAATAGGTAACTTGTGAGTATCCCAGGCCAGTTACACAGCAGGAATGTACTTGCATTGCCGCCAACAACCATCTGCTCCCATGGCTTTTGGACTCATGTAACAGCTTCAGTTCTATGGATTTCCTATTTTAGGTTTAATTTTATTCTTTTATCTCTTTGGTGCTTGTTCTTCATATTTATTGAAAATTCCCTTTCTCCTCTCTGTAAGTGACTTGCTGAAGTTTGCCCTGATCCTGTTCTTACTTTTACTGCAGCTTTTTTTCTTTCATGATAGAAGAAGCCTTTTGAACCTTGCACCATTTCCCTTCCCTCCAGCCTTTGTTTCCTCATATCTGTGCTGGGAGATGTTTGTACAGTGGCAATTTTTTTCTTGCAGTTTGATTCGTGTGCTGTGTCCCAGCCTTGACCAGTGAGCTGAGCCTGCCCAAAAGAAATCCAGCCTAGGGCATATTATGGTCCTCTTCGTGCCGTTTTCTTCTTGTACTAATAATCCACACATTAATTAATTAAGATTCAGTTAAGAGCAAGTCTTGACCTGCAGTACTCCAGAGAAAGGTGTCCATAGGATCACATCACTGTCATTGCAGCCAGCTCCTGTTCTTCTGGTGCTTTGCCTCTCAGGTCTCTTCTCTTCCTGATCTATACCCCAGTAACTTATTCTTCCTGGCAGGATTCATATAGATTCTGCTTATTATACAGATTCTGCTTATTCTCTGCCTTTGCCCTTCCTGAGGGAGAATGTCTCCCTTCCTTAATTCATATCCCCTTAAGTGATGGGATTATGGCATGAGTTTGGCTTGTGCTGTGTCATGAGGCCCTGTAGCTGGGTTGTAACGGGATGTCTCACTCCCCCTGCAGCCCACGAAGCTGTTTCCCCTGCTATGATGCCAGGGCAGATCCCCGACCCGTCGCTGACGGCTGGCGCGCTGCCTGGGCTCGGCCCCTTGACAGGACTGCCTGGCACAGCCCTGACCGCCGAGGAGCTCAAGTGCGCCGACATCCGCAACATCGGGGCCATGATCTCGCCACTCCACTTCCTGGAGGTGAAGCTTGGCAAGAGACCCCAGCCTGTCAAAAGTGAGGTGAGTATTGTGGGCTGCTGGCTGCAGGTGGCCCTGTAGGGCTGTTGTCTGCACCTGCCTACATTTCCCTCCTGCCTATGCTGGATGTCCTACCAGTGTGGCCAGCAGCGTGTTGTAAGCTGTCAGCTGCCTGTTTGGGGATCTGCATGCTTGGTGGCAGCTGCTCCACTATCTCCCTCTTCTCCCTGCCTGACTTTCTGTCCCTGGCTGCCAGTGGTGGCCTCAGTGTCCCAGACCTGACTGGCCCCATGCAGCCATTGGCAGCCAGCTGCACTCAAACACTGCCTGTGGAGTGGGGTCTGGTGCAGCCAATGTGTCCCTAGGTTGGGTCACACACCCAGAGTAGAACTCATGCAACCTGTCACCCATGTCAACAAGTCGTTGGTGCTTCTGGCATTGGTGTTGCCTCTCCAGCGGGGATGAGGTGTGGTGTAKAGCAGTGACAAGTGGTGTAGAGCAGTGGCTCAGCCTGTACCAGAGGCACTGGTGGCTGGGAGCTGCCCCTTCTCCATTGCTTGGGATGGGCTCTGGCTTCACTACGAGTCCCTGGGATAGGGAAGGTGGGTAATTTCTGCTTGGTACCACAGGCTGTCATGTCAGAACAAGATTGAAGAGACTAGGGAGATGCTTGGACAGTGTTCTCTTTGTATGTCTGTCCCATGTGTTGGTTGTCCAGTGTTTGACTCTGACTGTACTGGTGCTGGGTGTTTGCACCTCCTACTGCCTGCAGGTGCAGCTGGGAACTGACCGTTTCAGAGGTCCCATGTTGGTGAGGGTGGTGGCTGCTGTCAGAAGATCCCTTAAGCRACCTTCTGAGCAGAGCATTTTCTCCTGTATGAGGTTACCTTGGATGATGCTGTGTGAGGATGGGGTGATGTGTGTTCTCTGGAAGCATGAGCAAGAAGATACTAGAGGATGTGAAAAGCTGCCTGTGATGAGCTGTGAGCTGAAAAGGGTAAAGCAGCAGTTCCAGGGAGCAGCTTGGTCTCCAAATGGTGCTGACGTGATTTAGCCCAATTCTTTTGGCAGAAGCTCAGCAGCAGCCAGGCCCACCAGTGCARAGCATCCCTGTTCTTTTCCCCCACCCCTTGAGGTGCACTCCTGCAGGTAGAACTGGTATGATGTAGTCCATCAGGAGCTCTGTGCCCAAGAGAGTGTCCAGTCAGCTTGTGCACCCTGGAGATGGGCTGGGAAGGACTAGGAAGCTCTGCAATGGCAGGAGCTTAGGCTAGGATACTGTGGGAGGCCATAGTGAGGCCCTGGGGGATGCTAATGGCTGTGATTCCTCTATGGGCAAAGCAATCACGGATTTGTGACTGAAGCTAAATTCTCTTCCAAGATCTTGGCCTAGGTATCATGCAACAAATGGGCTGCAATTCCTGCCTTGCTTCATGGGTTGGGGAAGAAAGAGGGTGGCTCTGGCTGTGCTGTCCTCCTGGGCCCGGCTCCTTTCCTGGGGCATCTCAGGCACCTCTGAGCTGGCCCTGCAACAGCTGCTTTTGCTTTTTGAGGGCATGGATTTGTGATGTCACTAGCATCTGTGTAACAGAGACAGGGCAGTTCTGGACTGCCACAGCAGGTACTGGAGTTGCTGAGTGTCCTCTGGACATGTGGAGGAAAGAGAAGATGAAATCAGCAGCCCCTGCACAGCTGCCTTCCGTGCAGCTGGTTCCTCCCCTGCATGGCCTGTGAAGCTGAGGAGTTGAAGACAGCAAATGGAGCTGCCCTTGGCAAGGCTTTGCAGCAAAAGCCTGAGGGAGCAGGAGCAGTAGCTGCTTATCCCATGAGTAGCCAAGAAGCTGCCCACGCATAATTTTGCAATGCAGCCTGCAGCTGCTTTCCTCTTGCAGGGAGCTGGAGCCCAGGAACACTGGCTGCTGGCGTGCCACTCTCTGTGTGATGCCTGGGAGGACAGGCTGTTCCCCATGAGTCTGGGCAAGGCACTTCTCTCTGCTCTGCTGGGGTCACCAGCATCTCCTGGTACTGGGGTGTTTGTGCTGGGGACACACACAGAAACCCACCCAGTGGGTGTTGGGTGCTGGCTTCTCTGCAGGGTGATGGACAGCTCCACGGGGCAAGCTGCTCTCCTCTTGGGGCAGCTGTAGACAGTGCAGCCAGGATTCTCCACCACTGAATCCCACCTGGGGTGCTCTGTCCAGCTCAGAGCCCTGCTCCTCAGACAGATGATCACCTCAGTCTCTGAGGCTGCTGACTGTAACRATTTAGGAGGCATCCCCAGATATTCTACCCACAGGGATCCCCTGGAGATCAACTGCTGAGACATGCTTTTGGGTGATACATCATCACTATCCCTTGTGCCTCTGAATAACGTCCTAAACCTGAGCACCAGGGCCATGTCACCTTTGTGAACTGAAATCAARCAGAAGCAGATGGGGAAAACCTGCTTTCTTGAAGAAGAGAACTTCTCTATATTTAGAATTTGTATATTTCTAATTCCTGGAAATGTTCAAGACCAGGCTGGATGGGGTTTTAGCAACTGYTCTACTGGAAGGTGTCTCTACCAGTGGCAGAAACGTTGGAAGTAGGTTATCTTTAAGGTCTGTTCCAACCCAAACCTTTCTATATTTCTATAAGGCTACAGGAGCTGTGGTCAAAAAACAGAGCGACGAGTTCAAGCTACTTCTGTCTGTGCAGAGCCACCTTCCTTGAGCATCTGTGCTCCATCTAGAGGACACAGACCTTTGCTGGGCCCTCTATGGGGTGGAGGTGGGGTCAGAGACAGGTAGCTTATTCTRTAATTCTGGTTGAATGGACCAGCTGGGCATGGAAATGTCAGGCAGTTCTCAGGGCTGGTGCAGTTGGTGGTTGCTCTTCCTGTCACACCCCAGGATGTACTTTTGCAGCAAAGTTGGGGGGTGTTTCTTGGGCTTTTGAGCTGTGACCGCATGACCTCTCTGCACCCTCCTGTTAATCTTGAACTAAGAAGCTGTCTTAGAGGTAGATGAGTGATTGGTAAATGTGTAGAAGGGGAATTATGTCTACCCTGATGTCCATCTCCTCTTAATTTCTGTCAGGAATTTTGTAAGAGCTAGCAGTGGAATGTAGAGTTAGAGCCTTCCTGATGACTTCTGCTAACACCTGTCACATCTGAGTTGTGTGGGTGCAGTGTAAGCTGTCAATCTCTGACTGGTGCAGTTCCCATCCTAGCTCTCCCAAGTGTGATATATTGGTGCTCCATAACATTGCCTTGGCAAAGGAATGATAGCAGCCTGGMATTATTGAAGTCTGTGCATGGCTTTTGCTGGATTTGCTTAATATTTCAGCCCCAGCTAAAACAGTAASTTCAGTGTAATACTTGAAAAGTAAGATAGAGAAGATGCAAAACCTGTTAGTGCTATAAACCTTGGACATCACCTTTTACAGCATGCTACATGCTGTGTATTGGATGTGCAGCTTCCTTAAGATACCCCTTCACTGTAACTTTGCTGAGTCCATGTTTTGTCCAGCCCTTGTGCATCACACTGGGGTGTTTTCATTAGTGGGTTTTGGACTTGGTGACTATTAGCAGTGTACACAGTTCACTGTGATTGATGGCACCTGCAGCCTTCATTGCCATCAGGCACTACTGGTGCGCCCACACGTGGGGTGATCTGGTGGCCATCAGGTATCAGTCAATAGGAATAAGGCAGTTCAGTCTGATACCTAAAATTTCAGAGTCCCAGGCCAAAAGTGGATGAAGGCACTAGGAACCTTTTCTATCCATGCCACAAAGTATGACCTGGCTTCACAGTGCTTTCAGCRCTCAGATTTGTCTTGAAGGAGCTGGTTTGGGTTCTTTGGGATGTAGGCATGCCATAGACCATTTTCAAGGGCTTTGTAGCATATATCCATAAATACTTTGATTATGGGTTTCCAACCTATAGGGCTTACCAGCCTGGCCTGTGTGGTTTGAGTCAGAGAGCACAGAGAAGTGAATCATGGCGAACAATGCAGGCACTGCTGTGTCCTGCTTCCTTACAGGGGATGCAGAAACCTGTCCCCACCTTACTCTGGTAGCCCTGTGATTCAGGCAGTGCTGAAGCTGCAGCAGGCAGTCCCAGGTATTGGAATGAGGCAGGCCCAGCTGGAGTATCTTTTGGGTTTTTCTGCCTCTYGTCTTTGGCTGTGTGTGGTGCTTTCAATGTCTGTGCTCACAGAGCTGTGCCTGTAGATGTCTGTGTGACAAATTGCCTGTGTTTCTGGGAAGGCGCTCTGTTCTCTGTCTCTGCCCCCTCTCAGGGAGGGAGCAGCTCTGTGAAGGGTTATCTATCCCCTGCAAGCTATGTCTTCAGCAGTGGGTACAGGTCTCCCTCTCTGTCTTTCCACAAAGAGGAGTTAGAGGTTGTAGCAGCAGCACACTTGTTTCCTGGTGAGGATTAAATCATGTCACTGATACCGGATGGCTGCCACATTGCCCTGCCATGGGTGGGGGTGCCAGGTGCTCACCCCTACCTCCTGCTCTGATCCACACCTGCTGGCTCTGATCTGGGTTTCTCTATCTTCTTGTAGCTGGATGAGGAAGAAGAGAGGAGGAAAAGGCGCCGAGAGAAAAACAAAGTCGCAGCAGCACGATGTCGTAACAAGAAGAAGGAGAGGACGGAGTTCCTGCAGCGGGTGGGTGCCCCAATCTGTCCCAGGGCATGGCAGGGCTCTCCCTAGAATGGTGCTCCAGCTTCAGGCAACATTGCCTCCTGAACTGCCCCTTGCTCCAGTGCCCTTATCTGGAAAATACAGCCCCTCCTTTTCATAAGGCTGTGAAGGTGGTGACCATCTGGTACATGCCCAGGCAGAGCTTACTTGTGGTACCAGGGCTGCAGAGGGCTGGAGGTGGCCTCTGGGCTTAGGGTGAGAAAGGAATGATGATGCCTCTGCCTCAGTGCTGGAGAGGAGCACCCACATGAGTGTGGCACAGGACAGGGGCTGGCAGCATGCTGGCCCCTTGACCAAAGTCCTGAAGGTTTTCCCATTCAGAGGTCCAATGTTCACTCACCTGTGACCCCAAGGCAGGAAAACTGTCACAGAACCTTGCTGCCTTTCTGTAGAGAGTGGTGAGACATGGGCAGATTACACAGCTTGGGACAAGGAGTAATTTCACAAGGGCAGATCCTTACAGATGGAGTTGGGTGAAAACTTAAATATGGGTTTTTCCCAAGCATCTTATCAGAGCACGGAAAGCAGCCAGACAGAGGTTTTGCTGTGGTGSAGCAGAGATCTGCCCCTGCTGGTGGCTGTGTATTTCCCTGTGGTGTCACTAGGAAGCACAAGGCAGCAGGGCTGGGGATGAACTGTCTGGAGGGATGTGGTGCTTTGGCAGATCTTCAGTCTGCTCCCCTGCTGCAGTGGCTGAGGGGAAGCACTRAGCAGAGGTGGCTTGTTGGCCAAATTGTTTCTTGTATCTTGTCCTGCTAGATAAAGTCACATGCGGTTGTGTTCCTGTCCTGCTAGGAGTCTGAGCGTCTAGAGCTCATGAATGCTGAGCTGAAGGCCCAGATAGAAGAGCTGAAACAGGAGAGGCAGCAGCTCATCCTGATGCTGAACCGGCACCGTCCCACCTGCATCGTGAGGACAGACAGCATCAAGACGCCCGAGAGCGAAGCCAACCCACTGCTGGAGCAGCTAGAGAAGAAGTGAAGRTGGCACTGGGCCAGGAGGAGGAGACAGTGGTGCAGGGTCTTCCAGGGTCTCTAATGTATGTACTGTACAAAGAACTGCACACCTAGGCCTGGTGCAGCCAGGACCCAGTGGGCTTCCTTGGGAACTMTGAACCAAACATGGGAACAGAGAAGATCAGGAACCTGCCAACCATGTACTCTGAGGCTGGACCTGGGGGCAGTGCTGGTGGTGCCAGTGAGGGCAACCTCCCTGTGATACCTCATCGTGGCCCTTCAGCCTGCTCTCAGCCCTGGGACTCACAATGCCACAGCCTGTCCTGCAAGGACCACGCAGCCCGTGGGTGGCAGGGGCTGTAGGCTCAGGAGTGGCAGCTGTGCGGGGCCCACCAGCACCCTGCCCAGAGGCTGCTGCTGCTCCTGATGCACGCTCCAGAGGGAAACCCAAACCCAAGAACCACAAACACTTGATGCAGCCCCGTCTGGTGGGCAGGCCTGTCGGGGTTCGGTGGCGCAGGCGCCTCCCACAAGCACACTCAGTATAATGTTTACAGCCCAGCTGTCCGTGTCGGCCGTGCTTTTGAATGCACATTTTTACACTTTTTTAAAGTATTTTTTACAAAGTTTTTATACAGTGATCTCTATATGGATTTATATAATCACTAGATGTGATCCCATAGAAATGTATGTTATAATGGTCTGTTTGTTACAAACACATATGCCACAGTTATCTCCATTGTGTTACTTGTCTGGTAGCATCCAGCTCCTTTCCTGGCATGCTGGGACAGGAGCTCAAGTTGCYCTCTGCAGTGGTGTTGCTACCCTCTCCATCCATGTATGTCCTTCATAATATTCAGTTCTGTATCTCTCAGTAAATGTTACCTTTGCTTATGCTGTCCTCCTGTAGCTCTGTTTGGGTTAGCACTGTGGCAGCATCTGCCAGGGCTGAACAGGCCAGGTGTCTTCCTGGCTGAGTGGGATGAGGGAGCAGATCCCTGAGCTGTTTTTGGTGGTTCTGTTAGCAGCTGTGGGCCAGGAGAATTCACCCTAGAAATGCTGGRAATATTGGAGGCAGCTCTAACTATTGTCAAGCTCAGTGCTGCACCAAAGGAGATAGGCAGGCATGGCTTGCCAGCTGGAAAGGCAGGGAGAGACTATCACATCCTTAACTGGTCCTCCTTGTTTCAGTCCCAAATACAGCAGTTTGAACTCATTCCAGGGATGAGAAAGAAACAGTGGAGCTATCAYGATGTCACTGTGGTTGGTGATCCCTTTATATGCCTCTGTGTTTCCTTCTGCCCAGACCATGGAGTTTGTGGCTTAGATCTAATGCATTCCTTAGTTCCTGTCAGGAGCCAGTCTTCATACTTTGAAAAACATGATACCTCTGCCTTTTATCAAGCTCTGTTGAAAGGATGCAGAGCATGTGCTGGGCCTCCTTATCTCTTCAGGACTTTATTTCCATCTGCAAAGTTTCCCTGGTAATCTATTTCCTCTTTGGTGGTCAGCAGGAGCTACCTGTGCATTATCAGATGGTCCACATCATCTTGTCCACAGGCATCTTGTGCTTTTTTGCTCACCTGGAGAGCCTATGTGCTCATCTTTGTACAGGAGCATTCTCAGTCATTTGCCACCAGCCTTCCAGCAACATTGTCCGTGCTGCGGATGCAGGCGATGGCCCTTCTCTAGCAAAGAGCCCCATTGCAGTAAAAAATTCTGCTATGAAAACAGCTGGCTTGGAAGAGAATATAAGATGCACTTTGATTAACCATGCATGCAAGAAGCAGCCAGCAAAGACAGCAGCAGAAGAGAGATCTACATCAGTTTAATGCTCAGCTATTCCAGCTAAGGCTCGGGCAGGAGCTGAATCCTAGCAGTGCCCAGGGGTTGGAATGAGATGATCTGTAAACTCCTTCCTAATCCAAATCATTCCATGATTCTGTCACACAAACAACCTTCTGCTGCATTGCAGTCAGTACCAAGGAGTTTGACAGTCTAAGTTTAGGGCATTTCTTTTCAGGGGACTTGGTTGGGCTGTGACACAATGAAGTTAAAGCAGAGAGTTTAAAATTAAAGCTGGAGTGCAAACTCCTCCTGGTTCCCATAGGACACAAGCTATTTTATGTTCTTGACTCTGATAGCATCTGTTCTCTCAAAACCCAGTCCCCACCATAGCAGAGTTAAAAATTTCGCTATGGGACAGGTGCTTCACTGGACAGGCTGGTGCATTACAGTGGCATCTCTTGGGCACGAGCAAGAGCAGAAGGCACACGCTTGGAAAAAGCAACGGACACTTCTCAAAGGCCAGGAAGCCACCTCCTGGCCATCCCACACCACCACATCCTGTGCTGGGTGCATTTTGGACCATTAGCGAAGAAGAGCTGCACGATCTCGTACTTGTGCGCCAGAGCTCGGTGTCGGTGATGCTGGAGCCGGTAGCCTGGTAGCTGCGAGGCTGCTGCCAGCTCCACATTCCCGGTCCAGCTAGGCGCCGGGCTGCGTCCTCATCGTGGAGGGCGCACACACACGGACACACAGATCCCGCCCGTGAATAGCYGCAGCTGGCGGTAGAGCCGCGGCTGCTGGCCCTGGGCGCAGGAGCCCTGAGCACGGCAGTCGCTGCTGGCACACAGCGCTGGTCTCGCTCGCTGGCTGCTCCAGCCCGAGGTTCTCCGCGCTCCCCCAAACCCGCACACGAGGGTGTGGGCCGGTCGGCGGGCGGAACGCGGCAGTGCACGGGCACCGGGCAGGCCCGGCCGGTTCCTCTCCCTCTGCCGCCGTGCCGGCCGCTCTCCTCCCGTGGCCCCGCTGCTCACGGGAGCGGGAGGAGGCGGCGGGGCCGGGGCTGCCGGCAGGAGGCGCCGTGCGGCCGCGGGAGCGGCGGGGCCGGGCCGGTTCTGCGGCCCGACGGTCCCGGCACCGCTCCCGCTCGGACACGGCCCTGTGCGGGGCCCGGATCGCCGGCTCTGCCCCGCGGCTTGGAGAGCCCTCGAGCACCCACCGCCCCCGGCAACGGGCAGGGGGCTGGAGCACCTCTCTTATGAGGGAAGGCAGGGAAAGATGGGGCTGTTCAGCCTGGAGATGAGGAAGTTCTAGGGGTCCTCAGAGCACCTTTCCAGTACCTGAAGGTCTATGAGTAAGCTGAAAAGGGACATTTTACCAAGGCCTGTGGTGATAGGACAAGGAGAAACAGTTTTAAACTGGAAGAGGGTTTGTATTGTGTATAAGAATTTTTTAAAATGAGGGTGGTAAGGCTGGAATAGTTTGCCCAGACAAGTGACGAATGCCCCATCCCTGGAAGTGTTCATGGCCAGGACAGGACTCTGAGCAACGTGGTCTAGTTCAAGGAGTCCCTGCCCATGGCAGGGGGTTGAAACTAGGTGACCTTTAAAGATCTTATTCAAACCAAACCTTTCTGTCATTCTGTGGTTCATGGTGCCATCCCATGGTGCCAAATGGTTCTTGTTAAACATGTGAGCCCACTTGGCAACACTGGTACTTCCCAGCYATTTCACCTGCAGGCCTCTCTGCTTCTGATATACCTGCAGTGGCTCAACAACCAGGACTACCAGCAGAAACTTCCAGGGTGCCAGCAGCCTCCTCCAGGACATGCTCATCTCCTGTTTTGTGAGATCCACATTCAGGTAATAACTCTCATGCTCCTTCTCACACTCATTAGTTCAGACCAGCGCTCTCCTCAGAGTAATGTAATGCCATATTTTTCTGGAATGCTGGACAGGTGAGCTGCATCACTTTTCCATTGCTTAGATGTTTGCAACCTCTCTGGCATCCTTCAAATACTCCCCCAGTTCCCTCTGCAAAGCCACCCTTTCCTCTTTAYTCCTAAGGAAGGGTAGGTGCCACTTCACCCCAAATCACCAGGCCTGAGGCTGTGTGGGGTAGTGGGCTGAGAGTCCAGCTACAGTAGTTTGGTTTGAGTGCTCCACACTGCATGCCTGACTCTTCTTGCTGGACCCCTGACAAATGTCAAGACCCATGGACAGCAAGAACTTGGTTTCCCCAGAAGGGCCCCCTTCTTTGCCAGCTCCTCACCCCTCTCTCCTGCAGTCAACTCATCCTGAAGAGGTTTAGCAGGCCATCATGCTCCCAAAGCTTCATTGTGGCCCTCTTCCTTTCCTCATCCTCTCCCCATCCACCATCCCCATCCCCTTGTAAGCAAGGTGTTTGTGCAGTCCTGGGGGCAGGGACATCCAGCCCCTCTCCTCCACCTTGGCTTGCAGCTGCTTATGGGCAAAGGATACTTGGAGGTCATTACTTAGCAGTTTTTCACAGTACTGTTCTCACYTTGTCTTTGAAAAACTGCCTTCTCTGCCCTTCTTGTCAGGGGCTGAGGGTGACTCCGTGACCCTGTGGTAAGTGGTATCAATTAACCTTTGCCAGTGACCTGTCTCTCTTGTTTCATTCTGAGCCAAGGGCAACAGGTATTCATTTGTCTTTGTCCTTATTGGTTCTTCTACTCAACTTGCTGGAAAACAAGCCCCAAAAATCCCCAGCCTTGATATTTACCAAGAGTCACGGAAACTGCTTTGATTACCATGGGTGCCAGACTATGCTGAGCAGTACTGGCACCAGCACAGCCCATGGCTGGGTGCAGGACCGGAGCCAGGGAAAACTGCTGCCAGGATGCTCRCAGAGACATGAGAAAAACCAACTGCTGCTTCTCTGAGACTGGAAGCATCACTTGGCTTCCCACGGCTTTGCACATTTTTTGCTTGTTTGTGATCACTGGTTGCTGGCAATAGAAGCATGGGGGCAAGATGTTGGGAGGTGGGCACAAGCTGAGGGAATGGATCCATGGGTATCCCATGCTCACATAGAGACATCCTGCTTCTACTATGCTCAGGAAACTGCTCTGAGGGCAGAGCTGAGTGGGTCACTTGTCCCTGGTTAAGAGCATGAGTCTCCCCACACCATGTAGCTGGTGGGGTGGCCAGGGTCATCTCCCAGATGGGTGATGGAGACAGGCAGGGCAGCTGCTGTCAGAGGTGTAGCCAGCCCCAAGAGCAGGGAGCTTGCTGTCAGCAGCTCTGCCACCAACACTTTCCTTAGRAGGAAAAGATCCTTCCCTACAGTCAGCGGGTCTTGCTGGGCAGAGGTGGCACTCATGMTATCATGGCTGGAGTTTGCCTTTTCTCTGCATCTGAATCCCCAGAAGCAGAAGCCTGGGGAGCACCTGTCACTGCAACCAGGTTGTAATTCCAGGCACAGCCACTGCCTGGGATGACTTTTCCCCAAGCCTCAGCAGCCGTGACAGCCTCAGTGGCTCTGCCTGTGTGCAGCTGTGTCTCCTGTCCAGCACAGGCACATTTCAGCTCCTCACCACAAACATGGGGAGAAGTGGTGAAGGAGCTGGGACTGAGGCTAGCAGGGAGGCACAGAGCAGCTCACAAAGGCCAGAATCAGGCTTTGCAACCCATGCATTACTTGGGGCTGAGTTTGGGCTGTAGATATATTGTATGGCTGTGGGATGAGAGAGCTTAACGATCCTGAGCCTTTGGTTTTGTCTGTCAGGGTGAGCAAGAAAATATTCCCAATTAGCTGAAGTGGTGGGCTAATGTGGTAGTGAAAAACCCTCCTCCAGATGCCTTGCTGCTGAGTTAAAGTGGGTGTTCTTTGGTTTGGCTTTTTTAAGTAGAGTGACCAACTCAAGTGGACTTCAGCCCAGGGATACATTTGGCAGAACAGGCAATGGTGTAACTGCCTGTGCTGATAATTTCTTTGTGAGTAAAACCTGCCCAGGGGGTAGGGAGTGAGCCCAGGTGTACCAGGATGGCTTTAATGATTAGGAACATCTTGTGAGGAGTTTATTGAACTTACAAGAAGGAAGGAAGGACTTTCTCCAGCCCTATGCCCTGCTGTCCATGTGCAGTGTAAGTGGAGTTCCATGGGGATTGGGGAAAGGTTAGCYCCTGTTGAGGAGGAAAAGCTCTTGCTGCTCAAGGCAGGGGATGAGTCACCATGGGTAAAACTGACAGCTCTGCATCCCTGTCTAGCTCAAGGGACGGTGATAGGCAAAAAGGCCCTGTGTTAGCAATGTGATGGGCCTTTCCAGCTCTAGCTTCCTTCCAGCTGGAGCTCTTTGGAAATACCAGCATGAAGCTACTTCCAGAAGCCCACATGGATTTCAGCAAAAGCAGAATTAGAGTCTGTTTGATAATGAGGTTTCACTGCAGCCTGTCACRTCTCAGATGAAGCTTCAGGAACAGGATCGTTTGCCAGTAACCACCACCTTGTGCTGATGTTATCTAGTTTCTGCAGAATGAACTTGCTGAGTTGTCATCTGTGACACTGTCAGGGGAAGTCCTGACTCCTGACACTGCAGTTCCTGCCTCTGCTTTGCCATGGCCCCAATTCCAGCAGCATCATCTGGGCTGGTTGGATTTGCTGGACACTTGCTTGTGCTGAAACATCATGGGGCTGTCAGAAGGAACTGGGCAGCAAGGCTGTGCAGCAGGCCTGAGGTCTTGCRAATCCAGTGGAGCCACGAGCAGGCTAACACATAGTTTCTGGYTGAGGATAAAATGGCTACTGACAGCTCATCTGAAGGTGATGCTGAATGCCTGGTGACCAGACAAGCAGCAAGAGGGGGTTTGTGCTAGAGCTAATGTGTGGGTATTGGCAGGCRCCTCTCTGCATGTGAGCTACTGACTTCTGTGACAGAGGTGAATTCCGTGGGTGCCAGGCAGAGGCACTGCTGCATTATAGAGGTGTTGGCTGAGTGAGGCATCCCTTTTCTTCTGTGCAGATCTTCCCTGGAGGCAAAGTGATCTGATTCACTCACTAGCTCCAGCCAGCAGATAATGGATGAGTGGCTAAGGTAGTCAGGTGCTGGTGCATGACTGGACAGTGCAATGGAATCCCTTGCAGACAGCGTAACAGGCTGGCAAAGCCAAACTCACCAGTCCAAACAAATTCCCTCAGCTGCAGGCACAAGGTGTCCTCTGCCTGCAAAGTGGATGCAGGCACCTGTTCCRCTGTCTTTTGGATACCTGCAGGTTGCAGGATCATGTGCACAAGTTTTAGGAGCAATTTTAAGCCGGCAGTGTACCATGTGTGACATGGAGCCTCATTCAGGCAGGACTTTGGGGCAGCACATTTCTTACTGCTGTGGCTGCAAGGTCCCATGCTGCTCAGCATTGGGACCGGGGTAACCTCATTTCTCATAACCTCAGCATTTCTCCCAGCCATGCTCTGGAGCATGCCTAAATGCCAGCTGGCACCTAGGTGGTTTAGATGACAGTGCCAATGGATTCAAGGCTGTGCTTCAAATTCAGGAACGAGCTACCTGGTGAGTCCCTCTCACTCTGCAGCAGTGGGGAAAGGAGAAAGGCTGCATGAGGAATGGGATGAAGAAAAGTACATGGATCCTTTATAACTGTAATGCCATTCCCTGAGCTGCTGTGTTTGCTTCTGTCTTCCCTGCTTCCCTTCCCATCCAAAGATGGGTGCTGACCTRAATTAGGGCTGCAGGCAAATTTTCCTATGTAGGGAATAAAAGTCCCACTGGTTTGGAGTGGAAACTAGTGAAATGCCACGTGATAGAGATGTGCAGAGCAATTCCTGGCTTAGAGATAAGTCTGTTCCTCTGCTCACCCCCTCACAAGATGTTCAAAGAAATGGAAAGACAACTCATTTCACACTGATAAACTGACACACTTCTCACAGAGCCAGCAAACTGGTTTGTGCAGGTGGACAAGATGCCCTGTTGGCCAGCAGTTTCAGAGGGCTCACAAAGGATCAGGTATTGATATGAAAAACAAGGATACCCAAACCAGAAATATAAAGTTTTGCTTAAATAAGATAAAAGATGGCATGATTCTTGGACATCTACTTTGGGATTCAGGCAAAGAATGGTGGCAAGGAGCTTCTAACTTTTTTCTGTCCTTTATTTGAAACCAATTTTGGCACTATTAGTGATACCAGGAGAACCAGTTTTCAAGTTAGGGCCTTACACCATCACTGCTGGCATGTCTTAGGGTGYAGCACTTCTCCCGCATCTCATCTCCAGAGCACCATGGGATGAGGTGCTGTGGGAGGCTACAGATCACAGATCAGTGTCTGGGCGCTGGTGTTGGCAGCCACAACCAAAGCTGTAGGAAAAGTAGCCATGTCCCAGGAGGCTGGCTGCAGAGCACTTCTCTCTTGCCAGAGTACCGAAATGCAAGGTGGAAAGCACAGGATTGATGCTCATCTGAAACTGCTTCCTCTCCCTCCCTCCATCTGCTGTTCCGAGYCCCCTGGGGAAGCCTGTGGGACTTTACAAGCCCTCTGAAATAGCCAGCACTAAGTAGCTCCTCCCTTGGGGTTTGGGCATTGGACCATCAGCCTCTCTCCTTGTGTTTCTCTCAAAAAGGCATCGAAGAGCCCTGGCTCAGGACTCTGGGGGATGGACCATGCTTGGGTCAGGGGCTCAGCACTGCCACTGCCTATCCTTGCAGCCTGCTCTGGGACTCTGGGTTGTCTTGCAGAGAGCTGGCTGCAGGTGAGAGCTGTGTGTGCCAGGATGCGACAGCACATGCCAGTGCAGTGTCCGGGTGATGGGGCTTACACCCATTTGTGTGTTTGGATAACTTTGCCAGTGTGGTTCTGCCGTTCAGTGCTACATGCACAGGCACAACCTGTGTACCTTCTGCACTGCTCCCCTGTCCTCTCCTTCACAGCTGCTCTGCCCCATGCTGCCTGTCCCCCACACTGCCTCCAGTGTGCTGGGCTCCAGCACTGCTTGTACAACCACCACACATGCCTGGGCACAAGCTCACTGCATGTGAGCCCATCAGCACAGCCGCTTGTGCTGAACACCTCCTCCAACCGTGCTGCATGAGCTGAAGGATTTGGAAAGCTCTTGTTCCCACCAGATGGATTGGAGAGAAGGGAAAAGCAGCATATACACCCCCGTATTCCAAAAGTGAAGCAGATCCCATTGGGGTGGAAGTACAGTACTAGCATGAGTATTTTTCACAGCCATCTCCTCCTGAGGTGGGTGTCTCAGAGTCTATCTGCAAGAACATGTCCTGAATAAGCTGTACTCAGTCCTTGGAAATCTTGAACAGATTTTTGTTGGTGTAGGGTGGTGTTGAAGAGCATTTTCKTCTGAATGGAGTCATGAAGCAGCAACGTAATACACTCAAGAGTTGTGTTAATTTAAAAGACAAGTAATGCATTCACCACCCACCCCCATGCCATGGATCATGGCTTCAACCAATGCCCAGCACACATGAAATCTTTCATCAGGCAGTCGTCATTCCCCAAGAGCACAATTTTTGCTGTTGGGTCGTTGCAGCACTAGCAGAGGTTGAGTCCTGCTGCCCCTGTRTCAGGGCTGAACACTCACATGTGCCTCTCCTGCTCTTGTATAGCCTGGAAATGCACACACTGGAAAGCCCGAAGGAAGCTGGGGCTGTGGCCCCTTGCCATCGCCAGTAAGTCTACCCCTGGGTGGATCAGCCCTTCTGGTTAAACGGGTCACTGCCCTTCCTCTTTGGGCCTTCCCCGTCATCACTGAACGAGACTGCTGCGGAGATGAGTCAAACCGTCAGACAACATCTGTGCCCTCCACACACCCCGTCCATGCGCTTGGATAGTTCAATTGGTGGGCTCAGCCCAGGCAGCGGAAGCAAAGAAACCCTATGTGACTGGGGGGCATCTGGTAGCTGAAGCTTTTCCGTGTCCCAAGTGCGGCTGGGTGATCTGGTTCATTTCTGACCGATCCCAGAAAATAGACAAGGCCTGTGAAGACAACAGTGACAGAAAGCTTGGCAGTACTCTGCTGACCTGGAGACTCTTCTAAGTGTACRTCTGAGTACTTGCACATGAGCTGCTAAATCCCTGCCAGGAACAGATTAGAGGTTGCTCAGTTAACTGCACAACCAGTCGATCTGTGCAGGCCAGGAGAAGGAGAATGTGGTTCATCCCTTCAAAATGGCCTGGGGTGAACTCTAATAATCTGTGTCTTGAGTCTGAAACTGCCATATGTGCAGGTCTGACCCTGCCAACCTCCTGTCACCCCTTCAGGGGGGAGCTCTGGCCAGGCTTGCTCTTTCTCTCCTGTGGGGTCAGATGGACCCCAGTGATCTGAAGCTTGGCATCCTTATCTGGAAAGCTAGTGCATTTGGTGTTTTCTTTCTACAGTTTCCTTCTTCTAAAATATGGAACCAAAGAATCCATTACTAATGACATTCAGAAAAACCCACATAAAAACAGCAAAGCCATGTACTGAAGAGCCAGAGATGGGTTTGCCTGGGCAGCCTGGCTTCAGCTGTCTTGCGCATGTGATCACTCCCTGCTTTTTGCCCTGGATTGCCACCTCTTCAGCACCCAGACTGGACCTTGGCTGGAGGGAGCAATAAGCTGAACAGCTAGGCTGTCTCCTTTCTTAGTGGGGCTGGGAAACTCGTAACAATTTGGTGAAGCAAGAGACTGTGGAAAGAAGGGAGGTTCTCCTGGGTAGACAGSTGATGCCTCCCTGCAGAGCTGGGTCTGTGTCTACCCGTGCCTCAAAGTTACTCTGTGAGTCGGTGAGCAAGAGCTTTCACAGGAGCAGCCGCATCTTCCTCATTTCCCAGAGCTGCTTTAGAGAAGTGCTAAAGGTTTATACATGCAGTCACAGACATCAGGATTTGGGATTTGACTAAATTAAGTGCTATATAGAGCCAAAACCACAAAAAAATTTAGATGCTAGTTGTATCCAAAATTTGTACACAAAATGAATAAGTACTTACAACCTAAATCTCTTTTTGTCTCTTATTTTGCACCTGTTAAATAGGTATAAGTCCATCCCSTCATCTCCCACTCCTGACCTAAAAAGTTGGCTGAGAAAACATCTTCTTTTTGATAACCCTGAAGCACTCACTTACTACTGAAATAATGAGCATTAGAAAGAATCTATGAAGAAATGGAAAAGCGGGATGTTGGAGCAGGCTGACTGCAGGACAAGATGAAGGTAACACAGCCATCCCAGGGGAGAAACCCTAGTGCATCATGCACAGCATGAGAGGATAAATGAAGTGTGCTTTAGGGATTTAATTATGGGATTCCCATAATTTTGAGTGCTTGACTTACAGCCCTTGTCTTTTATCAGATRTTCAGAGTGTAAAGTACCTATTTCCTGTCAATTGGCTGGTTGCACTCAGTAAGGACTGAAGGTGTTGCTGTAATGAGTGGTTGCTCTGTGCTAGGTGGGATGAATTTGGTGGGACTGTGCTTCAGCTCTCCTGGCACAATCTCATTCTCACTCAGCTCAGTTAAGATGCAATTGCCCCAGTGACAGAGCCTGGGGAAGCTGCCCACATCACAGACAGGACAACATGTGCTGGCAGAGCAGGACATTGCAGAAGCATCTGGTGGAGAGCAGGGACTTTGTTCAACACAGCCATTTGCTTAACATCTCTTATCAGTGCTGATTTCTACGCAAAAGTCTTCAAACTCATGTGGAGAATGATAAGCAAGTTGTTGCAATTGTCTGAATATTGTAAGAAATTATTTGCATAAAATGCTACATGTGAAGCAGAAACAACCTTGGTGGTTAACAGGAGGCTGAATTTGGTAGCTGTTCTAGGCTGGATTTTTAAATAACACTATGCACTGAATGGCTGTGCAGACAAGATGAGTGAAATGGATGGGGTGAGATGCTGTTTTGAATGTTGCTGCCATAGTCTACAGCAGGAAAGAGCTCTGGAGCTATAGGTTTACAAGGAAACTCCAGCACCCATCGGTGCTGACGAAGATGATTGCACAGGTGGGACAGAGCAAACTGTCTTTGTCTTCTTCAAGTCTTCTTCAAAGACTTTGAAGAAAAGGTGCTGGCTGAGAAATGTCCCATAGCTCTTTGTTTTCTGAGGAACCCATAGTAGTAGTTTATTAAAAAAAAAATATCCTTATTTAAACCCTGGAAACATAAYATAATACATCCCACAGAGGCAGGATTCAACCTGGACTTCTTCTGAGAGAGGTTTCTTTCCAAGCATTTCATATAAGAGAGGCTTGAATAACTTTCCTGAACTGCCCATCCCAAGGTCTTCCTAACCTCATCTTGCTTCGAATGTCAGACCTTTACCTTTCCTGCTGCAGTTGGAGCCTGTTGCTGCTTACCCTGCTCTGGCTGCACAGAAACCAGCTGACCACCCTTTCCATTACAACATATGAAAGACTGTTGCTTCTTCACCACCCACTTCCCACCCCCAAGAGTTCTCTTGTCTGGGCTAAATGGGCCCAACTCCTTTCTCTTAATGCAATATTTCTATGTGTTCATCCTTTGGATTTTTTTCTTCCGGACTTCCCAGGCCTGGGGACAGGTCCTGACCCTGCACAGGCAGCACAGGGCAGTCATCTCCTCTGCCTTGCTCCAGAACCCCAGGTCAATACCTGGCCCCTTTGCTGCTGGCAAAGCTTCAGTTTTCAATGCTCTGCAACCCCCAGATTTTTCCCTGCTATACTGCCGCCTCAGTCGGTTATTCCCCAGTTCTTCTACCTACATCTCACTTTGCTTTACATTTGCATTTGTTCTTGCTGAAAACTGCATCTTGCTGCTTTCAAAACATTTACCAGGTTGGCCCTGTCCTTCCCCTAAAAACCTCTGCAAATATCCTTTCTCCACCAAGCTGCTGGTATGGCAGTAGCCTAGCACTGGTGAGTTTTTCCAGTGCCACTGACAGTGATTTCACAGCTCCTGTGATCAAGGTCAAAGGAAAGTAAATGATCCCAGAGAGAAAGTCAGGGGACGCTATTCACAGTCATTTAAAATGACTGTAAATTTAGTCACCTAAGTCAAGGACAGAGATTAGGAGACTGGCTCCTGAGGCTCCCCCTCAGAGCAGAGGAGGGCCTGGGCAGGGGCAGCAGGAAATCAGCCTGCCGTGTTGTGCCTGCAGCAGGTGCCCAGGGCAGCTCCCACAGAGCTGTGAGCAAGTGCTGGTGGAGCCATACTGGTGGTTTCTGCTGCTCTGGGTTGGGGACCACATCTCTGACCAGAGAAATGGCATGGGGCACTCAGTGTCTGTGAGGAGATGACATGGCTCCAGCCCAGCCCAGAGAAGTATTGTGAAGCTTCTGCCCATCTTCCTAACGGGAAACACTTGTYTCACAGCATGCTTTTTCACTCACAAGAGGCAGGAATTCATTAACATCATGGCCAGCTCAAGGGCAAAGACCGTGTTTGGACAAGGCAGGAAAAGGGATGCTCTCTTAGTCCTGCTCAGAAAGACCAAGCATCCACAACCTCTCCGGTGCTGTTCTCTCCTCCAGTGTCTCCATCAGCTGTTAACAAAAGCCTAGCTCTGGGCAAACCAAGGTGCACTCAAAATTTTTCTCCTGTGGATCAAAGAGCAGCCTTTGCCACGGCCACATTCTGGACAGTTTTGCACTGACTGTCCAGCTCCTGCCAAGACACTCAGCTTCCCTCACCATCTCCTGCCAACAGCCTCACCGCCTTCCCAACTGCGTCCCTGCGGATGCTGACCTTGCCTAGGTACAAAAGGAAGGAATTCAACTTATTTTTCTAATAATGGAACAAGGATATTTTTCTCTGAGGAAGGAGYTCCCTCCAACCAGCAGCCTGCAGAATAGAACAGGCCAGGGAGTCTCTGAGACCTGCTCAGCAGCAGGAGTGTGGTTTCCTCAGGAGAGTGGGAATCCAGCRGTGTACTTCCTGGAAAGGAAGTGCCGCACAGGGCTGCGGAGTTCAGAGGAAGTGTAGCGATGCAGTGAGCTAACGGATCTTTCAAGGGCTGTGCTGCTAGCTGGTGCCTTGGGAGGCCTGAACTCAACACCTCTCATCTCACCAATGCCTTCAGCTACTCCATTTCCAGAGCCAGCTGCCCCAGAAGAGCCCTTACGTGCTACAGGGGGGCTGTACTTCCAGGAAATTGAGTCCACCAGGGTGGCTGGTGCCAAGCAAGCAAACCCTTGCAGCCATGTTAAAAAGTGTGGTGGATCCTAGCATTTCCATATGGCACACCAGGAAAAACAAAATACACTCAATGCTGTGAAATGTTCAGATAAAAGGCTAAAGGTAGAACACCTGTGCCACAGGATGTTTCTAAAGAGGGAAATGGAGCATTTTTGCTGCTGGAGCTAAGTTAGGCGATTTCCCTAAGCCACCCAGCCTGCAGCCAGCCCCACACAGTTCTTGGTTTGTGGCTCCTGTGTTGGCTCCATGAGTGGGAAGGATGGGAAGAAATGCCAGCAATGCCCATGCAAGTCTGCACTGTGTTCCAAGCACGTACTTCTCTGCAAGTGTGTTTTATGTGCTGCAACCCAAAAGCTGCCAATGCTCATGCCCTAATGACYACTGCATCTCAAGTACCCTTGCCTATGCCCTACTGCTGAAACTTGCTAGCTGTTCCTGCTTGAGGCAGGAGAAGCTCAACCAAAACACTAATAAGCAACAAAGCCCAGTAAGTTTGGAACTGGGAATTTCTGCCTTCCACAGGAGTGGGTTACTGTGGGTGGGTTCATACCTGTTTCTAGATYTGCTCCTTATTGTACATGTAAGAACTTAGCAGCTCCAAAGTCTGTGGATGGAGAGCCTGTTGGCATGCAGCTCTGGCTCATCCTGCTGKATCTGGCAACAGGAGTAAATCAGAAAGCAAATGGTCCCTGCTTCGGCACTTCCTGCTCCTGCATTGTCACCTCTAGAGCCACTAGCATGGGGTATTCTGAGGGCCCCCCTGAAGCACTGCTGTCCCAGGGGCTGATTGCACATCTGTAATTTTCTGAGGCTCATACTAAGGATAAAAGTAGTCCCAGAGAGCACAGACCAGGGGACAAAGAAGGGGATCCAAAGCAGCTCTCCTTGCTGTCATCTGCATGGGCTGATCCATAGATTTTTATGTTTTTAGCACTTTGTCTGCCAGGAATTATATTCCCATTATGGGCCAGTGGTGAAATACTARTGAATGTTTTAAAGTGCTCAGCAGCTTTGCTTTATAGAAAATACTAGTCCCAACCCAGTTTGAACATTCTATGATCCTGAGCCTTTCTTCTTAAATAGGATTGGTGCTTCTTCTTGCCCATGTGAACTGTCTGCACAAACAGTGTTTATGTGGCACCTGCCGAGGGCACCCGTCCCCTCCCAGGACCCGCGTCAGTGGTGTYGGGGGCGGCAGGACAGGGTGGGTGGGTTGTGGGGAGCTGGGAATTTCCTCAGTTGCATTGGGGTGACCGAGGCTACCTGGGGTTGGACTGACCTCCTGCCTGCAAGGGCTGGCATGGCAAACAGTGCCTCTGGAATTTCTGGGGCTCCAGTGGCACCTCCTCCGCATTGGCCTCCTTTGAAGGTCCAAGTTTCACAGCCAGAGCTGGGGCTTTTCTTCCTTTCCATCTCTGCTGTTTGTCTCAGAGAAAACCCGTCGCGCTGTTTTTCAACTGCCTGAAGGTATTTTTCGGGGGTTTTTCAGGCTATTTTGAAGCTCATTTTTCCCAGATGTGCTTTTTTTCTTCTTCCTTTTTTATTGGTTTTTAAAATTTTTTTTCTGCTGTAACTTTTCTTCTTTGCCTTAAAGTTTCCGGCCACGTGACTTTCAGCTTACATCCCCAAGGTTCTGAGAAACCACAGGAGGCTGATACCTAAAGGGAAGGTGCACAGGCTCTGAGAGGAGAGGCAGCGAAAGTGTCGGAGTGCTGGGCAGGAGGACAGAGTGCTTCTGGGACAAGTGAGAGCAGAGAGCCAAAAGCCATATYAGAGGTGACAGAGGAGGACAGAAGACAGGCAGAGAACCAAGACTGAAGGCAGGCACACCAAGACCACAAGGAAGCTGAAGAGACCCTGGGAGCCAGAGGCAGGAGCCATGCCCCACAGCTCCGACAGCAGTGATTCCAGCAGCTTCAGCCAGTCTCCCCCTCCCAGCAAGCAGGTAAAGCAGGGCTCTTCCCCAGCCCTCCCCAGCTGGAGAGTCTTTTGGGATGGCCCGTGGGTGGGCAAGAGGTAGGGTGGCACTCACTGTTGGTGTTTTCACAGCACAATATGGCAGAGCTTTCTAAGAATGCCTATGGGGAGAAAGATGCAGGACTCAGCCAAGGGTCCTGGCAGAAGCTCCAGCCATTGAGCTGGATATGGGCAGAGGGAGATGACCTGGTTACCTGGGGCTATGCCAGGGGCAACTGGGGGCCCAGGATCCCCAGGCATGGTGGATCCTGCGATACACGCCAGGCAGGCAGGGAGCTTCAGTGTGAGTTGGTGTTCTGGAGAGGAGCCTGAGCAGGCACCTCCTGGCTGTGGACCAGGATGGCTCAGGAGCAGCCTGCCAGCTTCCAGCTTCTGTGGACAGCACTCAGGACCCAGAAAAGCCCTGCCACTTTGGAACTGCTTTCCTTGCTGTTCAGCCTCAGAGGTTTTTCATGTAAGTAATGCTTCACAAAGGGATTTGCGTACCTTAATGGTGGGTCTTTTGTTAGCAGAGACAGACACACAAGTTTGAAGTATTCTCACCGCTTTTCTATCTAAGCTTTATTTTAGCTGTCATTTGCCATTTCTCTAGGGCTGGCTACAAGACCAAGTGCCTGAGACTTTGCTCAGAAATCATAGGGATCATTGGGGCAGATGATTTTTGGCTTGCAGCCAAGGATGGGGATTGCATCCTGGCTTGGATCCTGGTAAAGAAAGGAATAAAACACAAGGTTTTCCAAAGGATAGGGACTGTACTTGATGCAGGATATGGGACCTGATATATCTGAGACATTTTCAGGGTATTGAAGGCAAGGATAAAATGATTAAGTTCGAAGAAAAAGGTATCTCGGGCTGGGGGAAGAGGGAGAGGATGTGGACAGATAGATGAGCTGGGAAGATAACTTTTGTGGCTGAGTTTTGTAGTCTTGTGGAGAAGTGGTGGTGTGAATGTTAGAGAGTCCACAGGAGGGACAGTTAAATATGAAAGTAGAAGGTGAAAGAGTCTGTGTGACCGTTTCAACTGTCAGAAGGCAGGAGCAGGACCAGGTCTCAGCAGAAAATGGCTGGTGTGTGAAGCTCATGACCTTGAAGCCTGGAGACCTGTTCTCCTCTGCCTAAGGGGTTTGTGAGTGTTGCAGTCAGCATTGCAGGGATTGCTACCAAGGCATGCCAGAAAAGAGCAAGGACAGAGATCAAAGAGCTGGAGCAAGTAAGACCCRTGTTAAAAACAAAAGCTCTGAGTCTGTCTAGTTCAATAAAGTAGGGACCAAACAAAGTTGTGAGGGTCTGCAACAAATAAAGCCTGAGGCAGAAGGGTGATGGAGAGGGGAGSGACTTGCAAAGGTGAAAAAAGGAAAACACAGGCTGAATATCTGAAAAAAGTGGTGTATCCAAGTGGTATATATACCACTACCCTGCAGAGAGACAGGAAAGGAAAAGGTTTTCTCTGTGAGAATTCAAATTGTCTTTCTTCCAGAGGGAGGTCTGTACTCTGGTCCATCAAGCTGTATCCCAGGCCTGTGTGTTGGTGAAGGGAGAGTGGTCATTTCCCAGCTGTGCTGGGATCTCCAAGGATATCAGATGTGCCCCTCCTGGCAACAGGGATACCAAAATTATCAYAGCCATGGGCTATGGTTTTATGCTTGTGTGGAGGGTGTGTATCCTGTGTCCTGCGCTTCAACAATGTTATCTGCTGTGTCCCTTTCCCATCTACTGCCCTGCAGGAGAAGGGTGAGGAAGGACATTACTCAGTCATTTCCATATCTTGTTTTCCTAGGACTCTTCTGATGACATGAGGAAAGTCCAAAGGAGGGAAAAGAATCGCATCGCTGCCCAAAAGAGCCGCCTGAGGCAGACCCAGAAAGCAGACACACTGCACTTGGTGAGCACTCCCACCTTTTCTCATGCCCTGTGCTGTCATAGAAGACAATGTGCTTTTCCCCTGGGGCTTGGAGCAGAGATGCTCAGTGGAGGCAGAACAGGAGAAGTGAGGCCAGGGCAGGATGTAGGAGTCAGCGCTTGCAGCGAGGGCTCACAGCCCAGGACAACTGCCACCAAAGCATTAAGTTTTACAACTAGTTTTGAATACATCTTTATCTCTGTTTTTCATTACTGATTTCCTTTCCCTGCCTCTTCTGACCAAGTTCTTTGAAAGCACAATCTTACCTGGGCTGGCTCCCGCCAGGTTTGTGATTCATGTCATCACTTATGCAAAGGTGCAACAGCATACAAAAATGCTTTTCTGTGGCAGTGCAGGCACCTTCTCAGCTCTTCTTGGCGTGGAGAATTAAATGCTTTTCAGGAGGGATGGTCACTTCTGGCTTGTGTGTGTTTGGGCAGGAGTACATAGTCAGTGTTGGAGCACAGGGGCTGTGACGCTTTGCATTTTGCACATTGATACATGCAGTCCCAAGTATTTTGGGCCACTAGTGGGAAGAATGAAGAACACACAGCCTGTAGTGGGTAGAAACCATCTTTATCCCTGTGCTGGGCTTAGCTGTTCTTTGAAAAGTGGCAGCTGAGGTGATATTCAAAAAAACATCCGTTAACTTAGCAGTGTTCATACTCCCCCATATCACCATTTTTGGAAAAAATTCTTGAGAATTCAGTCCTGAACCTTCCTCCTTACACAGTGACCTTAGTCCATGGTTGAAACTAGGTTTAAGATAGAAATTTCACTCTTTTCTCAGTAACAGATGAACTTTCTGGAGCTGTTATGGCTCTAGGCTGATTGCATTACATCTGCCAGCAGCAATGGCTCTGGGCAACTGTGTCTGAGGTGGTGAAAACACCCTTTCCTTGGGATCTGTGCTCCCTCCACAGTAATCCTAGAGGTAGTTATGGATTCTGATCTTCCCCCAGGAAAATCTTGCCCTAGCTGTGCACTGAGCAGAATTGGGCTGCTCTTCTTAGAGCAGATAACAAACGGTTTGCTAATGAGGTAACTACTGCCCAGCTAGCATTGAGAGTACACAGTCCTTGCCTTCCCATTGGGATGGGGCAGCAGGGCTAAGTCTAGTTTCTATCTAGACAGGCAGATGAAAAAATGCAGGGAGGCAMGTAGATGATGGATGGTAAATTTCTGCTAGGTTTTTTTGCAACTTCACTGGACAGTGACACCCCCCCCCTTGCTGCTCCTGGGTTCATTCCCTGAATGCTCTCTGCCTTTGGTCGATTCTGCATCAGGGACTTTGTTTCTCTGATATGGTTCTGCCCAGAAAARCATGGCTCAGTTTGAGCTATGGTGGTATGAAAGGAGCCAACAGCTCCACCTGCCCCGGGGCTTTCTAGCTTGTATTTTGAGGGGAATGAGTCATGGGAAAGCTGGGACTCCTGGCCCCTGGGTGATTCCCATCAGTTCCTGAGTTCAACAACGGTCATGATTTCCAAAGCAGTTGGTCACGCCTGAGAGATGCTGTTTGCTGTGTGAGCTCCTGCTGTGACAGCAGCTGTAAGTTCTGGGTGCATTTCAACCTGTGCTCAGARTGGGCACCATCAGGAGTCAGCGTGGCAGCGGAGGGGCGAGCAGAAGGTTCACGTTGCCAAGGTAGTGGTGCAGCTTTCCAGAGCCTCCAAGTGCCGGGTGCTGCTTTAGCTTTCTCGGCTGAGTTTCCAATCCTCTGGTTCTGCCCATGCTGCTGGCTCCATGATCAGTTAATGCCTGCAATGCTTTGGCCTGGAGCTGACTGCAGCTCAGCAGAAGCAGAGGTAGCAAAGGCTTTGATGCTCTCAGTATTGTTGAGACAAGGCTGTGCATCATTATTAACCCCTTTGTTGTTATTCTCATTAATACCAGTATTAATTCAGTTCTTCTGAGGCCTCAGTTTCTCTTTTCTTCTGACTCAAGCGTCTCCCCTTGCTCCCCGTCGTGCTGCTGCTTTGCCTGGCTGCTAGCAGGAAGCAGTGAGTCTCTTCTTTCCAGGGCAATGACAGGTTTCCTGTGGCAGGTGGTTTTCTGGTTAAAGACGGCGGTTATTCAACGTGCTCTCCCCCGGGGGCTGGGCTGCCCGGGAAGCGCCCGGAGATGTGCGTGTGCATGAGAGGGAGTGAGAAAGCCTGGGCGGGAGCAAGCCACAGTCAATTCTCGTAAGCCGGGGACGACGAGCGTGGCTGGGGCTGCTGGCATCKCAGCGGTACCCGGCCTGGCCAGCTGGGGGAGGAGGGTTTGCCCAGGCGTGGCTCTGTGATGAATTTACCAGAAGTATGTCATTCTGGAAATTCTGTGGGGCAGAGAGGTGCAGGACCGCAACCCTCATCCACGCTGAGGAAGCCCCTGTGGTTTTGTCTCCTCAGGAGAGTGAAGACTTGGAGAGACAGAATGCTGCCCTGCGCCGCGAGATCAAGCAGCTGACAGAGGAGATGAAACACTTCACCTCCATGCTGAGCTCCCACGAACCACTCTGCTCCATCCTGACATCCCCTCCACCACCTCCAGAAGTGCTTTATGCCACACACTCTTTTCACCAGCCCCACATTAGCTCCCCACGCTTCCAGCACTGAGMCAGCCAGTAGGACAGCAGCCTGCCAGCTCACCTGAGGGCAAGAAGTAACTTAGTGGAGCTGGCTTTTCCATCCAAGGGAAGGAATCGGACAGATGGACATTCCTTCTTAAAGTATGTACTCTGAGTGATTTGCCTGAGACTTGCTCCCTGTGCAGAAATGGCAGAGCCACCATGAAGCATCTTTGGACAGTTTCCAGCTTRGGTTCTGGGAAGAAGAGGCAGTCACAAAAGGGCACCAACTCCCTTCTCCGGTCCTTGTCAGGGGACACTCACAGAAGTGTGCAGCACATAAGAATGGCTGGCTGTGGCATGCAACAGCAGAGCTCCAGGAAGAGGAAAGGGAGCAGAGAGGGAGGGGAAGCTTGGGGGCCACAGAGTATCAGGGCAAAACTGGTTTATTTTTGTAAAATAAAGATTGAAAATGTTTACCTCTTTGTTTCCAAAATGGGATTTGGGTTACTCCTAAGGCCTGGCACGATGCAGTAAAGACACAGGCAACAACAGGAAGGGACAGCTTGGAGCCCAGGAAACAGCCCTGCATGTGCAGGAGTCTAATCCAGGGCCAGCAACCAGAGCCCAACATTTAGAAGGGGGTCCCATGCATGTAGGCTGGGCAGGCTGAAGAACAATGGTTTATGGGGTGTTGGGGTCCCTGGGGAGGATGGGTCCCTCCTTGCTGCAGGGCTGGACCTGGCTAATGAGTCTGACATGCCATGTAGCATCACAGGTCTCTTCCCTGCTGACCCTCTCAGCTCCCTGCTACTGGTGGCTATGGCTCCACATGCTCCCCTTGCATGTATGGAGGTGCACTGCCATGTTGTGTCAGCTCACATACAGGTGTTGGTGGGCTGGTGGAGCCTTCAGCTTGGCCAGCAGTGCAGCTGGGAAGGAGCACCATGGTGTGGAGGGAACTGGTCATGTTGTGCTGGAGTGCACAGAAGAAGCAGGACCTAGCAGGACTCTCACTCCAAGGCACCCTGCTAAGGCATGTAGCTGCAGCCTACATTCTTTCCCCTTGCCCATCAGTCACAGCTCCACAAAAAGCTGCTGCACTACCTCGTGCATTGAAACAGATGAAACCTGAAAGGTCAGAGAGGAGCAGATTAGTACCTCTGAGTCTGATTTATTGGAAACATAAGTTGGTCCATGCAGGCAGTCTCTGCACCAGCCAGCAGTCCTCTTAGCAGCCCCACTCTGTACACAAGGCTGAAGCYCACCTATAGTGCAGGTTCTGTTGATAGCAGTGGCTCAGGACTGCTGCCATCTTCAAGCTGCAATCTTTTCAGCGTGGAGTACCACAAGCAGCGCTACTGATGTAGCCTTTTAAATAAGGGAAATAGACCAAATTTGTAGAGATCCTTCTTTCAGGCACAGAGAAGCAGCCTTTTTCCGGATGGGTTTGGACCCATCATCATAGCCCCCAACAGCAGTTTGGTAGTCTGTAATGTGCTGTGCTGTGCCTGTTTTCTCTCTCTGGTTTGTGCTAGGAAGATGATAACCAAACACTGCTGTGCCTTGCAAGCTGTCCTCAGTATATGTGCATGTAGCACTGTGATTTCTCCTGCCATGGCCTGTTCAGAGGTTTGCGAGCCTCCTGCCTCCAATTTCTGTGCAACCATGGGAAGCACTGTGGTCRGAGATGCCTGGTGTCAGAACATTGACCTATGTATCACCACCCTACAAAAGCAGTGCTGAGGCAATGGGTGACTGTGCTGGCCTTCCCTGTCTGTGTAGCTCTGCCCCCTGTCCCGAGGGGCATGTGCACATTTAGGGAAGCACATAGGAAAGGATGGGGTTATTCCAGCCAGGGAGCTGGGTTTCTGCATCTGCGATATGCAGAATAAATCTCCAGGAACAATTTCAATGTGTCTTACACCACCCCTTTGTTAGATCTCACACCAACAGGCTTCACTCTAACCATTGGTTCAACAAACAGAGCCACTATTTCCTTGCACAGACCATGCTTTGAGCCAGCCAGGCTCCATAGGCCCTTCCCAAGGTGCTTTTCTCTGGAATTTGTCCCCTTTAAGCCCGAGAGAGACAGCTGMCTCCAGCTATAGATGAGCTTCTCTTTACAGGCACCGCTTCTGCTCCTTGAGCTTCTGGTGGATTTTCTCCCAGATTTTTCACTTTCACTGTTCCTTAAGGTTTGGATATTCCCATGCTTCCTGATTTACAGTTAGAGAAAAAAGCTACTGCTAYCTTGCTTGGGGTTTGCTGTGGCGGGCACTGCAGGATCATGCTCTTCACTGGAGGATGCACCAGAGTCCCACCAAAGCTCGCAGTGTTGCCTACAGGGACAGATCTCCATCCTTGCAGCAACCTTTGTGTTTTCTCATGGCTATAAAGTGCTAATCTTGGTTTTAGCTGCAGATGGAGAAGGTCCTACCCTGATGAATATGTCACCTATGCCCACATAGACATGAAGCCAATATTTTTGTTGCAAGCTGTCAAACTCTAGATCCTTCAGGCTGGGTGGGGTGCTGTGTAATGCCCACAGAATTGCTAGACCCACTCACTGGTAACGTCTCCGACTTATTACTGCAACTCAGAACGAAAATAAGTGGTAAGTGGTGAGACTGGGAGATGAGTTTGCAACAACATCCTCTCCAAAACCTAAACAATATTCTTGGCATCATCAGTTAATGTGTCCTCCCTCTGCAAGGCTGTCTGTGAGCTGGAAGGCCTCGTGGCAGTGTTGTGATGAGCCATTCTGGCCGTTCTGGTGTTTGCTGGCACTAAGAGACACATCTTTCAATCTGACTTGTCCTTGYCTTGGTCTTGCGCTCTAAAACCTGATCACAGAACTTGAACTGCATGGTTCAAGCCGGTTTTGACCTCTGCTTGCTTGGAGGTGTCTCAGAGGCAGTCTCTGTTATGAAGAATGGTTCTCCTCGGAGAATATCCTTATCACCCAGGCAGCAAGGGACMACATATCCTTTCAGCCCTTTCAAACAGTGGTTGGAGAAAAGATCTTTTCTTGAGGCTATTTGCAGAGCTGCACAAACTGCTTGTTCCAGCTGCGTGAGGAGATTCCTTCACTTCTGTACTGGTGTTGTCTCTTGCTTCTCTTTCCTGGGCTTCGGGTCTCTTCTCAAGACTCCTCACACAACTGCCTTTGACTTCTAAATAGCCAGGTGCCTGTCCTCTGGCGTGGCCCTCACTGCTGTCTGCAAATGAACTGCAAATGAGCCTAAATGAGGAGCAAGGTGCAGGGAGGTGGCCAGAGCAATCATCTCCCATATCTTTTGATTGTCTTCTCCTGTCAGCAGTGCAATTCCTGTCATTTTCATTTCCGTGGCATCTGGCATTTTCTTAAGTGTGTGTGTTATCTGGTCACGCCCAGCCTTCAGGAGCACTGTGGTGCTGGCTGCTCCARGGGAAGGGGACGCTTCTGGGCCCACAACTGGATAAACCAGGCGAAGCTGAGTCTGTGGAAGCCTGTTCCTGCCCCAGTAGGATGTCAGAACCTTCTGCTACGTTACATAGCTCCTCATTGAAAACTCTCTCAAAACAGTGCATAAATTAGGGCTCACAGGAGGCTGAGATTTTTCCAGCAGGGAAGGCCAGAGAGAGAGACAGCTCTGCTCTGCAAGCACAGCCTGCCGAACACTGCGTGTGTGCTGGCCTCTGCTGGGCAAAGGCTGAGCTCTCCCAGCCGGCACCTGCACTCCTCTTGGCAGAGCCACTTTGGCRAAGGATAGATTAAGCAGCTCTGTTGCCCATTTTGCTGTGGCTCCAAAGTATTTATGCACTTGTTTTACAAATCCCATCTCAGAATTCACTTCTGTTAGTGCTGCCAGCTTGCATCAGCAAGAGSATAACCTCCTGCATACTGAACCGAAGAAGCAGCCCACAAAAGAGCCTCTCTCTATGCTTCTTGCAATGATCACAGTGTACAAAACAGCACTTGTCATACATAAATGCTGCCTGGATGCTAATACTTCAGCACACAGAGATCAAAGAAGATCAGGAATCACTGCTAAGAGATGAAGTCAAGAAGAGAGAACCCAAAACGTGGCATGAAATGGTGAGACTTTCTCTTAGCAAACAGCACTGTGCTCACTTTCTCTGTGTTCTGCTATGTTTCTGGCACCTTATTGACTAGCGATCTTGAGGAGATTTGAGCAGTGAGGTAGCCATATATGTATACATAAAGTTTTTTTAGGTTATTCAARAACCTTACCCATCTAAATGTTAGGGAGTGGATATTCATCACTTGCCAGGACAGGATTTCAATCAGTGTGTTAGGGTTAGAACATGAGACTRGAATTTTTATTGCAGCTGAGGTTGCAGATACCAGCTCCTGAGAGTACTGCTGCTTCAGGGATAGCCATGCAGAGACAACACACCTTCCTCCCAAATCTTGTATCAGTTCTGTGCTTTTTCCTAAGACACAATCAACTTTTCTTCCCTCACAGCAGTGGTGGTTTGGTGCCATGGTCCTCAGAACTTTTCCCAGGTTTGTCTTTTTTTGCTRCAGTGTAAGTGGAAGAAAGAAAAGGGACATGCTTGAGTTCAGCATTGAGGCTATGCACATTTCCAGCACTCTTTTATTATTAATTAATGTCAGCTGCAAGCAATAGAAGATTGAAATATTTTTCTTGTGTCATTGCCATGAACTGTTATGACTCACTGAGATGGAGGCTGGAGGATGCTGAGTAAGAAAGGTTTACATACTTCGAGCTTTGGTAATTGGGGTTAATCTGTGACCCTGATCTGGACTGGGCATGTAAATCTATGGCTGAGTTTTGAGGCTGACTGGRTCTTTTATCACTTCTTTTATCCTGAGCTGAACAAAGAGTTCTTCGTGTCTCATGTGCGTGCCTGCTGCACACCAGAGAAGTGAGGTGGGTTTACTCCCAGGACAAGGATTATGCACAGCTTTCCTATAGCCGTCTGTATCTCCATGGCTTTTCACAAGCAAGGGTTGAGAGCTGGGCTTACATACTCAAGCAGCACAGCAGGCTAACCACAGTTAAAAGTTTTTGGATTAGAGCTGGTTCTCATCCAGCCAGATCAGAGAGTGGGGTAGAACAAGTTGACATCTGTTTGCAGAAAGCCATGCAGATGTAGCATAAACACCCTGTGTCTGGCGGGGTGTGCACTAACCAGAAACTGGCACCTTTGAGGTACCTTGCATGCAAGTGCTCTTCCATCCTGTGTTCTCCTTTTTCATCTTTTTCTTGCTGCAAGGAGGCAGCTGTGAATATTAGCAACTCAGCCATGCCTCCCATCTACTCYTCACGGTTCAGACGTACATGCTTCATCCACACAAACATTACATCTGACCTGGACAGGGTTAAATTAAAGCCATTGCTCTGTTGAAGCCATGCCTTGAACAAGGAGATTGGATTTGCAAAGTGGTGGTAGTTCAAGCTGCGGTTGGGCAAGCCCTTGCAGTCCGGGCTGGAAGTTGCCGAGTGGAAAAAAAAATCCTGTCCCTGGCAGGGCCACACAAATCACAGTAACACTCTGTGCTCCTGTAAAATAGACATGGATGATGCATCCCAGAGAGTGAGAGCTATATATGCAATATGATGAAGGAGAGTAAAACATTATTTTCCTTTCTTGAGTTGTACTTTTGAAAGGCCTAAAACTTAGAACAGTATAGGTTTGGTGCTCCAACTTAGCGCCTGCACAACTTTGTTGGTTCTGAGGTCTTCAGTCTTCTCTAGATGAGATTTTAGGCTGTGCAATTAAGCCATTGTGTTTTGTGTAGAGGAAGGTAGTTTTTGCAAAATTTTGAGTGCTGCAGAGGTTTCCTGCTGCACTGTTATGAATGGAGTTGTCCATCACTGTCCTGTATCCAGCTCTTTACACTGAAAATGCAACAGGAAAGATTCTTTAGGGTTTAGGGTATCAAAATAATTGTGTGTAAAAACTACTGTAAGAAACCAGTCCTTTACCTTGTGGCTCTCGGGAYGCAGAAAGCTATAGGTGCCAGCAGAGGGCTTGCAGGGTTCCCAGTTCCATAGGGGAACACCACTGGTGTTGTCCAGCTCCGCAGCCCTGACAGACCATGCTGCACGGTGTGTCTCCAGCTGAGCACTGCATACAGGTGTGACCCAGAAAGGAGGGGTTCTGCCAGCTATTCGAGTCTTGTCATTTAGTCTTATGACACAACTKCCTGACCACTGAAGAACTCCCCTAAAGCAATTTGGGTGTTGAACCCAATAGAAAACCTTCTCCCTCCATTAATGATGATCTTTTAATCTTTCCTGCAATGTCACCTGGGAAAAGTTGTGTGGGATATATGCAGACAGTTTTTCTAGACCTAAATGCTATCAGYCAAAATGTGATACAGCCATCTAAGAGCTAAGCTAGTTAGGTTTTGTAAGTGCAATGATGAAGTTTAGAGGCACAAATAACAAGGTGGAGAGTTTGAAAGCAAGGAACGTCCTGTGATMCTTTGATGTTAGATATTTCCCATTTAGGGGGACTTTAAAGAACTGCATGGATGTTAAAACCAGTAGATCCTTGAGTATTTGCTTTTTCTTAGCAATTTTCTCCTTTTGTTCACCTACTCCTCGAATCTCTGAAGCAGTGGGGGAGAGAAGAGACACCAAGGAATTATACTTTTCAAAATCATTTTCTAGTACACCTTTTGCACATCTTCCAAGCCATTTCACCATTTTCACCATTGCACGTTTTCACCATCTGTTCATATCTCTTTGCTTGTCATTGAGCCCTGTTGCCATCTGGATTATCATTGCTGTCMCCATCCCTAGCATTTACATTCATTGGGTGGACTTTGAGAATAGCAAGCTTGTTGCAAGGTGTGTTCTTTAGTCCTTAGAGAACACGAAGGAATTGTATGTACTCATAGGTCATAAAGACAGTGTATAKTCCTGGACTGTCCCTGTTGGATTTTGGGAGATCAGTAGAGAAGAAAATTACGGAGAGGTTAGGCTCTATCTGGTCTGTACTGTTATATTTAATTTGGGTCCTGCTTCCTCCTCTGATTTAATACATTCCAATCTTCATGGATACTTTTGKCTCTAGGATCCTATAAGCTTTTTAGCACTTACGTTAATCTCCATGTCAAGGAGATTTCCCTCTAGCTTTAAAATCCACTTCAAGGGGTTGTCCTGAAATATAAATAATTTTTCATGGCTAAGAAATTTTTATATAAATATGCTGTGATGAGGGAAATCCAAAAGCAGCTGCTCTGTTGCTTCAAGAAGGGAAAGAGGCATGTGAGTAGAAACAGATGCAGCAATAGAGGAGGAAATGCAGAGCACAGGGGTTTTATTTTAGTATTTTATAATTAGAAATTGGCAAATTATATAAAGGGGTGATTGAACAGTTCACAGAATCAGTAACAAAACAGTTACTGAAATCTAAGTACAWGGATTCAAGGAAGTGTGAGCCTGCAGGTACAAAAAATACCTGTCTGACTCAGCTTTTAGAAGCCAGTGTCACTTCCCTGCCTGGCTCTTGTTCACTTGACAGGCTGCAGTCATCAGAGACTGGGCACTACTTTCATGCATCTGATTTCAGCTATTATTTACAGCAGAGTCTGTGTTTTAGTAATTCTTGACTTATCATTTGACCTTTCTGATAGAAATAAGACACTGGAGCAGATGGCAGGCTCTGACTTGCTGCGGATTTTATGTTGATGATGACTAAACCTGAGGATTTTTGAGAGAAACWTAGGAGCTAAAGGTGGGACTAAAACAAAACTCAAGATGACAGACTGTTTCTGACCCCAGTCTGGAGTAGGGCGGGAAGGAGACAAAGGACCCTACATGTTTCTCAGTCCTCTCCCATATAKCAAAGTATTTTTCTRTGTGTGTGTGTTCTTTTTTCAGTCATGTATTAAKAAATTTGACTGTGCTCAGTGTCTTTCTGACATGTGACTGTATCTCCTCTACTCCTAATTTGTTTTCTTTATACTTTTTCTGCTTGTTCCTTTTCTTCAAACCACATTTAGTCACTGATATCTTCCTCTTTGCTGCCCAGAGACTTATGACAGCAGACTGCCATACAGTGCCTAATTCCATTATCCTGCATTCATCTGAGTTTACAAATTAAAGATGCCATGGACTGTGATAATACTTTCAGTTACAGATAGCTAAAGTTACAATCCTACAGTCATTTTGACCTAAATATAGTATGTAGGTGACATRTTTAAATTAGGCTGGAGTAATTTAGTAACATCTTAACCATCTGCAAATTTGGTTCCTTGCACTGCTAAAGGGTTTATTAATAAATGATGGTCCTCTGAACAAACTCAGATTTCCATCTTAAAAATTGCCAGTGCATTTATTTTCTTGACTTTGYTTTTCAACTGCTCTTTAATCATGATAGTGATTACCTCTGTGTAATTTCAATTTCTATATAATATCATGGAGAATTTTGCAAAGATATTTTCAAATCTTATGATTCTAAAAGTTATTTTTCTGTACTATTGCACTGTTATATCCTTAGAGTTCTCAGACTGAGCAGTTGTTGAACCATGATAGTCGTTTTACTGCTCCATTTCACCTCTGCCCTCTCTGCACCGCTATCATTCATTACATTCCTGATAACATTTAGATTACAAATTTGTTACAATAAATTCCTTTGTTCTTTCTGTTGTCTCAGTGCAGAGCTTGGGGTTAACTTTGGTTGCTTAATTTAATAATAAATGGAACTGAAAACCTCTTTTCTGGCTTTTGCTTCTGAATTTGCCTTCTTACTCATTAGGTAAAAGGACTACATTATGACTGTGTTGTATCATTGAAAGAAGCATCCCAGGTGAGGCTGGGGGTTCATCGGCAGAGCTGCGAGCTGAGGAGGGAGACAGGAGGGTTTGCAGATGTGCCTCGGGGAACTTTCAGCAGAGTACATGGAGAAGACTGCACTGGCTTAGCTGGTCTCCAGCTGTGCTTCTGACAACTCTGGTGGGAGTAGGAAACCTATGCAGGTGACAAGAAACTCTGTACGGATACACAGCAAGAGCCATTGAAACTGACATTTGCTCTCCTTGGAATAATTTGTGCAAAGCKTTTTTTKGTTTTGGGGTTTGTTTGKTTGKTTGGTTTCTTGCATGATAAATAAAACCATAAAGGCATCAAAACCATTTGTCTGTCTTTGGTCCTGACAGTAGGTAGGTAACTCAGAGGACACCAGCAGTAACCTGCGACAGTGTTCCACCAAGTATGTGAAAAGGCTACATTATGATTAGCTACCAAGTATATACAAGCCAGAGAAACTGCACTTTTTCATTGGCTGTATTCCTTTGTTTCAGGAATACAACACCCTAAAGACAGTACTCCCATTTTTCAAAATGAATTTTGACCTGTGTATGAAATGCTGCAAAAGAGCTGAACACCACCAACAAACTTGTGTCCTTGTGCTGAGGAATGTTTATGCAATTCAGGTAACTTGATGCTAATTGAATGAACTGTAGCTCACAAATGATCTCCAGGCAGGCATCTGCCAGTGTTGCTAAAGTAATGGGAAAACAAGCGCGAACTCATTAACTGCGAGTTCCCCATGAGGGCGGAAACAAACATCACTTTTGGCTCTTTTGCTTCAGTGACGSTGAGATGTTTTAATTTTGACTTCACTGGATATTTTCACTCTATAGCGTGCCACGTCGTGAAGAAAAACATCAGAAGCCAACCCAAAAGAAACCCAAACCGGTTCTTCCCTCACAACTGCACCCTGGCATCTCTGGCGGGGTCGGGCACTGCCCACCCGCTCACAGCCTCGCCCAGGTCACACTTCTGCTCAGCCCACGTCCCGTTCATCGCTGGTGGCCGAAGCTTCTCCTCCCCCGGCGCTCGCAACACCCAGAGGGCCGCTCGGCGGGGCCGGGCAGTGGCGGGGGCGGCCGTGGGGAGGGGTCGCGGCTCTGCTGCGGGGCGGGCAGCGCATCTGCAGGGCCCAGGCCGACACTGCCGCCTCGCCGGGGCCGGGCGTGCCCACCCCGGGCGCCCGAGCCTTTCTCGGGCCCGCGGCGGGGCGGGGCGGCCGCCACATCCCTCCCTCAGTCCCTCCCTTCTTCCCGCGGCTCCGCCGGGACCGGGATGCGCGGCCAGGGAGAGGAGCCGCCGAGCTGCGCAGGTACCGGGGNCGGGCCGGGCCGGGAGCGGGGGTGCCGCCTCGCTCGGCGGTGCCTCTGAGCCGGTGGGGCGGCCGGGCGGGGCGTCCCGGGCAGGTGGCACCGGCGGGGAGCTGGGCCGAGCCGAATCGAGTCGAGTGCGGCCCGCGGTGCCGGCATGGTGTTACAGGAGCCCGCCGGGGCGCCGAGTTTGTCTGCGGCGGGAGGGGCCGCTGATGCCACCGCTGAGGTGCGGCTGTCCCGGCTTCGCTGGGCCGTGCTGCTGCTCTTCAGCAGCTACTCCCTGTGCAACGCCTTCCAGTGGATCCAGTACGGCAGCATCAGCAACATCTTCATGCGCTTCTACGACGTGAGCGCTTTCGCCATCGACTGGCTTTCCATGAGCTACATGCTCATCTACATCCCCCTGCTCTTCCCTGTCGCCTGGCTGCTGGACAAGAGGGGCCTGCGCCTCATCGCCGTGGCTGGCTCGGCCCTCAATGCCGTGGGTGCCTGGGTGAAGCTGGGCAGCCTGAAGCCTCACCTCTTCCCCGTCACCGTCCTGGGGCAGGTCATCTGTGCCCTGGCCCAGGTCTTCATCCTGGGCATGCCCTCACGCATCGCCTCCGTCTGGTTTGGCTCCCACGAGGTCTCCACYGCCTGCTCCATTGCGGTCTTTGGGAATCAGGTAATGTGCAGCTGCACCCCGKCTGGCCAGGCATGTGGGGTGGGCTGCCTGGCCGGAGAACTGGAGTGCAAACCAGGGAGGGGTAAGAGATGCACAGGGCCTGGAGGGCAGCAGCAGGGATCACACGAACTGACACGAAGGATGCCACTGGGTCAGCAGAGGCAAGTGGGACCTACCTCTACAAAGTTCGGTGCAACATGGGGTTCAATGTGATTCTGGCTTTGAGAGGTCTTTGGCTCAGGCTCTTCTCCAGTGCCCTTCACTTCCTGTGCATTTGAATCTCCAGTCYAGGGCTGTGATTCAGTAGAGCCATGAATGGCCTGGCAGGGGTAAAGTACAGTGCTGAGAAACTTTTAGGTAGAGTGTCCTTCAAAGCTTATATCTGCAGTTTCATCTGGACTTGACACTGCAATATCCTCTTCCTGCTGCCAACTAGATCTGACAAAGGAGGTTCACTGTCTAATGAAAACAGTACTTGTCACTCGACCCTGGGGGAAAAGGACTTTAGCACTTTCATACCTCTTAAAAGTAGGTACAGAGTTTCCACAAGCAGTTGCTTTGAAAAAAAGAAAAATTCCATCAGCAGTGTGAGGTCAGCTCCCCGAGCACTCTTCTATCGGTGCGGGTGCCAGAGGCCAGCGACTTGCACTTGCAAACTGTGACTGACTGTCTTTTCTTGCAGGCAGCTAGTGCTTGGAGGAGATAAATTTTTACACAGCTTTGAAAGGATCAGGGAAATAGCTTCTTGACCCTTGCACCTGAGCACGTGCTCATAGCAGCTGAGCGAAGCGGATAGGCCAACACTGATGCATAAGTGAAGTGAATCTGGCTCAGCAGCCCTGACACAAAGAAGAGGAAAGTAGAACCTGGCATTAGCTTCTAGGCTGGACCTGTGCCCCTTGCTTTCAGATCCAGTGTACTCCCCTACAGGTGATTCTGTGCACCATCCTGGACCATTCAGCCTGTGGATGGCTGTCGTTCAGRTTTGAATGGTTTTCAATTTGGATAGCTTCTAATGCAGGCTGCTTTTTCCTGTGTTTCTGTGTTTTATGGATACTGCTGAGGCAAAAAGAGGTAAATCCTTGGAGATGGTATTTTAGGAAGTGAAGTTAGCAGAACAGCACTAGGGAATAAAGGAGACTGCTTTACATCTTCTGGAAAGAGAAAATATACTTATCTTTTCTCAGAGTGCATCTAAGCTTTCCCTTTTGCTCTTATCACCCGTTCTGGTGGGCTGGGTTTTATGTGTTTTTAAATGAATCTTTAGAGTGGAAGGCATCTAACGTGGCATGAGCAAATAAGTAAYTGAGCTTTTGCTGTCAGACTTTTTAAAAATTATTCAGGTGGAGTTACTCAACAGTGTGCATTAGAAATCCAAACAATGAAGCTATCAGCCTGTGCTATATGCCTGTACTATACGCCTGTGTGGAGCCATCATCATCCTAAAAGGAGTCACTTAATATAATGGTTGTGAAAAGCAAACTTTGGCTACCCTTTTGGTTCTTCACACTCCTCTGGCAGTTGAACTGACATGACAATGAGACCTCAGTTCAGTACATAGTCTGCTTTGTCAACTTTCCTTTTAGAGAGTTGGAGAAGTCAGAAATGGCAGTGACTAAAGACAAAGCATAGTCCAGAGGGAAGACCTATTAATTCCCAAAGTCAAGCATAATCACAGTGAATGAAAACTAGCTTTTTTGTTTACTGGTGATGTTGGGYGGGGGGAAAAAAATTGAGGCATCAGTTTTTCCTGACTGCAGTTAAAGACTGTGTGTTAGGGAGTGTTAACATAGGGTATAATACAGTGGTTTTGTAATTGCAGTATAGTAAATTACTCCTTATGCTCATTTCTCTACAACTGTATGGTCTTCCTTTCATTGCCCTGCCACTTAGTTTAATTATTGTTATTATTGAATACCAAGAACTGTTGTCCCTCTCCATCAAGAATTTCAAGCAACTGCATGAAGCAGCAGGAATGTGTCRCTGCTTCTTTATTTGCTGTACTTGCCCTCTTTCTGCTCCTGCTGTCTTGGCCCCAGGCTGCACCTCAGCAGTGCTGCCCTGAGGAGAGTCCTKCCTGCTGGCTCATCTCAGTCTGCTGAGGCCATGTCTGCTCAGGACACCGCTGCTGCTTGCTGGCTGATGGTAACCTTCAAGTTCAAASTTAGCCCTGAACAGTAAATCATTGAATCAATCAGACCAGGTATTAAATATTCTTTAAAAAAACAAACAAGTCCTTGTAAAGAATCAGAATCACCTCACTTGTTTCTGACCATGTGTTAGCTGTCGTATCTTAAGTGCAAAGGAAGGTTAGATTGAGCACTCTTGAATCAATGCTGAAGAGCTTCTGGAAGAGTTTCTGCTGGTTTTCATGACATTTTACTTTCCCACATTTCAACAGGAAGATGTGTAGGTGTTTTCCATTCTTTTTACTTGTCCCTGCAAGTTCATGTATGGGGAGGTATAGAATGAAGTTGGCATGTTAGATGCTTTGATGCTTATATATTAGTGTTATTAAAATACTACTGGCTTCTCATTGCTTGAAAGACAATGAAAAATCTATATGGACCCTCTCCATCAAGCTGAAGAGMTGGGGTAGAGAAGTGATATGGAAAGTTCACTAATGTCCTTCAGATATATTTGAATATTGGGAGGAATTTGTCTGACTTGCTTATGAAATACAGCAGTCAGTWGTAGAGTGCCTGCTACATCATCAGTGTTCCTTGTGGAGGACCTTGGTGCTGGATACCTACGTGAAGTCCTACACACAAGAGGTGRATAGGGGAGAGTGGTCTGCATAAGGCCATGCTGCTTGCATTTTGGTGTATTGATTCATTAGCTGGGTCCCTCTTGGGGCTGAGGTTCAGTCCTGACAGGTAGCAGCAAACAGGCTTCTAACTTCTGTGCTGGTGGGAGACGGCCCATCATTCTCTCTGGTGACAGGACTGCAGTGGGAAGAAACGCTCTGCTGAGATATTGGTGTTTGCAGGAGTATGGTCCTTGCTGGAGCAGCAGGTTTTGCCTCTTCATTTAACACACCTGCTTTTTTAATTTGGGGATGAGGAAGCACATGGTCCTTTGGCATGGCAGAACTAACATGGTGGCAGGGATTTTTAGGTAGCAAGTTAAGTTTTCGGGGAATTTTGAAATTTATAAACTGGAGACTGATAGCCAGGTGCCAACTCTCTCTTTCAGCTGCCATAGTGCATTGCTGGACTGCTGTGCCTGGGTTTTAGGCATATCTCAGTCCTACTAGTTTATCTCCTTGTTGTCACTTGACAGGCAAGGGGTGTGGGCAGCATGCAAAAGAAGTGTATAACTGTGTTGCACACGGTGAAAGAACATTTGTGGTTTGGTTTATATTCCTTTGCCACTGGTATTGKTTTTTTTTGATTGAGAGAGACCTTGTACATGGTTCCTCCTGTTTTGACAAAGAAACAAACAGCTGATGGGCTTGGGAATAAGGATGGGGGAGTGTTAAGTGATCTTTTTGCAGTAATTTTGCCTTTTTTTCTTTTCTTAAGCAGGGGTTGATAAAAAGTGATGTGATCTGGGAGGAAAGAAAACTTCAGCCTCATTTTAAACTCTGCCTCAGGGGGAAAATCATGCAGCACCTTACTGATCCTCAGGTGGGGTCTGTCCCTGTTTGTATGTAGCTGCCATGTGACTTTGGAGATTTAGGGTTTCCATAACAGAAACAGCCTAAGGCAGTGGTTTTAGGTGATATCTGAAGCCTGCTAGGAGTGCCAGTCTCAAAGTGATTAGGTGATGGCTTTTGAAGTGTACAAACCAGATGATAAGCTGTGAATGAATTTCAAAAAAATGTTCTCTCACTCCTGATGGGTCCTTTCCTCCTGTTTTGAATTGGGAGAAAGAGTCTGCCTGGGGTAGTGGGTGGGGTGGGTTTTGCCATATAATTGGATCTGCAWCATGTGAATGGCCATTGCTTTTGGGCTGTTGAGCCTACAGTGCTGTTTGTGCTGAGCATGTGCCATTGTTTGAAGTCTGCCTGACAATTCTGTTCTGTACCTTTTGTCCTTCAGGGTTGCTGGTATCTGAAGGTCTAAGAAACATTGTGGAAATGTAGAATGTCCTGTGGAATTCCTGTCTTCCAGTCTTTGAATGGACTTCTAGATCTCTTTGGCTGTTCTGTCTTTGCTGGAGGATTCCCATCCCTTCAAATGATTCCCTGTTAGAAATATGGGCAGGTGGTGATCTGTCTCACAGCCCTCTGTAGCTTGGCCCTGTATCTCCCAGAGTTTTATCTGTCAGAATAGAGTTTTTAGTGACAGTAGCTAATGGTTGACCTGGTAGCTTGTAGTGGCAGTAGTTAATGGTTGACGTTCTGCAGTGCTGTCTCCTTTCTCTCCCTGAAGAAAAAAGGGCAGGGTGGATCAGAGCCCTTGGATCTCAAGGAGTGCTATGTGGCCAGCTCTCCAAGTTTCTGGGCGTGGCTCAGTGTGGGAAGGCAAGCTGACCAAATAGCAATGTGGCTTTCACAGGAATGCCTACATTTCTATAAATGGACACAGGAGCCTGAAATGAACTTTTTCTACCCATTTCATGTGGTGCTCCCTTCCCAGACATATACCAAAGGCATCTCCCCCTTCTCTCTCACAGAAGAATTTAGCYTTTAGGTTAAGTTCTGTGTGGGAGTTTAAATGAATGTCTGCAGTGTTTCTGATGGTAGGGTCTATCCTATGGCACCCTCAGCACTTGCCCCGCAGGGTCCCCAGTATTGTCTCTATTAGGTGACTGTAGTATTATAYCCTCACTGAGGATTCCAGTAGCAGGTGAGGTAGCAGTCAGAGCTGAAACCCCTCTTCTGCTTTGTTTTCTCTCTTGTCTACTGCTGTTGTTTTGCTGTGTTGCATTTCTTTCCCAGCAGACTGGGGGAAGGTACATTCAAGGCTGACAGGCCCTGAATGACTCGCACAGGGGAATAGTCTTCAGTGTACAGGATTTCATCATATTAAGCATTATGAGATGATGCCACAGAAGCAGAAGTATGATGAGGAAGGGAGTTTGCTTTGTTTCCAGAAGAGATTTGGTTGTGCAAGTACAGTTTGGAAAAACAAAACATCTTCCACCTCTGTGATAAAATAGACCTTTAGTCCTGTCTTATCRTAAGGCTGGATTACAATTTTTCCTTTCACAACTTGTGTGCTTTCTGCTTCTTAAAACACTGGGAGAAAGTTATGTAAGCTGTGCAAATATGTACATTGACTTCCTGATTATCTGGATTTCAATAGCTCTTCTAATTTTGCTGTCAGTGCTATGGAGAAGTATCTTCTGAACAGCAATCTGTACAAAAGCTTACTGTGTAGGAATTGGCAGCTTCTGCTTAAAAAAAGCACCTCAGTTGAGCATTTTCAGTTYTCCAGTAGCATGGAAAGGCAGCTGGGACATGTGCTGAGAGCAAGGTGTTGGGAAACCCATGTGCATTTGGGAGGCACAGTGTGTGAGAAGGCAGTGGCTGCCTGATTTCTGCAGGCTGCGATACACGAATTAGAGGGTTAGAAAGTTCAGCTACTCCKGTGAAATGTCAAGGTTACAGTTTGGGGGACGCCCATGTAGTTAGAAAAGGAGGGAGGTTATAGAACRTAGGACAGAGCTTTGATACACGGGCAAGAGAAGAGGAGGAGACTGTGTTGTCCGGAGCTCTGGAACAGGCCTCTCCTCAAAGGGGTTTTCTAAATGAATCCACTCAGAGGGAATGTGGAGTCTCTCCTCCTAACTCTCCAAAGTCTTGGCTTGGGAACTTGCTAATCATGGTTGCAAGGTGTTGAAATCATGGTGTCTGAAAAACCTGTTGTCGTGGTGTTTATCAATCTTTTGATTGCTCCAGTTTCTGCCCACTTGGCCAAACCAGCAGGCTGCTGGTCTCAGAGTTTCCTGGGACTCCTGCCTATGCTGGGCCTCTTACAAGTTCACATCACTTTTCTCATCTTCCATTTCTGATTTGAGTACTTTGTAAGAGACCATTTGGTATGTTTGTGTCCAAGTAGTGTGGATAGACTGTTGACATGTTCTTTTGAACTCCTGGGATCAATATCAGCTGGTTCTGATGCCTCATAGAATAAATKAGTTGAAATAAATTGGGTAGTATCTTCCACTCATAATGCTTCAAATTCTTGGTATGTGAAGAGGTTCTGTTGATGTGGAAACCTGAAATACATATCATGTYACAAATGATGGTGCAAGACCTCCCTCTTTCTCAAATGTTCTCCTTCCACAATGGTCACCTTTTGGCCCATCTGTCAGGTTTCCTGATTTTGCTGTATTTGAAGAGTTTTGAAAGCTGTTCTGATGCCTCTTTTGGCCTAATTATGGTTTTACTTTAGCTTGGTCCAGCTTGCTGTCATTTTTCTTTGCTTGAAGGAATAATGTCCAGTTTTTGACCTGTGTAATTTCTGGTTTTGTTGGTGGTTTGTTTGGTTTTTTTTGTTTTTTTTTTTTTGTTTTTTTTTTTTTTGGTGGTCTTGGGTTTTTGTTTTTTATTTTATTTTTGTTCCTTTACTCTGATCTAAAATATTTTGCTTATATTCTCGAGGCTTACACTGAGCCTCTGATTCAGTGTCTTTGCATAGTCTTAATGCCACATGCAAGCATTTAATTTCTTGAGCTTTTCTTCTTAATTTCCACTTAAYACACTTCTTTGCACTTAGGCAGTTTCCTCTTGTGAGTTATATATTGCTGTAGTGTTTTGGAGGGTGTTTCCTTTTTTTGTTGCTGCTGCAAGCAAGCTGAATTTGAATGCAGTGCAGAACCATTCTGTAATATTGATCAYAGTCACACTGTGCTGTTTTAGGTCAAAATCACAAATTGTGCTGCCTCTTACAAGTTTTCCTCAGAAAAGAGTATTTATGGAATCCAAAAATGCAGTCTCTGCATCATCCCTGTCATCACGCTTATTTAGCTTGCAAGGGCATTGTCAAAATTTCTTACTGTTGTATATTTTTGCTATTGCAGCATCTCTCTCTCTGTGTCTTTTAACATTTTAATTGACCTTCTGGATTTGGTGGTCTCCTCTGTYAACATTTATACCTACTTATGGAATTTTATAGGGTTTCTGTATTCCTGTTGCTGACTTAKAGTTTTCTTTGAGGTAAGGGTCCACTCCCACACTCCTCCATCGATCATTCATTTACAATTTTTATACTGATACACCACTGGTTATCTTCCTTTAGCAGATTCTTAGCAGCTGACCTTAGACATGTCATTTTCTATTTCAAGACTTTGGGTACATTTATACCATCTTCTTAGCTACTTGCTCTTGGTTTTGTTGTTTGTTCTTGTACACACTTGAATAATGAATACGATGTTGTTGTGACCAGTCCTTGGCAAAATTAAGGTAGGAAATATGTTCCTTCTATTCTTTACCAGTCTTTAAAGAATAATTTAATAAAAAAATAAAAGTGCACTCTGCCGTAGTTGTTGACTTTCCTGGTAGTGTGTTYAAAAATTACCCCAAAGTCTTCTTAAAATAAAGCACCAGCAGTCTGATCTTGTGGAGAGATCCTCAGAGATCAGGACAGTGCTGGGTGTTTTGGGTGAGAGGATTCTGAGTGATGTGCCGAATTTTGAGAACAAACCTATATATAGGTATTGGAGACCTATCTGCCTTTATATAGATTGGAGATRCAAATTAACTAAGAGGGACAGCACTATGATCCATTATGACTGATGGTCTCTGTAAGAAGGGTAGCACAAACTTTTGTAGAATTTTTACATGGCATTATTTTCCCTGATGTGCAAGGTATGGAGAAGGGAGAAACATTGTTTTTCCCTTTCTAAARCAACTTTTAAATTTTCTGGTTAATTGGTTACAGTGTTTCTGTGGGCTGATGGCAACGTGCCTAGTAACCTGCTGAGAACCAGGCTAAAAGTCTCCTTGTGAAAGGTAAAGTATGTGCAGTGTAATACTCACCATGTTGTTGTTGACAGCTTGTCTTCTTTGATAAAAATGATATGAATAATCCAGGATTGTGAGTGTCATTCAGGAAATCTCCCATTTTAGTCAAGTCTAGGGGCCTCATCTTCATAGAATTAATAGCACGAGTTGCTCTGAAATATAAAATTTAGCTCCTATTGCTATGATTTTTTGTCCATTGTGCTACCTAGTTCTTATCAAAGGTATAATGAACTCCTAATGGATAAAAGTTGTTTCTTTTTGGGGGCRGAGAAGACAGAGGACAAAACATCCATTGATGGTTAGAAAAAATTATCAGGAAAATTTTTCTGAAAAGGCAACAAGTAGCCCAAGGCTAAGTCTGACCCAATGGGTAAGTGATGACTATAGGACCTCCCAGTGAAAGATTTCTGAACAATTTGCCACACAGACTCTCAATACCTTCTCTGCTAGGTATATCAGGTAGATCCTTTTTCAGGAAGGAGCAGCTGGAGAGACACTGGAACAGATTGAATCTCAATTGTGGTCCTGGAGAAACTTAAGTCAAAGGTCAGAATAAAGCATGGATCTCTGCTGTTGTTTTGCTGCTGTTCAGCAGCTCATGTGGCTAGCATGTGATTGCAGAGAGAAGGAAGCCAAGAAGTACCTAGCACAGGAATCCAGCCTAGTTCTTCCAAGAATGAAACAGTGGTAAGACAAAGAGTCCGTTTCCAGAAAGATCTTTGTAAACCTTAGTTGGGAAAGGGTGGAGGGCACATGGGAGACCTGATATATAAGAGTCAGTAGGACTTTTCCCTTGAATGGAAAGGAGCAATGTTGAGAGTCTCTTCCTCAAAGGTTAAATCTTTAGGAATGCTCTGGAGATAGAAGGGAAGCCCAGGGTGGCTGTGTCCTGGGCCGACCAGGCACACCAGGTCTGCACAGGCCCCAAGGAGGGCAAAATAAATGTGCTGCAGAGGCAAGCAGGCTTCTGCCCTCTACYAGCAATCTCTGTGAGCTTCTGTGTTTGATGCCATTACCTTTCTTGTGCAGCTTCAGGCTTGTGCTGGGAAGGGGGAGGCATGCAATTTGATGGAGATTAAATCTTGAAGCCTCTAAACTAAGTGATAGTTTTGCTAGGCAGTGCAGAGGAGGAGAGCCAGCCTGACTTGCTGTGATGGAGGCTGGGGATAGGCCATGTCTGAACAAAACTGAGCTCTGGCAAGTTTAGTCCTGTGTCAGAGCCTGTCTATGCCATGTGGGTGTCAGGGCAGTTTATCCTTCCTAATGGTCTTTTAAGTTTCCTTGTAAACTTTTTCAGTCCCTGACTTGCTATCTGGGATGGCACAACTTTGATGTACCTTCAGTCTATGTAACCAAACCTCAAATGTTCATATTCCTGACAGAACCTTGAACTGGTAGGGCACATCTGTAATCTCTTGGTGGCTTGTCCCACTGGCTCTCTGCAATGTCCCAGCACCAGGAATGAATTTAGCACAGATATCTACTGCTGTTCCTGACCCAGGTTATTCTAGGTYCCAGTGAAGGGCACTGTTTGACACAAGAGAAATTTGGCCAGACATGGTTGAAAGTCAGTTGTTTGTAAGCTACATAGGGTATCTGCCTGAGGGTAGCAGATAGCTCTGTTTGAATCATAAAAATTCTTCCTGTCTCAAAAATCTACCAGTTGGATGGAGGAGTAGGGTTTTTGTGGAGTTTTCTGGGGCTRGAGGACACAAGCTATTTTTCATCCTAACTACCAGATATGGCTACTGAAATATATTTATTCTGAGATCTTTGTCTTGGCCAGTGAGTGAATCTTCCATAATGAGTCTATCAGCACTCCGGAAACATGGAGACATGTCAGAGAAAGCATGCAAAAAGCCCAAAGAGGTTTTGCTAAAAGGCAGCCTGGGAAACATGTCTGAGCTTGTGCTTGGGTTACAGGGCTCTTGCATCTTCTGCTCTGTGTGCTGATGTGCTTCCATAAGGTTTATGGGCTGCACAGTACTTGTCTTCATTAATCCTTGCTTTCTCTACTCTTCAGAGCTGTTTATCCAGGGACAGTTGCCAAGCCACATCACAAAAACAACCTTGACATCTAGGATACTTGCCATCAACATTTCTTTGTTTTCAACTGTGATGTTCTTCTAGGTTCTCCTGGTGGTCATAGGGTGAGCCTTGTCTCAGGAGGCTGCTTATTTGAAACTGTGTCAAAATTGGCTGAGCCAGATTCATATCTCACTTACTTGGGGTGGTCAGGTTTCTATCTCGGCCCTCGCACTTACCTGGTTGGAAAATAGATTTGTTCAACTCATTAACCCAGCAAATACTGTGGTTAGTTTTGATAGTCTTGTTTTCTGCCATTTTTAATGGGCAAGACTGGATTACATGTTGATCAGGCCYGTGCTAGAGCAAGGACAAGGTAAGGAATGGGATGTGTGTGTGGACAGGAACGTACATTTGTGGAGGAGSTCAGGGCAGGCAAAACCTCCACTTTGATGGAGCCAAGTATTCATTCTGCTCAATTCTGTTGTAAAACCTTGCCTTGAATAGCCTGACAGTAGTAAATGCAATGGGCAAGCCTCTCTTGTGGCCTAATTGCAATGGGTATCTGGCTTTTATCTCCTAATTTTTGGGTGGTAAAGAAGATTTTCATATTGGCTTTGAGATTGGATTAGGCTCATTTGAGAYCTGTAGGGTAGTGGCAACGTTGTGGTTTCATGTTGTGCCTCTGTTTATCTCCTCTCTCCTGCTCAGCTTGGGATTGCTGTGGGCTTCCTGCTCCCTCCAGTTCTGATTCCTAATGTGGAGGATGTGGACAAGCTGGCCTACCACATCAGCATCATGTTCTTCATGACTGCAGGTGTGGCATCAGCCCTGTTCATCCTGGTCATCATAGGTAAGGAGGTGGAAGTGTGCACATGAAACCAGATGGGACTAAGAAGATCAGCTGATGTGTGAGAGGAGGTTTCTGTGCCAGGAACTGGGCTGGGTAGGTCATCTGGGGATGTGTCCTAGCATGCAGCYGACAGGGTCATGCAATACCATATCTTGCTGCTTCAAACACTTGATGAGCAGCACATGTAGAAGGGTGTATAAGATGTTGTGAGTGAGCCTGCCAAATTGTTAATTTGGTCTATTGCCTGCACAATAAAATCCAGGCATGAGTAAGTCCTTTAAAAAACAACAGAAATCTTGCAAGTTTTGTAGTCACCTTCCCTGCAAACAGAGTTCTGGGCCTTGGGTTATGTCTAGGACCTGACTGCCCTTAAAGAGAAGAGAGAAAGAGACAGATTATATGGCATCACAGGAACAAGCTGTTCCCAGTTATGAGTGGACAGAATAAAGCATTAARGACAATAGCAGGACACTAGAGGTGCAATTCCTCTGCCTAAAACATGAAGTAGATGCCAGATCTTTAGCATGAAAGGCTGGAATTCTCATTGGAGAACACAGTTTATTTTCTGAATTCCATGCAATTTTTTTGTTAGGCTCCTCTTGCCAGTTTGTTCATGTTGCTGGTGGCTGACTCAGATGTAGACTTCAAAGAATGTGGGGCAGGGAATAGACAAGGTACTAAAAAGACTGTCTGTGACCTGGCACAGCAGTATTGGCTGTGGCTGGGATTTCTGGATGCTACCTCAATGCTATTAAGGAGCAGCAGATGGCTTGGCCTGAAATAAAACCTGGCATAGATTATTCTTCCCTGGGCAATRGCCCCTGCAGAGCACTAGGCCACCTTTGTCAACTGACTTGTTCCATTCTGCTTTGTCATTTGTAAATCCACATAACATGCATTTGGCTGGTCATCCTTCTAGAGACAAAGGCAATAATAGTCCTGAGAACTCTTTTTTTGCTGCTGGACACTGCCTACACAAAAAGCTAATTGAAGGCAAGGTATTTCCCTTGCCAAGGTGGCAGGAATTGCTGTTGGAATAGAGCTGTTCTTTCCTCTTCCTTGATAAGTTCATGCATGGAGATCAAAGCTTAAGGACAATGGTGTTTTATATACTTGGTTCTACTAGCCCCTCTGCTGTCCATCAAATGGCTCAGTGTGTGCTCAGGCCCTTCAATTGCACCATTACAAACAGATGTACTTTGTGTCTGGTTTCAGTTTTCAAGGAGAAACCCCCGAACCCTCCAAGCCGAGCTCAGGCCTCGATCCAGTCAAGACTGACKGTGGAGTATTCCTACATGCAGTCGATCCTCAATCTGCTCTGCAATGCCAACTTTTTGCTGCTTATGGTCACTTATGGTAAGGTCTGGCCTTTTTTCTTGTGCAGTTATCACTGCTTCTCCTGCCTCTCTGTGCTCTGCTGGGGCAGTAGCTGGCTTGAGTTGTTTTAGGGGAGCATAAGGATAGCTCCCCTTTGCTGCCACAGACCAGGAGTCTTTGTAGCCCAGCACTCCTCAGCAGCATTTATGAACAAATGCAGGGGGGAGGAATGAAAAAWGGCGAGCACACAGAGGATGATATGCCCCTACAACTGTTCTCYCAGTCTTTGACTACTTGCTGTTCAGGGGATTTCCTTATCTATTCTTTTATTCTTTTATTCTAGTTGTTTAGTTACTTGCAGCAAACCAATCTAAGTGCWTACCTAAGAAATATGTAGAAGTGTCTGAGTGCAAGTCACAGCACTGAGTGAAAGTCATTTCCCTAGGCAAGGATATGACTGCCAGACATGACCTCAGTAGAGGTCATGTGGAGTATGCAGATGTGCAGACTTTATCAGCTTCCTAGGCAGTTCCTGTGAAGCAACTGGAAGGAAGGACTGGACAACATCTTCTTATGCCATCTGTCCTTGCACGCTGAATTTGCTGCTTGCTTCTGTTCAGCAGTCTTAGTCTGTTTCTTTGAGGGCAGTGTGGTGTATTGAATCTATTCCCTGATGCTAAATTGGCGTATGAAAAAGTGTTTTTCTTGTTAGCAGAAAGACCATTGTGGTCTGTGCCTGGCTACATAATAGGCTATACTGTAATGACACCTAGTCTGTGGGTAGTTTTGTCCTCACTCTTTCTATCAGCTTGCTATGGAAGCTTCTCATGGGGACAGTTTAATATTGCTGAAAGTTCTGTGCATTCTGCCAGCAWATGTTTCTGAAAGACCTTGTGGATGTGGAGGCAGGTTGGAGAGAGTGAGATGGTGACTTTGTACCTACTGAGGATGCTAATGGTCTTTGGAGTTGTTGGAATCTCTACTCCCTTCCTTCTCAGTGCAGTAGACTTCTAGAATGCCYGTCTCCGATTGCCCTTAAACTCTGCTGGTTTGCATTGCAGCTGCTGGATTTGCCTTTTTTTTTTCCATACTTTATAATGCCTTCTCAGAAAGTGAAGACAAAAAAATCTGTCAGGCAGACTGTGTCTAAAGTTGGATTGTATCATCTCAGTTCACACTTGCCCTTCAGGAAAAAGAAAGAGAAAAGCATTCACTCTAATAGGCTTAAACAAGTCCTAGAGGAGAGACAAGGGCTCTCAGTACAAACAGCATGTTTAGAATCTGACCTTCCTGGGATAATTCTCTTCTGGCAGTCACAAACAGTGTGGAAAATCCGTTCAGTGGCTCATAATTCATTTTCTCTTGCTGCTGATCTGTGCATTTATTTTGCTCCTCTCTGTGTCAGCCTCATGACAATCTTCAGCTTGATTTGAGATGGTGACTGTTACTCAGAGAGGGAACTATGCAGTGCAACTTCTTCTTTTTAAACTTGGCTGGGTTTAAAACGGGGACAGTTTTTCCTAGTCAAGTCAAAAGTTACGTTGGCCAAGATTTAAGACATCTGGAGCCCCATGAGTGCAACTGAGTCATCCTGCCTAGCTAACACAAAGATATCTGCAGCCTGTCAGCTTTTGTGTTAGCATAACATGTCARGAAAGAGAGGGGCATATCTGCTGCTTGTTCATCTCTCCTGGCTGTAGAAAGAATGGGGATCCTTCCACAATGCCAGGTCAGAACAGATCTGCAGACCTCTAGGGTCTTGGTATTACCAGCTGCCAATGGTTCCTTTCTTGTGGCAAGACTTGYAGTGCTGGAAACAGTGGTGGCACTGCTCCTATGTCAGTGCTAGTGAACTGTTTTTCAGGAAAGCCCTCAGAGAACCTTTTCCCCAAGGCTGATGACACTGCTTCCATAAAGCTAAGGCATAACAGGAAATGGACATTACGGAATTCCAAGTCTGTGGGATTGRGCTCTGCATTGGAGAGTTGCTAGTGGGAGGCAGTAGGCAGGAAAAGGATGGGAAATTCTGGGAAAGGTTGATAAAATGGGAGTGATAAGATGGTCTTAAAGAATCGACATTTAATGGTGATGGGGCAGTAAGGAGGAGGTGGAGCAGTGAGGAGGATGCAGGGAAGTGAGATCTGCCTAAGGAACCATTGGGGAGGATTACAAAGGTGAACAAGGGAGAAACTAAGAGTCTGGCATGTAGGTAATAGGCTGCCTACCTGTGGGAGACCTGGGTTATAGTCTGAGGCCTGATAAGGGCTCCTTTTGTAGGTGTATGCAATACTTCCCTATTGTGGCCTCTATAAAACAGAGGAGATACTGAGGTATCAAAAATGTTATTCTACATTACAAGCAAATYAGGGTAAGTAGCTAAAGAACCAGGTGGTGCTGGACCTTCAGATGTCCTGCTTTCAGCTACTGGTTCTGATTTCCCTCATCTGAGTGGGCAAATGGCCACTTTCCTGTTGGGAACAACCATTACAGTTTTATGGACATTCAAACAGCTGTAATTCTCACAGAAGCTTCACCGAGCAACTGTGACATATAAAGTGCCTACAACTTTTCTCAGCCCTCACATATGCAAATGTGACACATTGTCTTGATTCTTCGAATGTTTTGCCTGACTCTGGTGCCAAGTGTCGCTGCCAACTCTTACTTTCTGCCCAACTTGGGAGCAGAGGCCCTTCTCTGTCTTGGAAATTGCATGCTTCACAGAGATGCTGTAAAGCTGGTTTACTGAGAGCATCAGGTACCAGAGCAGCATCTGGCTGTCTTTACAAGGCTGCTGTCCTCTTGGCTGGGTGAGAAACAGAGGTGCACAAATGAGTGTTTAATGTTTATGCCCAGCTTTGAAGTGAAGAAGCAGAAGGACTGTATTGATCTACCATACTCCCGTGTCCTGGCACTGCAGCTTGTGGTGTCACCTAGTGAGTGAGGTGCTCCAGAGATGGAGATAGGATGAAGCTGAATTAGGGTCTGTTAGCTGTTTTGCCATAGCCAAGTGTTGCAAAGAGACAGCTTTCAGGGCTGGAGGACACCTCCTTCCTGTGAGACCTCCAGTTGTGCTCCCTCATCTCTGGCTGCTGGCCCTGCGGGAGTTTCCAGCCTTCCTGAGTAGCTCTTGGTAAGGGTTGGGTAGATTGTCCTGCCTAAAGAGGACGCGACTCAACTTACTAGTGTCCCCTGTTAGCTTCTGAAACATGTTTTTGGAGCAGGAAGCATTGTCACAGGCAATATTTGGGATCACTTGCATAACAGTCTTCATCTGTTGTCTGTATCATATGGCTGTGGAGTGAAATTTGCTTAATCATAGAATGGTTTGGGTTAGAAGGGATCTTAAAGATCATCTAGTTCTAACTTGCATGCCACACACAGGGACACCTTCCACTAGACCTGGTCACTTAGCCCAACCCAGCCTGGCCTTGAACGCTTCCATCTACACCTTTGGGCAACCTATTGCAGAGCCTCACCACCCTCACAGTAAATTGTAATGTTGTCGGAGCTGGTGTTTGAAGGAAGTGTGGTGCACCCTCCAGCTGCCAATCTTGTGGCTCCTTATAGTGCTGTGTACTCCGACAGGTATCCAGTGTTCAGTGGACACTAGCTTGGGCTAGGTGTAAGGTTGCTAAGTACTTAAGGATCAGGGGAGCTGGGGTCTTSAGGGTTAGGAGAGTTCAGGGGTTTGTTCCCTCTGTCAAAGCTCTGTCTGCTACACTGCACTTCTTTATTCTGTATTGTGAGTTTCTGCTTTTAGCTGAGGCTTAAAGAGGAAAAGTAGGAAGTGGGAACTTGACATGTATCTGTTTTGTCAAGATTTCAGGCATCTGTGCCAGACTTTTTAAACACATGGCTCCTTGTGGAGTCTATAGATGTGTGAACTGCAGTGGTGAAATCTGTCCCGTTCCCTCCACCCGTCAGGATCACTGAAGCCTTGAAGATAAACTAACTGCCAATGTAAATGACTTTCTGAGAAGAAAGTAGTGCTGACTGTTACAGACCTCATTCACCTGGGGAAGGTTTTGCAGTATCACCCAAGGTGAGAGTGTAACCGTTGCAGTACTGMTGGTCCAGTGCACATGTGTATGTTCTTGTCTGCTGTAAGCAAAGCTGTCAGGTTTTCTTCCCTTTTGAGAAGGCATTTAACCAATGAGAGTTGCATGYAAGATGAAGCAGAATGTCTGAATAGGGCTTGACCAGTATCACCCCAACAGTTTCATTCTCACCTTGGGTGATACTGAGAAACCTTCACCAGGTGGTTGATGCTTGTAACAGTTAATATAACTTCTCTTTCAGAAATACAATTACTTTCACGGGGTTTTTTCAGGCCTCAGTGATATCTTTTAAAATGCAAGACTTTTCCCGTACAGACAAGCACCTCAGATGCCTGAGGGCAGTGCTGTCTGTGCTTCACCTATCAGCTTTGCTCCTACTTGTCTTCTGGCGTTTCTTGGCTTGCAGACAATGTTATTTACTGGCTGTCAGCAGGGAGAATGCTTGTCAGGCTCTCCTCTGGGAGGAAAACACACAGGTCAATGACACTGTTGTTAATTGAACCCCAAGTCCTTGTTCAAGGTGTGATGCTGAGGCAGGTAATTTTCTAGTATTCTGGCTTGCCTGGGGGTGGAGGAGAAAATTGCAGTGCTAAAGATGGATCTAGCTGTGAGAGAGGATCGAGACCCTGTGAAGGAGTTGCAAGATTTTTCAGTACCAGAAATGTGCACAGCCCTTCCTCTAGTTGCTTAGGTAAGAACCATCCTGAAGCTGCAGSGTGCTTCCTCCTGCATACTGAGGCCTGGATGTTGGTCTCCATTTCTTTCAGTAACCTATGTCTAGCCAGTTTGGCTCACTCTCCTTAGACTCTGCAGCCTTGTTCTGCAAGAACAAGGTCCTTGTTCTGGACCGATGGTCCCAAAGATTTCTCTCTCTGCATTTCTACCCTTTCACAACCCATCAGGACAGTAGCAGGCTCTGAATATGCTGCATTTTTATCCCCTTCTCAGGTCTGAATGTAGGTTGTTTCTACGCCTTGTCCACTCTGCTGAACCGCATGGTGATCCRTCACTACCCAGTAAGTGCATCCAACCCTCCTGGCCCTCTGATGCTTGCTGCTGTCCAGCACTGGCTACCAAAGGAGAGTCTTTGAGAAAGGCAATGTCACAGCACTCCTGTCTGCCTCTAGCACRACTTGGCTGTTCCTTTTTTTCTTTGCACTATCCCATACAAAAGCTGGTGAGTTCTAGAAAAGATAGCTCCTTTGCACCTTAAATGAAAGCATTTACTTCCAAGAATAGTTTCCAGCATTTTCCTCTTCTTGTTCCTGACTGTGATTTCTACTGGGACATCTGTTCCAGGAGGCTGCCCATGCTTGTGCTCTGGTGGCARAAGGGTGGGGTGCCTCAGTACCTGAGCCATTGTACAGCTTACTGCTGGTGCTGCATGCCACAGAGCTCCTTTCTGTGCTGCCTTATAGTGAGTCCCAATACTTGCTTGTCAGTCTGGCTCAAATCCTAACACCAGTCAGCAAGCCTCATAGAGTACATGCTAACTCCTCTGAGAGTATCTGTTCACATCTGTGCACACATTTTTCTCAGGGCTGGCTTAGAGACAATTGCCAGACCGCTTTTTCTCATGGACCAGAAAGCACTGGCTCATTGTGGGCCCAAAAGTGTTCTCSCAAAAGCTAGTTCTGGTTAGTATGTTACAACAGAAAACATGTATGAGACTAACTTTGGTGTCTCTTCCTCTCTGGACTTTGCTTTTTGTTGGATATGACTTAGCTCCTGCATTTGTGTGAGTGTGTATGTGTCTCACCACAGGGGGAGGAGGTGAATGCTGGCAGGATTGGACTCACCATTGTACTGTCGGGGATGGCTGGGGCTCTGATCTCCGGCATCTGGTTGGACAGAACCAAAACCTACAAGTAAGTCCCTTGTTTGCCTCTGAGTCCTGGTGACTGTGCTCTTCTTTCCTTATACTGTGCAAGGAGCACCCCTGTGCAGTTGCAAGTTGGCAGTCTGGACACTTAATCATTGGGAGGATTTGTAAAGAAAAAATAYGGTTCTTCAAAATCCAGTTAGGCTAAAGCGAAGCCAGATCTGTGCATTAGCCTGCACAGGGCCYGTACAAGGTCTGGTGTCACTGGTGCCTAGGGAGGCTTAGAGAGAAGATGAGATGACCCAGTAACTGCTTTGTCAGGGATGAGAGAGTTCTTGGCACAAGCAGAATCAAGACTGTATCAGACCATTTCTCAGCCCTTACAAACCAGCCTCTGTGAATTTTTGTCCAGCTTAATGAAAGGCACATTGAATCTAGTGCCCAGAGGCATTGTGTGGATGGCGTGTTGCTGTATTTAGAGCAGGCATAAGGGTTACTGGGGTTATGGGTGGATGATTCTKTATTTGTTGCCCAGTGAGTTGGGAAGGCAGATCTGGCCAGCATACCTTGCCATCTGCAAACAGGCAGTTAAGAGTCTTTGCTTGTCCTGCAGCTCTCAGTCCTCAGGAACTCGAATCTCACTGAAACACCTCTGTACAATATCCCAGGGAATGGAGAAATCTCTTGTGTCTTATWCTGGGGTCCATGTAATCGACTTACTAGTTTCTCTGCTGTCTTTGAGAACTGTTGTCTGAGCAGGTTGGGTGAGAGGGGGCTTTACTGCTGATGTGATGGTGATGATTTGAAAGCAAATTGCAGAGTTGTTTTCCTTGCAGCAGCTTTTCATGGGAGGGAGTCCTACTGCCATTATCCTACCTGTAGACTGCTTAAATTAATCTGGCTAGCTGTGAGCTTGCAACTTTTGAAGTGGCCTCTGGCCCTAGCTGTAAAGTACAGGGATCAGAAATAGAAAATTGGCTTCTCTAATAAGAAAGAATGGTAAGTGAGGACTCCTGGGTGCTGGGAAAGAGGAGCCAAGTGACTAATACAGAGACTGGCAGGTTTTTTGTTGCTGTGTCTAGATGGTTGTGTGGCACTGAATAGTTCTCGTATGGGAGTCCTGGGAAATAGAAACCCAACTGTTAGAACTGCACTAGCTAACCATGCAATGTGACTTGTGTCTCTTTCCAGCCCAGGGCTAGTGGTAAGGTAGCCTCAGCTGCCACTGCTAGACTGGATGATCTTCCTCGTTCTCYGTAGGTGAGGTTAGGTTGCAACATGAAGGCTGGAAGAGCTTTGTGACTCACTGTGCAGAGCTGGGACTTGAAATTCGGTAGTATGGGAGAGAGAGAAAAAAATCACAAATCCTGTATTTGTTTCATGTCCCTTCCTTCCCTGGAGAAACCACGTAGGTAGGCAGAGCTGGCTAACAGTGCAGAAAAATAGGACTATGCCATCCATGGAATTTGTCCTACAGACCCCAGGGATTGTTGGGGGATAGTTTTAGCCTTAGGTCAGGAAAAACCCTGCTAAGAATTTGTTCTCTATTACAGCCTACAAAATGGATTTCTGTGAAACTAGCACATTTTTTTCTGAGTGCTACATAGTCTTTATTTAGCCCCATTTACGTCTATTCAAAAAAACTGTCAAGATGCCAGATGTTCTAGGTGGGTACCCTCCCCCTTCTGTTGCTGAGATAGTGTCAAGAATAAAATGGTAAGCACATGAAAATCAGGAAGGAAAGATATCAACTCCTTTTTTTAGTCAGCTTGGAGAGAGAGGGAAGCAAATGAATGGGACCCAGCTGTGATTGAGGGGACCAGGGGAAGGTTAATAACAGAAGGAATTGCAGAGCTCTACATGCATGTTTGATCTTTACTGTACCATCAGCAGTTCCTTGAAAKGGTGAGGCTGTGCTAAGTCAGGCTTTCCCCATCTGTCATGCTCAGGCACCAAATAGCCTTGCACTCTTGCTTTTATTTGGCAGGCAAGTCCCTGCACCAGCCCCTGCACTGTTCTTGTTTTTGGAATAGCAGGTGCAAATTTGGTCCACACAAATAAATACRTAGTTATAAATATGAGTTATGTAGTGACAAGCGAGCAGTGCCTTGAACTGGAGTTGTCTCTGGTGTATGGCTTRTTGAGAACAGCCCACTTCTTTGAATCATAGAATCAGGAGAAGATCTTTAAAGTTTTGACATCARATTCAGTGGGGCTCCATGTTCATCCTTCAGGTTCCTGGCTCAGAGGACATATGGGGCTCAGAGGACATGTGGAGACTGCTGGGTGTATTGGTATTTGTATGGGAGTCTGGCTCAGAATGAGGTGTTTGAGGACTGAATCAATTATCACTTCTCTTTGGCCATGCTTTTCTTYTAAGTGCAGTGTTCACATGGCCTCAAATCTAGCTGGTTGCAGTCAGCTCTGTGTTCATTGCTGCATCTCTACAAGGCAAGATATCAGAAATATCCATTTCTCTCCACTGGCTAGGCAGAGGACCCCAAGTAGTGTTTTAGGTCTGTACAGATTCAAAGTGCATTAWAATCTGGGGGAGGGAGGAAAAACTTGGGTAATGGAGAATGGGGTACTTGGGTCTTTCCCACTGGAATGTGAGTGCTCTCTCAGCCTAGCCTGACCTGCAATGTGGGCCTTTTTGTTGTAGCCCTTTTCCAGGTTAGTCCTTGTGTAGTGGATATGTCTTCACCCTGTCCTGCCATATATCTTATATAAATAATTTTCCAAGGCTGTCCTTCTGACCATCATACAGGAAGAAAGTGRCATAAAACTGAATGCCAAAGGATGAGGGTGTGATGAAAATCAGAGCAGTCTTCCCCAATTCATCCCTTTCTCCAGCATCTGACACCTCCATGCCTTCATCAATGAGATGCTTCTGGGAGCATAGGAGCRAGGCCTTTATTCAGGGTCATGTGCAGCCTGGAGTGTGCCGTCCTCGTGGCAAAGCCCGTGGAGGCCATCTGTCATGCTGATCTGTACAGCAGAGCATCCTGGAGCTGCACACAACATCCCTGTGAGCAGCTAAAACTGTTGTACGTGGCTGTCCCCCCATCCTGCCCCTGGCTTGTTCATTTGTTGCTTCAGATGTTGCTTGACTCTAGTGTTTTTGCAGCTGCAGTCCCCTCTGAGTCTTGTCTTGTCACTTYTGCTTTCCTCTCCAAGTGAACTTGTCAGACAAGGTGGGGCTGGGCCATACCCATTCCTTACTCTGAGGCATCTTCTGGAGTTGACTGAACAGCAGGAGTTGTGTTCTTCATTTCAGCCCTGTTCCCTGCTGGTGCTGGCCCTGTCTGACTTTTTTCCCCCAAGGTCTCTTTTTTTTCTCACAGTCCCATGTGTGAGCTCTTTAATCTGCCTCTTCAGAAGGTTAGGGAATGTGACTGGGAGGGCAGATGAATGTCAGGGCAGGTTAGGTTCATCTAAGTGACAAGTATGTCGGGTCCTTCACAGATCTCCCTCTGGCTCTGCCACAGAGACTTGGCACTGGTGCCTTTGTAGCGATGCTTCCACATGGGTGCACTGCGCTTCCTTTCTACACCCCAGAGTACAGGGTTGGGTTAATCCCAGTTTTCCTAAGGTGATGTGGCAGGATGCCTAAYTTCCAGCCTGTGCTCACTGCACTAATCAGCTTGTTAGGTAGATAGACTCTGTCCCAGACAATGAAAATTGTCAGTYCCTGTAGAGCCATCATGGAGAGCARGTTGCTAAAAACACCAGAATGCAGTGCTGATGTCCTCTGTGAATCTGCTTCTACTTTGTGCTTTTCTCACTCCCATGAGATTTATGGCTATGATAAGAGGCTTATTAAGCTAAAACCGGGCATTTTTCCATGCCCTGGTGCCCCTAGGGCCACAGAACATTCTTGTTCTCTRGTGAACAGGGTGTCAAAGGCCACTTCCTGAGAACACCCTGCTATGGTGTCTTTCCCCAGGCATTTCTTTGTTTCCCTATGCACCAGTGTCTACCAGTATCTCAGGTAAACCCTCTTCAAAATTTTGAGTCTTTCTTGGATTGCTGAGCACTAAATCTCCTTTTCTTGTCGTGAGTGGTATGCTTGGGGGAGCATGGTTTTGCTAAAGTCCAGTTTAGGAGAAGTCTGCTTGTATGCTTAAGGTAGTTCCTGCAGCAAGATTTGCATTCAGGGCTGTCTGTTCAGATCCTGTGAGGGRCTCTGGTGAGCAGGCAGCAGTTCATGGCTTCAGGATGCTTCCTGGTCTGCAATTCCCACAGCACTCAAACCCCTGGTCTTGTTCTTTCACAAAGGTCTGTTGATTCATTTTGTCCTTCTGCGGCATAACGATTCAGGGAGGGCAGTGAGGAAAACCTGCTAGATGAGGTACGCATGGCAAGATCAGTTTTCTCCATTTTGTCCTCTATGTAGTTCTTCAGTTTCAATGAAGATCACCTTCAAGAGCAGCCTGCAGCTACGAGTCTGCTCTACTTCTCAGTGGGCCACAGCGTGTTCTGGGTATTTCTCTTGCAGCTTGACTAAAGATACAGCATCAATGTGAAACAAAGTCCTAACCACATCTGGTCACTATTTCATTCATCGCCTTTCCYTGGAGACGAGGGGCAAAGTGCAACACTTGGCAACTGTCATGACACTGAGTAAGACACAAATCAGTTGGAATACTGGAGAATAAGCCAGAATAAGCCCAGAAAAATGAGTGAGATTTTGTGTSATTATCCTGGGACCTCTGTATGGAGCCCAAAACTGGCTCTGGTGAGAAAAAATATAAACCCCGCCAAGGGCCGAGTGTCCTTGCTGGCAGTGACTAAACTTCCAAGGGCTGTAAGCCACCACTTGGAGGCCCTCACAGTATTTTGGCACTGATTGCTATGTAGTTTGGAGACTCCTGTTTATGGAAGRAGCACCCAGTTCAAACTTGGTTCCTGTAGCCCAAGTGCAGAACTGCAATAACAGCTTTGAGCTCCTTTCCTAATCATCTCTTTCCTCCATGATTGTCAAGGCATGGGAGGCATAAGAGCTCGTGGAGATACTTGAGGAACCTGTATTGAGCGGTGAAAGGCCTTTACTTGCAACTCTTTCACTTTCTGGGGCTGCTCTCTCAGTCTTTCAGCTCTTCTCCTTCTGCAGCCTCCAGGCTCTGTGCCAGCCATATAGCAGCTCTCTGCAATGGGTTATAATAGAAATAAGCAGTCCCTTTATRCTGCCTTCACCGATTAATTTTTTCCACTGTGAAAACATTGGAAAGAACATAYTATAGAAATGATACAGCATTGGAGGTTAAGGGATTTAACTACTCTTTTGATACACAACAAAATTACTTGCCACAGCAAAATGCTGTTTAGCCTTTCAATATATTAAATGTTCCTGGTGAACCTCGTAAGTATGGATCAATAGCTGAAGCCTGAAATTAGCTTCTCAGGCCTGTTATTTGGATAAGAATTGATAAATGAACATGAGCCCCWCTGACTGTAGTCATTGCAGCAGTGAGGGAGGACAGTCTCTGTCTGTAGTGATTCAATGTACTGAAAACATTTTCTTACACATTGTAATACTGACTGCCTGCTTGGGGTTGGATTTTTGACAGTGGTCATTTGCATTAAAAAGGAAAAGTGAAAATAGTTTGAGTTTTARTTTCTTCAGTAGAATTCTAGGAACTGATATCAAACACATTCTTTAATGATATTAAACACATTAAGATTTAAATTTGGGAGAAAGTAAACAAGTAGCTTGTGGTAATGCATTTAAAAGACAATGATCAAAAGGTTTTATCAACTCTGGTAACTGTTCTGCTTTCTAAATCCTGGTGGAATTTCAGTCAAATAAAATATTTACCTTTCCCTTCTTGACCTCCTTTCCCTCCTAAAAACTATATGCTGTGAAGACCTACTGCTGCCTCTTGTACTAGAAAGAGCCTTGTTTTGTTTTGTTTTGTTTTGTTTTTTAATGTGGGTTTTTTGGTGTCTAGTCAAGGATGATAATTGCTAAATGTTGCGGTAAAATCTGGCCTAGGCTGCTGCATGTGTCTCGCAGTCCACTGATGATCCTTGCGTGGCCTGGCTGCAGATTTGGCTGTGCCCAGGAATTGCCTGGCATGCTTCCTGAGCAYGGGGTGTCTTTGTCTCCTCTGCACAGAGACAAGAGTTTGTGGCTCAGCTGCTGTTGGCTGCTAAATGCTCACATGGCTTGAGGATGAGGCTGTGAAGGCAACCTGGCTTGCACGTCACCTCTCCAAATACAGCAGSCAGTTTAAACAACAGAAAGGAGCAGCAATGAAAGCTGTTTCAGACAGCACTGAAAAATATCAGCCCATAAGACTCTAGTAGTGCTGAAACCTTTTTCCTTTATGTTCCTGCTTGAGACTGCTTGATCTCCTTGGCCCCTGCTTCTAAGTAAGCATGTTCAAATAAATTATCAAACAGAGGATGCCCAGTGATCTCTTTATTTGGCTCTTATTCTCCTTCTCAAGTGGTATGTACTGTATATGACCAGGCATCTGTCAGCCTGTGGTACATCTTTCTTCTTCTGCTGCCCTGCTTTGTGTGCAGGTCCTTCTGTGCTCTCTCTCAGTCCAGTTCCTCTGTCTGGATATTGAGTGTCAAGAGAGCTGTGCAAATTTWAAWTTTTTTTTTACCCATATGCTACAAGCTATACCAAGATTTGTGCATAAAAAGGAGGACAAGATTAAGTAGAACCCTGACTGGATTAAACAAAACCCTGTTTGTTTTTTCTTGCAGGCAGACAACACTAGTTGTCTATATCATGTCTCTGGTGGGAATGATAGTCTATACCTTCACTCTGAGCCTGGGCCACCTCTGGGTGGTCTTTGTGACTGCTGGCTCGCTGGGGTAAGTTCATATGCAAGCTGCTTTCCTCCACGTGTGAACTGCTAGGTGATGAGCAAGGAGGCAGAACTCCTGCTGTGGGAGGGATTGTGGAGAGCCCTAGCATCTGTATGGCTTCTGCATGGTTTAAGGACAAAATTAAAATTACCTGCCCTTCTCATCTCCCATTTTTACGTGCTTCATTAGAGTCAGGGACATTATCATAACCCTGCTTATSTGTAGCTGCCTTAGTTGTTCCAGGTAATCAGGTGGAAGCATTTGGAAAGCAAATGGTACCCACAGTCCCACAGATGATCAGTGGAGAAGAGTGAAAAATATGGGCTGGAGTGGCTGTTTGTGTTGGGAGTGATGCCCTTAGAATTATGGTCTATACTAKGCATTTTCAGTCTTCCTTCTGGCAGTTGCCGAGTTTTCCTTTCTGTGTACTTCTTTACAGGTTTTTCATGACAGGATACCTTCCCCTGGGCTTTGAGTTTGCTGCAGAGCTGACATACCCAGAATCGGAAGGAACATCRTCAGGGCTCCTTAATGTCTCAGCACAGGTAGGTGTGCTATTTTCCCTTAACTTTCCTCTTTTTAGGCAAACAGATTAAATTGTAGTTTCAAGCCTTGAGTCCTATTTCTTGTCCATTATTGGTGTAATGAACTGCAGATCRAAGCACCCCAAACCTGGCTTTTTGAATGATGTTCCTCGTGGCATTTCTCTAGTTGTTCCTGTTTGAGAAAATACATCAGGATGCCAGTCATCCTAGCCTTTTCCAACATAGATCCTAACAGTCTAGGACCTGGCTCATCTCCAGTGAGAGATAAGATTACAGCCTTCAGGGTCATCTGTTGTCCCATCATCTGCAGGGAGGTGCCTCTGGATGTGTTTATAACCAAACTTTAACCCCACTAGGCCAACTGTTTGACTGGCCTGTATGCTCTGATGCTTTGGTAAAGATAGGAAACTGTTTGGGCTGCTTTATAATAACAGTACAGCCTGATGTTACCTTTGTTTGTTTGTAGATTTTTGGTATTGCCTTCACCATTGGCCAAGGGCAAATCATCGAGCACTTTGGGACAAAGGCAGGAAACCTCTTGCTTTGTTCCTTCCTCTTCCTGGGGGCCATTATGACAGGTAATTAAAATTTTCAGTATTCTGCTCTGACTTTGCCTTGGGCTTGGCGTATTAATTGAAGGGCTTTTGTGGACAGAACCCACACAGCAGTCCCATAGCAATGCTGTTCTTTTYTAAGCATCTAGTCTGTGTTACAAAGAAGAGCCAAGGCTTTTTGCTCTGACTCTGTCTGGAGTCTCTGGTTGTACCTTCTACATGCTGCAATAAAGAATCTCTATCCTGCCTGTTTCAGATGTGCTCTCAGCCTTATCCAGGAGAGTGGTTTYCCTTGAGCAGTGTAATGTGTTCCTGTCTGTTCTGGGGGTTCTGCTGCTCCTTTGAGTCCTGGGGAAATTGATTTGGGCATTGCATGATGACTTAAGTGCCTTCACATCTCTCTTCTTCCCTCTGTTCCAGCATTCATTAAGGCTGATCTCCGAAGGCAGCAGGCCAGTTTGGAAAATGAACAGACAGTGAGTAAACCCCCTTCAGTCCCTGCTTTGCCCCTGCTAAACTCAGAACAACACCTAACCTCTCTCTTTTCTAGGAAAGGGGATGGCTTGTGCAAAGCTTCTTGTTGGCATTTTCAGACAGGTGGATGTAATCCCAGCACTGCCAGCTGCTGGGGCAGTTTGCTCAGTGTTAGTGTCATGCAGAATCCRTAGGCTCTGGTCCTCTTGGGGTCTGCAGGTCTTCACACATCTTCATACCAGCTAGGGCCAGATACAGAGAAGTGCTGTGCTCACTTCTCTCCCTTGACAATGTCTTAAGGCCTTCAGTGCTTTGCTCTTTTTCAGAGCTGAGTAACTATTATTCTAGGCCTCTAGACTGGCAGGTTAACTTGCTCTTACTCCATCGGCTGCCATCAGGCTGCCAAGTGGGRTTCAGTGTATGTGGTTGAAGAGAGCTAAGGTGACAAAGCCCAAATGAAGGCTTGAGCAACCTGGCTGCTCACACTATGCATAATGCTGCCAACAGGGCTGCTAGTTCATACTTGTACACCAGAGCTTGGGTGGGGTGCGATATTCCTGTGGCATGTTGTGCAATAAATGCAGCTGTTTGCAGGTGGGAGAAGGCCTCTGGTGAACTAATTGCAGTGGATACACTCAGAAGTCCTCTCTGCAGGGAAAGGGAGGGGACTGGTTTCTTAAGGCTATTTTCTGTACTGCTCTGGACTCCTCTTTTAGGTCGTTAGCAGAGATGTCTACGCAACATTAAGGAAACCCTCAGCAGCCATGACTAGCAAAGTGTGAAAACCTCAGTTCTCTGCTGGCTTGTGTCAGCTGTATTCAGAAGATTATGTTGCCTTTCTCCAATGCTGGTGGCACTGTGAGTTAAATTCATAATGTATGTGTGGAAGGCCCAAGAAAGGTCCTGAGGTCTTTTGGCAGTGAAGATGATGCCTTCTAGTAGTAAGACCCCTTCTCTTTGTTCAGACATTTCTCACACCAGATGGATTGTACATTTTTGCCTAAGCCATTTTTAGTATAAATATTTTTCAGTCTAAATACTATTGTAAGAGCTTGCTGCTGGATTGGGAAGAGCATTGTGACCAGAACAAAGATGGTGCCGGTGTCATTTTTATTATCCTAAAAGCCTCCAGAACTGACAGTAGCAAGAACCAGAGGGATGTGTTTGAGATAATGGGTCTCAGTCAGTCAAAAATGTCACAGGCATCTCCTTTTCCCTGAAAGAGATATGCTCTGAGGAAGTCATGTTGCACACCCCACCACACCCCCAAATGTGGCTTCCATCTGGCTGAGCTCACCTGAGTACTTCTCAAATTTAAYAACCATCTGCAGGTGCTTCACTGACTGAAGGTAGGCTGAATCTGGTGTTCTGCACTAAGATGGATRCCTTGGYCAACAGATCAGCCAGCTGGGCTTKGGCATTTTGTGCTGGGAGAGCTCTGATGARGTCAGGTACTGGAGCTTTTCTGTGTGGCACAGCTGCCTTASACATGCTTGGGTGATTTTACTGGTTTCTTACTTTGCCTGTTTCCTTTTCTTATTTTGCTCCACTTTAGTTTCCTTTCCTACTTCCTGCCATATTTTCTGGTATGGTGACTTGTAACTGTCATTACAGAGACTCCAAGGCAGCAATCAAATCATGGATTATGGGACTGTAGCTTGTAACTCTAACCCCATCAATTCCCACTCCTGCTCACTAGCTTATACACATCAAGGTAGGAGAATTGCACTAATCTACTTCTCTGAACACTTACCGTGTGCACAGGCAYCAAGCCAATGGCATTTCTGGGGTAACTGCAATGGCTGTAAAGTATCAAGAATCTTTCTGGCCTTCTTAAGTACTCACCTGAGAGGAAAGATAGGACAGCCTCCAAGAACAGAGTGGAGATCTCCCTAGACTCATGTCAGACAGAGGTGCAGGGATTCAGCTAGGTGCAGCAAAGCAAAGCCTGGTGCTGGAGCAGATGGAGAATTGAACTGTCAGTCATTTGTTAGGGAGAGGAGGTACTGACATTTGGAAATTCTTCTCTGGCATTATTTTTACACTCCACATTGTTGGCTGGAGGTGATACCAGGAACCCTTTAAAGAATTTGCTTTGATCACAGTCATGTGCATGGCCAGCTTAAAGAAGGAAGTTTTAAAACATGTAGCAAGAACAGAGTCATTGGGTTGGTGCCTTGTGGTATAAGAATGCCTGAAAATTGTAGAACTCTGCTTGTTGATCTGTGAATCTGTGGCACTTTGCATTTTCTCAGATGTTGCTTGGGTGTGATGTGCWTTACTGCTCGCTGTTGTCTGTTTCACATGACAGGCTGGTCTGCTAAGTTAACCATGCTATCCTKTGCTTTTCAAGGTGAGATAGACTATGTATCACTTAGTGCCACAGTCAACAGAACTAACAGGCAAAAGCAAAGTGAGTCCATTGGGAAAACCAGCCTTAACCTTGCTAAGACTAGAACATGTGCTACAGGGATCATGAAACTGCTGCTTTGATGGAACTATGAGGAAGAGCCCCATGGGCARGAAAAGATTTGTCTCCAGGCTAAATGCTTCTGAAGCTGCAGCTCCATGCTGCAGACTGGCAGTTTTAGCAGGGTATATGTGGTGTTGATTTGGGACCAAGTTGTTGAGAAGCTGCCTGAGCTGGCCAAACCCACTTGGGGTATACTTGAACATTTTTGATGGCTGAAATTTATGTCATAGCCTTTGTTCGCAGACATAGCTTGGTACAATTGCCAGTGTTACTACTGATATCCTGGTTGCAAAAGAGATACTGCAAGGGGAGATACAGGTGTGAGGCTGTGTATACCGTAGTGAGTCAAAACTGCTTTTGTAAAGAAAAATGGGTAATTTTCCTAGGACAGTCCTTTCTGAACAGAACAGAAGGCCCAATATGGAGACTGGATCTATTTTGTAGGGAAGTCTGCATTTCCCTGGGACCCAGGTTAAAGATGTGAAGAGAAAGCTTCCTACCCCTGAGGGTACAGCCTTCRGATTATTATCCGTTACTGATATTTCTGCTGGGCAGTAATGAAGTCCCAAGGAAAGATAGGTCCAAATTGAGTAACCTGATCTCCTTCTGTGGCAGGGTCACACAGTGACCCTGTGGATGAGGGATATAGTATTAGTGGATGAARTCTACCTGGACTTAGTAAAGTCTTTGACGCTATTTCCCACGGCATTCTCCTGGAGAAACTGGCTGCTCAACGCTTGGGCAGGTGCAGTGTTTGCTGGGTAGAAAACTGGATGGCTGAGCCCAAAGAGTGATGGTAAATGGAGTTATATCCAGTTGGCATCAGATCACCAGTGGTGTTCCCCAAGGCTCAGTATTGGGGCCAGTCCTATTTAATGTCTTTGTCAATGACCTGCATGAAGGGATTGAGTCCACCCTCAGTCGGTTTGCAGACACCACCAAGTTGGGCAGGAGCATTGTTGAAGGGTAGGAAACCTTTGCAGAGGGACCTGGATAGGCTGGATCCATGGGCTGAGGTCAGTTTTATTAAGTTCAACAAAGTCAAGTGCACTTGGGTCACAACAACCCTGAGCAGTGCTACAGGACTGGGAAAGAGCAGCTGTAAAGTTGCCCATTGGAAAAGGACCTGGGGCTGCTGGACAGAAGCAGTGAATGTGAGCCAGCATGTGACTAGGTGGCCAAAAAGGCCAGTGGCATCCTGGCTTGTGTYAGAAATAGTGTGGCCAGCAGGACTAGGGAAAGGATTGCTCCCCTGTACTTGGTGAGGCTGCACCTTGAGTCCTGTATCCATTTCTGGGCCCCTCACTACAAGAACATTGAGGTGCTGGAGCATATCTAGAGAAGGTCACTGGAGCTGGTGAAGGGTCTGGAGCAGAAATCCTATGCGAAGCAGMTGAGAGAGCTGGGGGTGTTCAGCCTGGAGTAAAGGAGGCTCAAGAGAGACTTTTTGCTCTCTACAACTGGAGAGAGGGTGTAGTGAGCTCGGGGGTCAGTCTCCTCTCCCAAGTAACTGGTGACAGAACAAGTGGAAACAACCTCAAGTCGCACCACAGGAGATTTAAATTGGATATTAGGAAAATTTCTTCTGTGGAAAGGTTGTCAAGCATTGGAACAGGCTGCTTAGGGAAATGGTTGAGTCACCATCCCTGAAGGTATTTATAAAACATGTAGACGTGGTTTTTAGGGACATGGTTTAGTGGTGGACTTGGCAGTGCTGGGTAAATGGTTGGACTCAATGATCTTAAGGGGCTTTTCCATCCTACACTATTCTGTGGTTGYTGCAAGAAGACTGAGAGTCAGTTGTGAGCTTCCAGAGCATGCAGAGCTGTAGAGTTGTGCAGATCTCACACTTTCCACTGAAGCACTGTACCATTGGCTGTGTAACATTTTCTCGTCCATTGGTGATCTCTCTCTGATAATGGTTATAATTAAACAAATATTGCAGTTAGTAGATTAAATGAGCCTAATGGTATTGTGTACACTTTTCCTCTGTTAATGAAGTTGTAGTGTGGTCCCAACAATCCTCCCCACTTTTGTCTGCCTCAGTTCCYAGAGCTCCAGCTGGTTTAGCTTTCTGTATCTCAGGACACTTGGATCAAACGCCTGTTTCATGTGATGATAAGGTTCTTTGTGTGCTCCCTTTGTTTTAAGYGCATCTGAAGCCATTCCAACATAATGCCTTTAGATTTCATAGTAGTGTCAGTTGACTTAGCATACATATTATACTCACAAATATGCTGTGTAYTGCTTGTGCTCATTTGCTCATGGTTTCCAGCATCCATGCAAGCTTTTTTGTATTGTTTCTTTGCATTAAGAAAAAAGCATCTTTACTGATCTTCCATGGTTTGTTTTGACTTGTTTTGAATTCAARCAGAGTCTTAGGCTACATTTGTTTGGAAATACTTTAAAGCTTTGTGGGCTTTTAGGAAAGATATCACTGCAAGATTCTTAAATAGCAGGACTGTCTTTTCATTCAGATTGGGCTTTGCTAGGCCTCTTTGAAGCTTGCAAATTTGAGAAAAGTGTGTTCAGGGCACTTACGACTACTATGTACCAGTCTTTTATAGCAGTAGATAAATTGATTGTTTTGCTGATGTGTTTGAAGAACCTATTCTTGATTACAGTGTGGGGAGTAAAGTCAGTTTTTCTCCTGATTTTTAAATTGTAATAAAATTAAATTTTTTTTTCCTTTGGAGTGTAATGCTACCAGAAGAGCTGAGCACTGATGAGAGGATGATTTTGCATTACCAGTGACCTGCTTTAGGAGTACAGCCACAGCAAGGGATTTGTTTAAAACAGGACTGAAGTTTTGCTGTGTCCTCAAACCATGTCCTGGATAAGTCAGGATTCAATCAGGACCAAGTATCTTTTTTACTGGTTGTATGTTTGTCTGGATGCAAAGATGCATCTGATGGATTGCATGGGATACCCAAAGGCATGTTACTTTTCCTCCAAGGCCAGTGTTATTTAGAATCTGGTATAGGGCATCAGGACAAGTGTCCACCCTCAGTAGCTTTCTGGATTCTTTTGGAAGCTGCACCATTCTTAACCTCTAGTGAAATACTACCAATAAAAGAATGCTGGAATTGTGTGTAGCAGGCACAAACACTGTGTACCAATCCTCTGCTTCCCAAACTTCCCTGCTCCATTTCTGTGCTTACTGTGTGTCAAGCATCCTTCTTCTCCTGTCCCAAAGCCATAGGCAGGCCACCAGTACTGCAACTCACAGCTGTGAGAGCAGCCTTCCTTTCCCAAGTTGGTGGAGCCCTTCAGACTTCCTGATGTAAATCTCTGCTCCAGTAGCTCCACAGTAGATGTCTGGTGCTCACACCCCAGAGATGCTTGGGGAGCCTGTTCAGAGTTGCTGGAGTGATTCCATGGTGCATTCTGGTGCAGTTCCCCAAGTCTAAATGCAGATKTCCGCTTCTTCCTACCTCTGGCACTGCTTCATGCACCCCACTGCCCTTCCTGCTTGTTGAAGTTCCCTCTTTGCACTTCCTGGCTTTTGCTTCCAGGCATCTCTTTGAAGCTTTCCTTATCTCACWCTTCTGCTTTGGGATATTGCTGTTGACTTCTGTAAAACCTTTTCACCTATTATATAAGAGCCTACTCAAAATGAGACTGTTTTATGTCTCTTGCTTCCATGCTGCCTGGACTTCTCTTGAACTGCACTGGGGATGTGAACCTCTTTCCTGTGCACCTCTGATTTCTGCCTCAGATGTCAGTCTTGCCCTACAGTGAGTAAACTCAGAGCCCAGGCAACAGAAACTCCACATTCACCCTTAAAAGTCTGCATGCTCTCTTCTGAATTAATGACAGCTGGGCTGTCTCACTGTAAGCAGAATAAGAATTTGAGAGGTATCAGAAATCTGCTAGGGGAATAAAAATCTCAAGTTTAATCCTAACACACCCCAGAAAGGCTMAGAAGCTGAGCTTGTCAAACTCCACCCATGAAGGCTGAACTGGAATTGTGACAGTTTGGCTGTTCCATGAAGCTGAGGATAGGGTGGTAATTGGGCAGCAGTCTCTGTTTTCCTTGCTTTTCCTCTGGGAAATGATTACTGCTCCCTTCATCTTAAGGTTTGAAGAAATTAGGCTAGTTCTTCTACAGGATTTATGGAGAAAAAGACTTAAGTATGTTTGCCTCTTATTTCTTACGGCTCTTTAAGATATGAGTAATGAACTTTGAAGAAGGCACCACTCTGTAGAATTATCTCAGCCATAAATCCAAGCTGGGGAAAGGAAGAAGTAGGACAGAGGGTGCCAGCCCTCGAATGAGCGTGGGGGTGGGGATGAAAAGACTAGAAGATGAGCAAGACAAGCAATGTGTCTGGGACTTGAAGAGGCCTGAGACATGCTAGAGTAAGGACACAGAGGAACTGGTTGTTGTGCTGAGCCTCCTGAGGATGTACAGGATGCAAGCTCTCTCTGTGTTTGCACAGACACTGTGCTGCCTCATGGCATGAAGGAGTTCCAGCACCTTCCCTTGCCCAAGAAACTGGCCCTGCAACTTGATGGTTTGAGGCTGAGCTTGTGTAACAGGAAGTGGTGCTGGTGAACTGTCGGTGGGTCTGATACTTCTGGTGGTATCAGCCCCACAGTGAATTAAGAGTGGTCTGAGAATGACAGGAAGTAGCTTAAATGAAGTAGAATATTGCACTGCCCCAGTGCCCCTTCCTTGGGCAATTGAAGTGTCTAGAGGAGGAAGAGGGAACCAGCTGCACTCTCTGCGGATGGCCATTCTTCCTTGGGGATTTCTGCACACTAGCGCGGAGTGATAAACTAGCCAGGCTCTGGACAGCTGATGTCTCTGAAGCCTGGGTCTGGCCACCCAGGATCCTAACCACATTGTTTTTCTCTGACTTGCAGAAAGTGTTGCCAGAAGATTACACTAGTTCCAAAGTCATTGAGGAATCACGGCTGTGAAATGAAGGGGTGGCAGAGCTGGGACATACAGCCCCCCTCATTCCCATCTTTTCTACCTGCACCATCCTCCTGTGACATGCACCCCATAGCAGGGAGGCAGCCTCAGGACAGGAGCCCAGCGAACTGCTGGTGGAGAGTGTGAAAGAGCAAAACAAGAGGGGGGGTTGCTCTTTTCAGTTTTATCTTTGCATCTTGCTGTTTTGGAGACTTCAGTGTTTGGAAGGAAAAGTTGGGAGAGTCTGCTGTGTCCCCCCCAGTCCCACCATGTATGCTTGGGAAAAGCACATGTACTGAAAAAAAAGCCACAGTACAAGGCTAACCCTGAGCATGATGGTGGCACCTCGCATGTGGCTGTGACATGAAAGGCAGAAGCTGGACACACTTGCTCTGTAAGCAGCCCTGGAAGAGCTTTCAACTGGCTCTCAGGAAGAGGGACTGCTCTGCCTTAGTTCCCATGGATGCTCTGTGTTGCACAGGTGGTAGCGGAGGCCTCAGTACACTACCAAGTTCAAAGCAGTGCACTGGCTGCTGCCAGCTGGTTTTATTGTTTATCTTTCCCAAATGAAGCACTTATAGTTTGGAAAAAMCTCTGCTCAGAATTCACTAAGGTTGCCCTTATGTTCCTAAATACTAGGAGTAATTAAGAGATACCAATATGCCTCCTATGTCAAGGCAAGGACTAGTTCTGCAGCCTAAATCTAGCTCATCACTACATTAGCAATAAGAGTCAAACCACATGTTCCCTGGGCTGAAGACTGTGTCTTCCTCCTCCACAATAAAGTGCCTTTTGCATGTTTCAACACTACATACAAATTTTTGTGAAGTGTTATATTGAGAAAACCAGCCAARGCTGTGTTGCTCTTTACAGCCACAGAGCGTGGTATGATGGGAATCCAGATTTGCTCCAGTGTGGGAGCTTCTAATTTCATAACAGATAACAGGAGGTGCTCACTTACCAGCATTTGTGTCTTACAGACACTGCCCATTTGTATGCTATTTATTTTTGAAACACAGATGTAGATCCTTTTATCACTTCTCTTTTCTCTCCAGCATCCCACTCCTGCTGGAAACATCAAGTATCCTTATACTCCTTAAATCATACAGTTACTTATGTATTATTTGAGGCAGGGGACAAAAGCTGTACTGAGATGGAATAGTTAAAAATACTCCTCTCTGACATACTATTTATGACAAAACTTTTTTTTGGGTGAAATTGTAATAGTTTTTTGATACRTTACATATTGATACAGCCTGAGTTCAATAAGTGCTTAGACAACTCTCAGGCACATGRTGTGATTCTTGGGGATCCTGTGCAGGACCAGGAGTTTGACTCAGTGATCCTGATGAATGCCTTCCAATTCATCATCTTCTATGATTGAAGTACTATCTTTGATAGTTTGGGATTGAGAATGGGGGTTTAGAATKATTTTAAATAGAAAATTCAATGTAAAATAAAAACATTTGAAGTGTACAACAAAACCTGACATATTCATATTAAATGGTTGGAAATAGTATACATGTGCCTCATTTAATAGCCTKGAATATTCTGCAGAATGGAAAAATCATCCTTCTGCCCAGTGCTACTGCTGTGTTCTTTTCCCTCATTTTCCTTTCTTCTGCATGTGAATTGTGTTCCCAGCTAGGAGTTCTTGCTGGTTCTTTCCTGCAYTGTGTGTGCTGCTCACTGTTCTGGGCATTATATTCTCTAGGTTTAAGGAACCTGTTCCTGTTTTCTCCATTTTCTGTAGTTACAGCTCACTACACAGATAGCTCAGTCCTCGCTCACAGGTGCATAGATTTGTCACCAGCATGCTGTAAAAGAGAGAGCTGCAACAACCCTYTTCATCTGTGTTATGTGTGCAGTCATACCTGCTATGCTGTGGCAAGCAGTGAGGGAAAGGCAGGTTTGCTGTAAAGAGAGATGATGTATTGTGCAACATACAGTGGAAGCTGCCGCTGGCTCTGATCCTCTACCCGCTGCTGTGTAGCGAAAGACAAACATAGCACACTGCCATTTTTTGTCATTTATTAGAAATGGCCCCTGGGGAACACACACATGCAAATTACACAGCATTGCCAGGGGTAGCACCTATTCTCTCTTTCTGGTCCAAAAGTGTTCAGCAAATCCTGGACAGCTCTGCACCTTGTCCCCACAAGTACACTGGGAGAGAAGTCCTTAGTGCTCTGGCCATGTCGGAGACTTTGCCTACCTACCCAAGGAGTCAGTCACCAACTGCCTCCCATAAGCTTTGACACAAACTCCTCTGGGACTTGGTCTTTGACATGAGTCAGTTGAAATGTTGCCTGGACAAGACAAAAACCACTTGGTAATGACAGTGATTGACAGAGTCCAACATTGACCCACCAGTGGGATTGGTGTCCTGGAGAAGTTCAGATGAGCTTTTGTGGAAGTCTGGCAGTGAAGGCGGAAGATGACAYCGACCTACACAAAGCCCTCAACTTCAGTTTTTCTTCTTGTTTTGTGATAGCGCTTCTACCTCCAGGTACTGCAGCCCAATCAACATCCCCATAATGGAGAAACCTGTGATACAGAGATACAGGATGAGTTGTGTAGAAAATGCTGGAACAGAGTTGAGGCATCTCCTCCCACCATCCCCTTCCTGCCCTTAGCCCATAGCAGCATGGGGAGTTCTGGGGTGTCATAGCTCCAGGGAGAGTTTGCAGGGGAAGGACACAGAGCTCTACTTACTTGCTACCATGAGGGGTGCCATAACTCCGATTGTCAAGGCTGCAGTGTGGTATATGAAGACCTCAGAGAGGAAGTGAGCAAGGGCCAAAAAGAAGGTAAAGAGCGTGATGTGATAGAGGCTGTTGAAGAGCAGAAAAAAGCAGGTTATCATATCATATGATGGGTGTGACTATGGCTGAGTGGAAGAAAAGGCAAACCTGCATGCTACCCCATCTGCTCTCACTGGCAGCACAGAGGGCACTTTGTCCTTTGCCTAGTGAGGTGCAAGAACTCCCTGGGCAACAGCTGAGAGGAGAATGGGGCAGCATGTTCAGTGGTGCATTGAAAGCCATAGGCATTATCTGGCCCGAAGGCAGGTGAAGAGGGGAGAGCATGAGTAAAACACCAGTGAACTGAGAAGTAAGTGCACACACAAAAAAAAAGGTGAGAACTGGATGAGTAGARAACTAGGGTGACAAGACCTGGCTGACTTCAGGCTTCATCACCCAGTGTCTTCCCACCTGTGCTCTGCTACCCTCTATGGGCCACAGCTGTTGAAAAGGGAGCAGGTCCAAGAGACACCAGATAAAATTCCTCAAAGAAACAACTGATTCATGGCAACTGACATTGCCAACACCTCCTAAAAACATCATTTAGTCTCTGCACCTCCCTACCTCAGGTACGCCTGGGCAATCCAAGCACATACTGCCAGGTGAACAGTGACTTCTGCTGTGGGGCTCAGAAGTGGTGACAGAAGTGTTTTAGCAACCCCCAATAAAGACTTTGTCTAGCACAGACCCCAAGTCAGCCTTATTGGAAACCCCTCTCAGAAACATTTCTGTTAGCACAAGGAGATATGGCTTGTCTCCCACTCGGCATCAGGCTGCACCTCAGGCCTTGTCCTCAGCCCCAGGTAAGTGTATGAAAGAAAGCAATCGGTTAAGACCACTGCAAAAGGTCTTAAAACTGAACCAGTCTTTAGCTGAGCTGTCATAGTAAAAGAAGTACTGGGCATCAGTCAGACCACAATTGCTTCATTAACAGAGCAGCARTGCCATCAGAAAACGCTTTCCAAGCTGGCTCAGAAATTTGTGACGTTAAGAAGTGACAGTAAAGCAGTAAGTACCAGTTTCTGACTCAGCTTAGAACAGAAATCAAACGTGCAGGTTGTCTCCAGTGGCAGAAGGGAGCAGCAGCTATCACACAAATCCCACACTGCTATTTGAGCTTCTTCAGGGGAATACTGTCAACACTATAGAAAGCTCAGTAATAGCTTTTGAGTCCCCACCTCCTYTGTGCCTCCCTCTCTAAGCTCAGGCTGTGACTAGCAAGCAAACCAATGGATTTCTCGGGTGCTGCTTTACATACGTCCTATTACGGATGTCGATCGCGCAGAGACAGCGGATCACTGATGCCAACAGGGTCCAGACGCCGAAGGTCCGAGCCTGGAGCCCGTTCACTGCGTGAAGAAGGGAGCACATGGGAGACCACACACGGCCCTGCCTACCACCCCCAGTCCCGCCGCGGAGGCGCRCGCCGGGGCAGTAGGCGGCTCCTAGGCCCCACAGGTGGGACCCCGAGGAGAGCCCAAAGCTCACGGCTGGAAGGCGACCTCCAGGCGCCCGGACGGCCGGTGCGGCCCTTACCGAGGCCGGGGCTGGCGGTGTACAGCTTCTCCGAGAGGAAGCCGTGATCGCGGAAGCTCTGCAGGGTATTCCCGGCGGCGATGACCGACACCATCACCAGCCAGCTGCGCAGCACATTCAGGAACCGGCTCATCCTCCCGGCCGGCTCGGAGCGCGCTCGCCAGGCCCAGGACGCGTCCCCACCCGTTACCGGCGGCGCTCCCGCGGCGGCACCGAGGCCCCGCCCGCGCCACCACCCAGCGCTCCGATTGGCCGCTGGGCGCCGCTCCATGCGCTCGCCACGTGACGTAAGGCCTTCTCCCGCCAATCGGATCCCTCGCCGGGCGGAGGCGGTCCCGCCTCCGGCCCCGCCCACTGGAGGGTGGTTGCGGGGGGGCTGTGGGGCGGGGCGAGTGCGCCTGCGCAGTGAGGCGGTGGGGGCGCCTGCGCGCCGGGGCGGGGCCGCCGCCCGTCGGTTGTTGTAGTAACGGGGAAGCGGCGGGAGGGGCCGGGGCTGCCTTGTGCGCCCGGCCCGGCCTGGCCTGGCCCGGCTCGGCTGTGCGGGGGCAGGTAGGCGAGCACGGGGACCTGCTGCCTTAGGCGTTCCCCGCCTTTCTTGCTTCTTCTAGGGCCGCGGGAGGTCGCCGTGCTTGGCCTGGCGCGGAGTAGGCCGGGCCGTAGGCGCCTCTCCGGGTGGAGGGTCGCTCCTGCGCCGGTGGAGGCGTTACGGTGTCCGGCTGGCCCCGGGCGGCGGGGCGGTCTTGGGGGGCGTTTCTCGTTGGGGCCGGGCCGGTCTGGCGTGGGTCTGCTGCCCGAGACAGGGCAGGGCAGGGCAGGGCAGGGATGCGCGTTACCGGTAAACGCCCGAGCGGCTCTCACGGGTAGGTGCGGAATAATCTCCTGGAAGGTGATGCTTCTTTCTGTATGCTCCTGGCTCGGAGGTGATGTTTGACAGATCACAGATGTTTAGTAGACTTGTTGATAGTCCTATGAGAAATATGTAGTGGCAGGAGGTGGGAGTTACCTGATTTCTCGCTGTCCTGCTCAGCTATGCATTCCCGTTTTTAATCCTTATTGCAGGTAACTGCTCTTGCAACTGGGACTGGGCTGTATGAAAATTCCTAGAGGAAATGCCAGTTGGGATGGCTAAAGATCTGGAGGAAACTGGCTCATCTGCAGATGAGGAAGAAGACGCAGTAGTTGGATTGGAGTAAGTAGGGAAAAACCCTCTGAAACGTTTCTATRTGCCTGTGCTTTCTGGTGAATCTGTAGTAATTTGAAAAGAGAGATGCATTTCTTACCTTCCTATCTATGAAGTAGAAGGTGGTTGGTTTGGGCCTCAAGCCTGTGGGTAGTCTACCTACATCCGTAGCCTAAAAGACCACCATATTCATCAGGGCTGGATGTGTAGCTGTTCCTTGGCTGCTCTGAAGTCTGTAGTTTCACAGATTTCTTTCTGTCGTGTTCCTAAGCTGGGAACCTTTTTGATTATATGTGTCTGTTTGGGTTTGTGTTTTGTTTGGTTGGGTTTTTTTTTTTGTTTTTTTTTTTTGAGGGGTGTGTGTGTTTTGGGGGGATTTTTTTTGTTCTTTGGTTTTGTTTGTTTTTTTAAGCTTCTGCTGCTGCAGAGAATAGAAATCTGATGTACAATAGTTTGATGTACAATGTTTTATGTCCTTTTAAAAAAAAGCTGTCTGGTCATAACTGCTAGAGTTCATATTACTTACTAGTAACAAGTCATAATGATTGTTCTATCTTTGTTTAGTAACTTGTTTTAGCTTTGCTTGTGAAGGAATTGCTCCCTTATTCTTTCCCATAGTGGAATCCCTTTTCTGTTTCACTTGGACCTACTTCATTATGTCCTGTTAGGGTTTTTTTTTTGGGTTGCACATTGTGACTGAGTGCCCAGCTGCAGACTGCAGTGACTTAACACATTTAGAGGAATGTTGCTTCATAGCAAGTGGTTGCCTTGGATTAGCTAGATCTTTATGGATAGAAAGCTCGAGAACTAACTTCACCTAGACTGCAACTGTAATAGTATGTCTGCATCAAGTGATCAAGGGTCATGTTAGGAATGAATGACTGTCACCTGGAGGATTGAGCCTTGCTGCAAATCCTCAGGACAGGCTTAATATAAACTCCTGTCCTGTTGCCTCAGCTCATTTTCCACTTACATAAGGCTCTGGCCTATAGTGTAAATTCTGGAAGCTTCTTGGGTCCTTCCAGTCTGAACAGCTAATTACATACCGGTTGTAGATCTTTTTTAATTAGTTTTTAGAGGTAGGGGAAGCAGTTGGGAGTGCTGTGAAGTTAATTTGTCTGGGTGATAATGGTAGTAACTTTGTTAAGAGGACCAAAGCTACACTTAAGAGCCCTTGTCCTAGCATCAGCCCTTGTCCTTTTATCTCTCTTGCTGTGTTCTAAGTATTGGAGGTGTTTTGTCTTGTGTAACTTCCCCAAACCTTTGGCAGACAATGATCTTGCATATTTTATAGACAAATACTGCTGTGTATCTCTGTCATTCTTTGTATTTTTTCTTATTTGGGTAGATGGAGATGTCTCTTGAATCCCTCAGTCTCTGTTTTCTGTTAACTTTTTCATGTTTTTAATTTCGTTGAGCTGTGGCAATGAACAGCACGAGTTTTATTTGCCTAGGGAGGYTGACAGTTTTTCTTTATGTGATCCAAGAATTTTGTATAATAGGTCTTAATTATTTTGGTGTCCTTAATTCCTCTGAGGAGGTATTTCCCAGTGTAGTCTTGTTTTATACAGAACTGATCACTGCATCTCAAAACTTGTGATGCACCCAGTGGTGCACTGGGGGGCATCGTTCTTGCATTCTGGGCTTGAATTCCACTATATCTGACATGAATTAAAAGGGAAGAATATACAACTTTATCCATTGTGTTAAGCCCAAGTCTGTTCTAGTCTCTCCAATGCTGCGTTAGTGTTTTTTTTTGTGCACTTCAGATGCTAGTATTACAACCAGGCAGACTGCATTGATCTGCAGTTCTAAAATTGGAGGTTGGAATCTGCACTGTCTGGTTGCATGGATAACAGCAATTGTGGTTTACCGTGAATTATAGATCTTGTTTCCAGGCTATAAATTCAGAGAACTGTAGCTGTGAAAGCTTGTGAGGCTTCTCCCAGATTATACCCAGTAAAATAAATACAGAACTAAACTTGCCAGGACTGGCAAGACCAACTAAAAAAAGAGAATGATCTCGAAGACTCCCTTTATAACTGAGTACCAAGGGTGCTGTATTCCATTTTTGTGGCCAGGTTTTGGTAGTGTGAGGGCTTCTGTGAGAAGTTGTAGAAGCTTCCTCCATGTCCGACAGAGCCAATGCTCCAAGATGGATCTGCCACTGGTCAAGATGAAGCCCATCAATTATGGTAGAACCACCGCTATGATAACATATTTATGAAGGAAGAAAAAGTTATTGCATGGGGGTAATAGTGCTCAGAGAAGAGTGAGAATATGTGACAGGAAGAACTCTGCAGACACCAAGGTCAGAAGGGAAGCAGGTTCTCCAGGTGCCTGGATTCCCTGCAGCCTGTGATAATGACCATGGTGAGGCAGGATGTGTCCCTTCAGTCCATGGAAATCTGTGAGGGTGCAGAGATCCTGTGGAGGGAGCCCCATGCTGGAGAAAGTGGATGCCCAAAAGAAGGCTGGGATTCCATGGGAAGCATATACTGTAACTGCTCCTGGGAGGGACCTCCAGACCATGGTGAGAGGAGCCTACACTGGAGYAGGTTTGCTGACAGGACTTGTAACCTCATGGGGGGCCCATGCTGGAGCAGGATGTTCTTGAAGTACTGTGCTCGGTGGAAAGGGTTGGATTCTGGAGCAGTTCATGAAGAACTGTAGCCCATGGAAAGGATTCATATTGGAGAAGTTTGTGGAAGACTGTCTGCTGTGGGAGGGACCCCATGCTGGAGCAGGGTATGGACTCTCACTGAGGAGGAAGCAATGGCAGAAGTAACATGTGGTGAATTGATTGTAACCCCCCTTTCCCATCTCCCTGCACTGCTGAGGGGAAGGAGGTAGAGATTCAGGAATAAAGTTAAGCCTRGGAAGGAGGGAGGGGTAAGGGGGAAGGTGTTTGTAAGATTTGGTTTACTTCTCATTATTCTGCTCCGATATTGATCGGTAATAAGGTCAACTAGTTTCTGCAAGTTGAGTCTGTTTTGCYTGTGACTGTAATTGGTGAGTGATCTCTCCCTGTCTATAACACACGAGTCTTTCATTACATTTTTTCTCCCCTGTCCAGCTGCAGGGGTGGGGAATGATGGAGCAGCTTTGTTGGGTGCCTGGCATCCAACCAGGGTGGAGCCTGGAACAGACACAGATGCTCAGCATGTGTAAGTCAGCACAGGCAGGGCTTAGGAACAACCACAAAACTACGTCTGAAAAGCAAAGAGTGAATTCGTTTTTGTTACCTTGCTAACTAGGAGATCCCCAAAGCAGCACCAGAGGCATGCAAGCAGGGAGGGAGGCACTGTGGAGCGTGGTCCTTGCTAGAGGATCACCAAAGCTGCTGTTCACACCTGTTTTTCAGGGATTCTTGCAGGTGTAGTTTACCACTGTGCTTTCACCTTTCCCGCAGTAGGGGAGGAATCTCAAGCATGTTCGATAGGGTGCCTTGAAGTCTATTGCAGTCCTGTGTTGTCTGACATCAGATGTTCTACTTGTGAAGCACACAAAGATAGAGAACAGTTAGAATGTTACATGTGCTTTCTACACCCAAGCTGCGGGTCACTTAGGTGTGTTTACAACCCTCCTYGTCAATCTTCCATTATTTTCTCCAGAGTGTTTGTTTATGTCCTGTCCACAGGCTAGGTGGGTAAGTATGGAGAATTGTGGTATCCTTATTCTAAGTAGCTGCTGCATATATGAAGCCCAGCAGTTGGTTATACTGACTATCTTATCATTTCAGGGATCATCCATGTATCAAGTGGACTGGTGGTGGCTGCAGGCGGGTTCCTGTCTTGGTGTTTCATGCTGAAGCCATTCTGACTAAGGACAGCTACCTCCGCCTAATTGGAGGTGGGTGCTTCTATGGGCCAGCTTTTGGCTTGAAGACATGAGGTAAAAGTCTCTTGCCTGGATGTTCCCTTCACCTTGTGGTGGGAAGAGGACGCAGTAGGAAAGAAATCACAATAATCTCCTGTCTCTGTCAACTGACATATTCAGAAATGCTTAATCCATTGGTGAATGCTTATATTGTCTTGTATTGTGATAAGTGTGTGTTCTTCCACTGAGCCCTGATGTGTTTTGAGTTGGAACTGTCTGCTTGCAAATTGAACTTGGAGGTCATGCTAGAATTTTAGAACTAGACTATAAATTCACTGTAGCTAAGACCTTAAAATCAACCATTGCAGTAAGTTTTGAGAATGTTTTCACTGTGGAATAAAGCAGCCAGCCCCACAGTTGTATGAATAATAAACTGTAGAGACRAATCTTTGAGTCTACAGCCTCACAACTGTGAGAAGGTCATAAACAAAATGGTTTCTGGCAGTACTTGAGTTGGGAGACCAAACCTATCTAGTGTCAAATAAGGGAGAGCACTTAAAGAGGCTGGGTTGTTATAAACAGTCACTTTGAATTTAAAAAGTTAGTACTTGTGGGTGTGTATGGCTGGGAGCTCATTCTGGATGTGCTGAGTTGGAGAAAAGCTAAATCTGCTCAGCTTCTTTTTGTGAAGGTGCTGACACTTCTTTCTTTTCTTGCTTTTTCTTTTCTTAGGTAATTGGTGCTTTCATTTCTAGTATCCTATCCAAGCAGAAATGCTTCTGGCTCATTGGGGTAAGGGGTGGAGAAGGTGATTTATGTGTGGAAACTCCTGATCCTTTTCATGTGAGTTAAAAACATACTTGGATGGTGCCAGAAGCTGATGGTAATTGTAGCCCAAGTTTTAACTGTAGCGTGGGGCCTCTTCTGCTCTTTCTCATTGGTTTAACAAGTTTACTGCTGAATAATGCAACTTGTTAAATTTCTTTCAGCTTTGTCTGGTTCCTGATTATGATMCTTCTTACTTTTTAAACTTACTTTTGTTGATAGAACATACTTCTGAAGTTTAATTTAATCTTCACCTTTTTATTCTCAGTTTGAATCAATTTGTAAAGTGCCTTTTCTAGGCAGTTCTGTATTCTAGCATTGCAATTTCTTTCTCTACTGTCTTTAAGCTCATCCTTTTATATGACAACTGACCTCTAGTCTTGCTACTTGCTTTTGGTTTATCTTATACCTCCAGGGCTGCTTTTGGTTTTATGACTTTCTAATTGTGTAGTGAGTTTATCTTTTTATTTCCTTGTACTCTTTACTTTATTTCCTACTATATTTGCTATTATTTGTTGGAAGATTCAGTACAGGTGAATAAGATGTAAACAAAAATTCAGTGCTTTATTTTGGGTTTTCAGGATCTAAAAAGTGATCATATAAGCTAGCCATGTCAATGAGGGGCATAAGACATGATTATTTTTATCTAAGAATACTAATGTTGAGTAGAGAAGAAAGCTGAATTCATGTTTGTAGTTACAAAGCAGTCTGTGTAATGGAATGTTTAAAAAAATAATCTGAGTATTTGTTAGGCTGTCCTGTGCTTTATTTTCTTCCGATGGGGTTCTGTGATGCAACTATATTATAACTAAGAATTAATGTAAATCAGTTCAGTGACAGAGGCATTTCCTATCACCCTTTGCCTGTTATGTGCTGCTACTCTGTGTGAATTAAGTGCAGCTGTACTGTGCTGAGTCCTTGTCTTGGGCAGCCTGAGTGACTCTGGTTTATTCTTCCAGGTRCAGACTCTAATCCCATGTCTCTTTGCTTCTTTGCAGAGCGCTACCACATGTCCTATAAGATTGTGCGAACAGACAGCCGACTGGTTCGGAGCATTCTGACTGCCCATGGATTCCATGAGGTCAGTGCAACAAACTTCTGATCTGATTTTGTGCTGGGCTGGGAGGCAATAATAAGGTTTTTGGATTTTTTGTGGGTTTTGTTGGGTTTTTTYYCCATAACTCTGCAKGGTTACAACCAGGAAGTTGCTATGGACGTCCTTGAGGTTTTTGGTTTGATCTTTTAATGTACCCTGCTAGTCAGACCAGAAATGTGTCATAATTTTTCACTCTCAGAGGAGAACTCATTAGTCTTAAGCCTGCAAAAGTAGGGAAAAAAGAATGCTGAAGTTTGGTCATGTTTTTTTTTCTCTTTTTGCTTTTGAAGCATCACACCTTTGGGAAGGTCTAAAAGATTCAATCTCTCAGCCTTTACAAGCTTTCAGAAGTACTGATGTAGTGTTTCACACTTCTAACATCTGCCTTACCCTAAAGAATGCTCCGAGTGCAGCTAATGACAATTTGAGAAATGTATAGGGTTGATTTTATTTCAGATTAATACCACCTTAAGGAATTGGTCTGACAAGTTTCCTGAACATATTTTAAATGCTTTACAAATTGTGTTGACACAGTCTATGAAAATAATAAACTCATAAGTTTGTTTAGAAAAATTAGACAGGGTTATTTCCCAGCATGGGAATACCTTAGGGCAGCAGTTTGGCTGGAATTGCTCTTATATTAGAGATAGTAGAGGAGACTGTCTTAAACTAGAATTGCTTTGGCCTTGTAGATCTACGGACAAGTGGCATTGCTTTTCATTAGTTCTATGTTTTTGTGTGTGGTGTTTTTTATTTGCTTTTTAGGTCCACCCTAATAGTACCGAATACAATCTCATGTGGACAGGATCACACTTGAAGCCCTATTTGCTGCGTTCCCTTACAGATATTCAGAAAGTCAATCATTTCCCTAGGTAAGGCCTTGATACCATGTTTTGTTGAATATCTGTGATGATTTGCAAAAATCTGAACATAGATACCTAAATAGAATATAATAGTACTGTAAAATCCCAACAGACTGGGCCAGTGCCACATGCTGTCTTCATTCTAAATGGTCTTTACAGTTTTGAGCGGATAGTATATGAGTCTGTATCTCAAATATTGGATTTTAAATTGTATTCTCTTTATTTGATGATTATTTGTGACTTAGGGTTTTTAGTTAGAGAGATAGTCCTATGTCCCSTGCTAAAGTTTGTAACCACCGTTACAGGAGATTGCTGTGCTTTAGTCTATCTCAGAATTGCAAGAAGTGCTACAAATTGTATTAATATCACCATAAGATAGAGGCAGTAAAGCTCAAGGGTAGTTGCAGGTTAGGATTTAGACATCTGACAAGGCTACAGATACTTTTATAACTAGGACAAAGGGTTGCTGTAATGTGGGGAAAAAATAGATACAGTCTCTTGTTTTGGGACTTCAGGTCATATGAACTGACACGAAAGGACAGACTGTACAAGAATGTCTCTCGAATGCAGCTGGCCCATGGATTCAAGACATTCCACATCTTACCTCAGACCTTTATCCTCCCGACAGAGTACCAGGACTTCTGCAGTAAGTGAATGGCTGGTGATGCCCAGACATAAAACAAAATAATGTGGTGTGGGGGGAAGGGAATTATTTTAAAATCCTAGCCTTTTCATCATGCCATTAGTTAAGGCAACAAAATTAGAGGAAGCTGGAAAGACAGCAGAGAAGGTCCACATGATTTCTGTATGTAATTTCTACTCTGCTGTTTACTTCATGCTTGTGTAAGTTCTTAAGAAGCTGATACGGGCTTGAGACTCCAGAATTGAGGGGGTTTTACGTGCACAGTGTTGTTGATCAGCTTCACAGTATCCCTGTCTAATGCCTGGGAGTACTGAAGAGAGAAGTGCCAAAAGGAGTCATAGGGCAGAAGAATGTATGTATTGGAGCAGCAGGAGGGGCTTCAGGGAGGGACTGTAATAGCTGCAGTGATTCCAAAGGGGTAAAATAACACATCAGAAAAGCACACTCTGATCTGCTTATGGAGTTCTGGAAAGCTTTTACCAAAGGCAACATTCTTGATTCTTGCTACTCTGTTAATAAGCAAAATAGAAGATGTTACAGACTTTTGTTGTTTACTTTAACCAGGTACCTATTCTAAGGACAGAGGCCCATGGATAGTGAAGCCTGTGGCCTCTTCCAGAGGTCGAGGTGTCTACCTGATAAATAATGTAAGTATTCACTAAAAGGGCTGTTCTTCAGTAACACTGTCTTCAAAAGTATGTCAGCTTCCAGGCAAAAGGCATCTAACCAGACACTGGTCTTACTCTGAATTTCAGCCATATATCGGTGAGCAGTTCAACAGCACTGAGCAGCTTGCAAAGCCCACCTGGGCCTGTGCTGTGTAACCAAAAGCAGTTTATTTTTTTCTATGCTGTGCTTATCTTGCAATCTACCTTTAAGCCTTTGCTTATTAGGAGCAAGTTTATCCTCCCTGAGACAGTTTGGGAAGCTGTGCTGCTTCATGCTCTCTTTGTGGCTGTCAGTAGGCTGACCTTGGGAAGATTACCAGAACTCTCCTTAGTTGCTTCCCTGCATGACCTAAACAGTCCTCAAACAGATCCCTTGTCTCCCASTTCCTCATGGAAAAGACGAGTTTAAATGAAACTTGATACAGTAGGAAGTGTATTAGTCTTAAAACTGTGCTATCTAGAGGCCAGTGTTTCCTTCCTGAGGTGTAATGGAGTTCTTTGAACTCAACATGCTGGTTTTAGTGTCTTTTGCTCTTTTTGGGCTTTGCAGGGAGTTAGGTTGTTATAGGTAATACATCTGAATAGGAGCCAAACACATGAAGGGTTTCCAATTAATACACTCAACAGCAAAATGACTGTTGAGTCATTTTGTTTTCGCTCATTCGAACCCCTTAGCCTACCCTGCACTGAAGGGGTCATGCTGCCTCATCTGTTCTCTACTTGGATCATTTCCCATAAAATCAGGGAGCGATTTGCCAAGTGTATGAGGTAAGTATTTCCAAAGCTACACTCAGTTTTTTCTTTGCTTGAAAGGGAGGAATGAGCTCAGGCTCATATGGCAGTTGGCCATGACCTGGGGAAAATACCCTCTGGGACCAATCCCTTTGTGTATTTCTGTTTGAGAAACACTGCAGCTAGTTTGGCCCACAGGCCAGTTTCCTTCAGTGTGATGCCATTAAAAGAGTGTCTTTCAGAATCTCATCATAAAAGTTTTTTGAAAACAATAACCCCCTGCAAAAAATAACAAACCTTTGCATTTCCCTGATCTGTATAGAACAGACTGTCATTCCTGTGTGATGTTCTGAGGGAAGCTGAACTTATTCTCTCACATTCTGTATAAGCACTTTTCTGCTCATGATGCTGGTGTTAATGGCTGAATATGTGCAAATTTGAATAAAAGCAGAATCCTGTGGTTCTCTTGTCTCTTTTGCAAACTGAGGGCAAGAAAATGCTGTACAAGAAATTGTTGGGTAATTAAAACTGGTTACAAGAGAGGCTTGCATACAGCAAAAAGAGCTTTTTCAACAGGTCCCATGACTTTGTGATGTGTATTTGTCATAGTTAGAAATTTTTTTTCTGAGCTACAATTGTAGCTTCATTTGAGTACAGGAGCTCCTGCTGTGAACTAGAAGTTAGTAGAAGGTAGGCAAAAAGGTTGGATACCAGCCCAGGATGTAGTTACAAAGATCACAAGTTCAGTCATTTTCTTCACTTGTGACTTCCTCACCAACTGCGGTTACATACTCCTTCCTGTGTCTTCTAAATCCCTTCTCCATGTGTTTGCTTAAATCCTTGAGAAGCAAACAGAGTAACAGTTACTTCTTAGATATGGAGTTTTTTTTTTCTCTGCCTGTTTTACATCATTGCCATGTGGCTGTTAAATCTATATTCTACTCTTAAGTATTTAATGGAAAATTCAATGGGCAGGTTTCTTTGGCAATGTAATCATTCCCAGACTTCTCTTTAGGATCTAATTACCTTAAATGTGTTGTGACTGACAGTCACGTGTTTTCATTTTGGTTTTATTTCTTCCTTCCCCAGACATAGTTATCAGTTATCCCTTTAGGAGGGAAAGGCGAGAAAAAATTGTGGATTTRATGTAATTTCTTCTTACTCCTTACATCTTCTGTTTGTTCACTCTTGCATTCTCTGTTCTTCTGCAGCCAAACCAAATTATTGTGGAAGACAACATCCTGGTTTCTCGTTACATCAGCAACCCCTTGCTCATAGATGGTAAGTGTGCTTAGGAATTGCTTTTCTCCCTTCCCCCAGCCCTGCATCTGCGGATCTATGCAACCTTTGTATGAGTTTAGTTCAATAATTGAGTGGTCTACCTTGGTCTAGCACCAGACAAATGTAACTAGAAAATTCGTTAAAACCTGGAAGCTTTTCAACTGGGATAGCTTCACGCACCTATGTCAGAAGCAGATAATGGTTTATTGCTCTCAGAGTCTGTTGAAATTTCTCAACAGGATATGATGTGTAAAAGATATTTGCAGTCACTGACTCTTGACAACTGTATTTCAGATTTCAAATTTGATGTGCGTCTCTATGTTCTGGTTACATCTTATGATCCACTTGTCATCTATCTCTACGAGGAAGGATTGGCCAGGTATGGGAGAATTCTTCTTTTCAATGTACCTGTTCTTGGTGATCCAGGCATTTCTTGGCTTGCCTCTCTACTCCTAAAACAATAGTAAAATGAGGAAAGCGCCAGTTAKGGAATTCTTCAGAGTTTAAATAGATGATACTTCATTGTCCCATCAATTTTCTTAATATAGATTATGGGATCTGAGTGAGAGATTTTGTTGTTTTTATATGTAATAAATAAAGCAAGTTTTCAGCTCTTAAGGGCTGAATGGTCAAACGCATCATCAGTGGCATGTTCATTCTCAAGGCTGGATTCTTCTTGAAACTTGGGATTATTGGTACCTTTGTGCCTCCTCTCCATTCTCTACAGGGAAGGGAATCCAAAGTTTCTCAAATTTATTCTAAAAAAAAAGCAGTTGGAGACCTGTTGATGACTGTATTGGTGTTTAAGACTTTTAACTACTCTTCTAAATTTTAGGTCAGTATTTGCATTTTCTGCAGTATCCCCTAAGTGGTTTTAGACTAGTTCGCAGTTTTTACCCTTCAAGATAACAATTTTCCTTTGCATGTAAGTCATGAAGGATATCTAAGATTTCCTAGAATCAACACTTATCTACCAAAAATACCTGTTTTTCTTCATCACGGAAGTTTAGCAAAATATTTTTCTGTAGTGACTAATAGATTTGAAGCAATCATCCCTCTGAATTCACAGCAGATCAGAATTTTAACTTCAGTGACAGCTGAGAAAAGAGCATCACATGACTGTGTTCAGCAGCAGTTTTAAGTAATGCTGTATCTTTCTTATAAGCACATTTGATGTCCTCAGAATACCTCTAGGGTTCATGCCTGACATGGCTCTGACTTGGGTAGATACTGAATCCAAATAATSTTTGTCCAAAGAAGATAATGAATCCTGAAGAATACGTAAATAATGATCCCCCAAGAAATATCCATTAAATCAATGCATACCCTTCAGGTGTGTTGTGAGGTGCCTCTGCCTGCAAAGATAATGTGAACACATTTTTTCCCTAAAAGGAGGTAGAAAGGGGAAGCTCGTCTTCCTTAGTGAAAAACTTGACAACTATATTCACTTTAGGAAGGGAGCCTTAAACATGCGAGACTTTTCTCTTGGGAGCTGGCAACTAAATTGTTAGCTGCGAATATTGCATGTTTTTGGGAAGTGAAGAGGGAAACATGATAATATAGATTGCCAGCCTGTTCTCAGAATGGTCAGTACATAGCAGGTCTTCAAAAATAGGATTTACACCATCATTAATATCTTGAAGGTGGTTCTGCTGATCTCTGAGGATAAGTGTGCATTTTGGCCAGTAGAGTAACATATTTTGCTTGGGGGTAATAGTGTGGAAGTGTTTATGGGGATGTGTATGGTTTAGGATGTGTTTTTTTTTTTTTTTTTTTTTTTTTTTTTTTTTTTTTTTTTTTTTTTTGCTTGTTTTTTTTTTTCTTTTATCAATTTCAGTCATGTTAGAAGTCTGGCAAGGGAAATGAGGGAGGAAGTAGGTATATTTCAATTGAAATACACTGGTCAGACAGTTCTAGTGAATCCCTAAAGCCAGAATCATCAAATTATTTAGGTGGGAAGGGAAATATGGAGTTTTTTAGTTCAGCCTCCTTCTTAAGACCTTCTTCAAAGTTCGGGCACATGCTCTGCAGCTTTATACCATAATGTTTGTAATAACTTCTATGAATGGAAATTTTGTAGTTCTTCTGACAACTTATTTCAACATTTGATTGTTTTCGCTACTAATATATGTGTGGTTTTTATATCTAACTAAAATTTCTCCTATTGCAATTTGACTGTTGCCTTTTGCTATGCATCTTTGAGAAAAATCTGTCTTTGTACTGCTGCACTAAGGGTTTGAACACAACTGTTGAATCTGCTCATAGCCTTCTTATCTGCAGGCTAAACAACTCTTTTCTCCTCAGCTTCTCCTTATACAGCATATTTTCAGCCCATTTTAATTGCTCTCCACCCTACTTGCACCTCTTAGTGAATGCTTCTATTGGGAAGCTCTTAAGTGGACATGATATTCTAGATGTGAGGGCTTGGCAAGCATTGGACACACAGGTAACAGGTACCAATCCCTTCCCTCAACCTACTGACTACATTCTTGTTGATACAGTCCAGCTTGTAGTTAGTCTTCATTGTTGGAAAGGCAAACTGCTGATTTGTGCTCAACTTGTCCATGAGGACACACCTAGGTGATCAGGGGAAGCCAGTTGATGTAATCTTTTTGGATTTCAGTAAAGCTTTTTGATGCTCTCTCTCTGAGTATCCTTCTGGACAAAATGTCTGACATGCAGCTGGATAAATACATCATCATATGGGTGAACAACTGGTCACAGGTTGGGCAGAAAGGGTTATAGTGAATGGGGTTACRTCAGACTGGTGACTAGTCACTAGTGGGGTTCCACAGGGCTCCATCCTCAGCCCTGTGCTCTTCAGCATTTTCATTAATGATTTGGATTCAAGGGCATGCTGAATAAGTTTGCAGAGGATGCTAAACAAGGAGGAGCTGTTGACACCCTCGAGGGCAGAGAGGCCCTGGAGAGGGGCCTTGACAAATCAGAGAGATGGGCAATAGCCAGCCATATGTAGTTTAACAAGTGAAAGTGCTGGATTCTGCACCTGGAATGGGGCAACCCTGGATGTATGGTTAGACTGGGAAATAAGCTGCCAGAGAATAGTGCTGTGAAAAGGTATCTGGGGGATTGATGATACGTTGGACATGATTCAGCAGTGTGTCTGTCAGCCAGGAGGGCCAGCTGTGTCCTGGGGTGCATCAGGCACAGCATCTCCAGCTGGGCAAGAGAGGGGATTGTCTCACTCTGCTCTGCACTGGGGTGGCCTCACCTCAAGTCCTGTGCGCAGTTTCAATCACTGCAATGTAAGAAGRACATAAAGCTATTAGAGTCCAAAGGAGGGCATGAAGATGCTGGAGGGGCTGGAGAAGCCATATGAAGAGACGCTGAAGTCACTTGGTTTATTCTGCCTGGAGGAGACTGAGGGAAGACCTCTTTACAGTGTACAACTCAGTCTTGCTAAGATCCCATGTCAGTAATACTTGCAAATCACTTTTTAGTGTTCTGAAATCCTTAACAGTTTTATGTGTGTTTAGATTCCATTTGCTTAAACTATAATCAAAACTAGAGCACGTGGCATCAACACACATGACAAGTGGACACACACACGACAAGTGGACACATATATCTACAGGACACCATAGCATTATTAATTAAAGTTTTCCTTTTTCTTTCAAATTGCATCACATYCGTCAGCTTTCTGTGAGAGGTAGATAGTATATGGAGACTAAATATGGCACCAGGTATYTTTATGCTGCTTTGTGGTGTGGTCAGCTCTACCAGTACCACTATGGAAGAGGTGTAGAGGAAATGAAAGTAACGAGCTGTTATCTCTCGTCCAAGGTCCTGATGCTGGAGAGTAGCTCTGGTTCTGTAACTGAACTTCAACTGCCCACTAAGCAGTTTCAGCTAAAGTGGCAGCTATGGCAAAAGACTTGTAGTTGAATGCTTTCACATGATAGGTATAAATTTATTGCGAACAGTATCTTTAATTGTTCTTAAGCYTTTCTCATCCACTGTGGCTGTACAGCTGGTATGTTCATGCAGCAAGCACTGGCAAGCTCTCTTTGGAGGACAACACTCAAGGTGAGCAGAGGTTGATAAAATTTTAGGTGGGCTCTTCTGTGTGGCCTCCAGATGGCACTAGTGGTCTTCAGTTGTCGCAGTTTGCCGTTTCCCCATACTCAGAATTTGCAGACACATTTGGTGAGAGGTAAAGAGCCTGAAGCTACTGGATTATGGCTTCCTGTTTAGCTGTTTTGCCATTCATTTCACAGTGTGAGTTGCATGCTGGGCGAGAGCAATGTATTGACTCACACAGTGTAATGTTTTGGTTTAAAGCTGGGACAAAAGTTTAGCTGTGCAAGGAGAGGGAAATGTTATAACCTTGGGGAGTAGAAGGCATTTTTAATCCTTTGCCTAAGGAAAGCGCCCCATGCTGCTTAAGGGTAGAAGCAATTTCTAGCAGACAAGTGCAAGGTAGTATCAGGGTCTGGAATCAAAGATGGTATAGAGGCAATCTAAGGTGAAAACTACCCGCAGAATAAAGCAATCTGGTTTTGGGATCTCAGCTAGTGCTTGTGGTGCAATATGGTGACTTCCATGTTTTGAAATTACTTTCTGAAGGCAGACAGTCTCTGAAGTGTAGTAAAGATGACCTTCTGGCTTGGTGCTTTAATTTCTTTTTCCATTTTCTTAGTCTGTCTGAAAGGTGATATTCCTGTCTAGTGTTTGCATATTCCAAGAGGAATCTGACTGTTTCAGTAAACTTGGTGGCCTCTACCAGAAAAGCAGAGCTATCAGGAAGCCCTAAGTTGTAATGATTTTTACAAGGAACAGACGTGGTATAACACACATTTGTGATGTTTCACTAGATACTTCCTTAGGCCTTGTTTCTTTTGGCATAGCCTAGACCTGTCATGACATGATCTAGAGTGGAATTTGGGGCTTCAGAGCTGAGGAAAAGTAAGACATTGCGTATCCATTATTTGTACCTTCTGTTTCACTTTCCAAGTTTCCTTTGAAGGAGATAGGCAGGGTATGTACCYAGATGTGTATAACAAAACCTTCAGCTGTTGTGCAGGAAGTACTAAATAACTATTTGGTTTGCCCTGGCCAAAGTTCTCTCTTTTTTGTTTTTGTATTTTTTTTAATGTAGTTTTTCAGGAAGATAATGACTTCAAAATGTTTATGTGGAGTGTTTTTTTCTGTCTTGGTTTTCTTGGGTTTTTTTGGGTTTTTTTTGTTGTTGTTTTTTTGTTGTTGTTGTTGGTTTTTTTTGTTTTGTTTTGTTTTGTTTTTTTGTTTTGTTTATTCTCTAAAAGAATACTGAGTAGAACTTAGGAAGCATTAATGCTGAGTAGGTTCCTTTTCTAGCTATTTCCACCCCACTCCATTTGGAGTAAGCTGTATTTATCAGGGACAGAGCCTTAGGCAAGCAGAATCAAGTGTGAGACTTGTGGAGAGTTACTAAAAGTGGTATCAGTGAATGTGCTCTGGTTTTCTTTTGTCACAGTACAACTTTTCCAGTCTTGCCTCCCTCCAACTCTGTCAAAACTCCTTGAATATTTTGTGCCTGGTGTACCTCTAGAAGGAATGCTGCTAATAGATTCATTTGGAGATATTCAGTGATCTGTTTGGAGGAAGTGGAGTGGGATGAGGATTTCTTTTTCTTGAGGTTTGAAACAAGATTGGAGCTGTGCTTAAGACATAAAGCAGCACTGGTTGGTTTAAGATACTCCTCCTGTTGGATTGAAAAGTGTGTGGAACACTTCTCTAGTACATATTTAAAAAAAAGTAGACAAAGTGTGCTGCCATACATCTGTTAAATTGGCAGAGATTTAGTAACTTTGTGCTGGAAAGGACAATTATAATCCAGATTGGCTTTCTGTGATCATAGCCTGGAGAATTGTAGCTGGGATCCTTGCATTGAAGGTATAGGTTTGGAAAATGAAATGGTCATGGCAAACTTGGTCCAGGTTTGCCTGAGGGTGTAACTCTTTCATCTGATCATATATTTAAAATCTTGGTAATTTTATTTATCTGAAATTTCCAAAGCAGGCAATGTAATGTATTTATTGACATACCTTTTATATCTTAGTTTGAATAAGAGATACATTGTTAATAAACTACAGTCTTAATTGTAAACTTTGACGTTCTTTTGAAGGTGACTCACCAAGCCCAGTTATGTGGGAGTCCCAAGGCTYCTCTTACAGCCAACTGCTGAATTGGTGGATTATGCTGGTTTTTGGAGGGACATTCMTATAAGCAGAGTAAAACAAGCCTGATTTGTGCCTGAAGTACACCTGAAGAGAGCATAGGGCCAGGAATAGCTTGTGCTTTTTGTGAGCCTTCCCTGTTTTGCTAGTTCTCTCTTCTGTCTAACTTTCTGTCCTCCTGTGTGGGGCAGAAAGGAGCCTGGTGGACCTCTCTTGCCTGGTGCCTTCAGGTGTAATGGGGGCTCAACAGATAGTTTGGGGAATTCATAGCAAAATGGTTCCTTGTTTGGGGGAGGCTTCTTAATAGGCTACTTTTTCTCCTAAATCGTGTTTAGGCAACCCTATTTCTGAGCTTGAATAGCTGGAAGGGTCCTAGACCATCAGGAACTTGTCTTTCAGATTTACAATGAATTTCAAAAATAGATTAGAGAGAAAAAAGAGCAAAACTGAGCTGAAACTCAAACATTCTTGCAAAAGGCCCAAGGAGCAAGCAGCAGCTTGGGGAGGCTTTCCAGTGGGGCACAAGGGTTCACTCTGGGGTTAGACAGCTGGGTTTCACAGTGCCTGCCACCAGCTGCCTTGCTGCCACCTGAGCCTCGTGACACCCTTCCTTCTCGGTAGCCTGGCTTCCTAATTTACTCTGGCTCCTCTGAGTTATTCACCATTTCTGTGCTGGATTCCTGTGGTTTCCAAAGAATTCAGGTGCTTGCTTTGAGCCAAGGAATTCACATTACCACACAGGCTGTGCTTAGGCCAGAGCTGGCTGAGCCAGCCACAGCAGCCCCCTGCTCTTGCAGTAACCCCTGTTCTGCAGCTTCTGCTCCCTAGGGAGTGTAACTCATTTATTTCTGCASAGACACCTGGGATCAGGCTACAATCACTTTAGTACACATTGCCCCACGTAGAAGCTGTAGAGCAGTGCTGTTCACTAGGTGTATTTGCTGGGCTTGAGGCCCAATTCAGTGGATAGTGCATCAAGCCAGAAGACTTTATGTTGCTTCCTTACTTTTTAATTACTATTATCAGATTCAGATCACTGAGGTGAATAACTGCTGAATCACTGAGGTGTGACCCTACCTTTGTGCTTAACAGACAGGCTACTAAGCAGTAGCAAAGGCTGGTCAACTCTTGGTGACAGTCTGTACAATGAGAGCTAGAGAATGTGAGAAACAGAAGAGGAGAGGTTCCCCAGATCACAGAGCAGCTGAGATTGGAAGGATCTGGTCCAAGCCCATGTACAAGTGGGGCAATCTAGGTCTGGTTGCCCAGGACCATGCCTAGATGGCTTTTGAATATATCCAAGGAGGGAGAGACTCYACAACCTCTCTGGGAAACCTGTAACAGTGCTTGGTCACCCTCATGGTGTTTTATGCTCTGAAGGTTCAAAATCTAGTTAATGGCAATGCACAAGTTGAAAACATGCCAATTTGTTGTGAAAAGATTAAATAGGTATTTTCTTTTTTCCCTGTTCCTGCAGACATCTGGTAAAACTGCTCCTGGATCTTGTTCCTTAACATAGAACTGTTGGAATAATTTTATTTGGCTTTGATTAGAGAAACTGTCATCATAGAGGTGTCACCAAAACTCTTTTTTATGTTTAGTGGTTCTGTTACAAGCTTTAGCTCCTGTTCATACTCGAGTGCTAACTGACATATCAGGTGGATGCTGTGAAACGTATTAATATTGGATGTAGAGGGATTGTGATGGTTTTTAGACTTCTGTTTTCTGTCCTGTACTGTAAGGGAACTGTGTTCCCTAAACAAAGTGGCGGCTAATAGACTAACAGGGAGGCTGAAGTCTAATTGCATGGGGAGGAACAAGGGACTGGGAAAGTGACTCCAAGTATAAAACGTGAGGAGCATGGTCGTAAAAGCACTACACTGATTATTTCCAGGACATTTATGCAAGAACTCTGTGTGCAGTCATGGAAAAGTCTGTCTTAATGTGAGCTTTTTTGTAGCACTCATTTGAGAGAAAAGGGATGAACTATTCTTTCCTTATTCCCACTCCAGAGTCTTTTCTCCTTTCCCAGGCCCTGACTAGATGCCTCAAATAAGCATTCCAGAGCTGTCAAGTTTCATGCAAAACCATGTAACATCTTCTGTAAATATTTAATGATCCAGTTTACATGTTTCTGAAATGACTTGAACACTTTACCTTGTGGTTAATTCATTTCCTGGAGTAATGCTGGAGATAAGGCAAAGAGCATTGTACAATCCCTCGGGTAATGTCCTGCCTGAAACTGTGACAGTAAAAGGGTAGTTGTTTGGGTGAAGGCAGTGTAGGAGTGTGGGTCAGGGGCTAAAATTTGGTGTGGTAGATTTGGGGATTTTTCAATGTGAGCTCTGACATGTTTTGTGGATTGCAAGGTGAACAGGGAAAATGCTTGCATGTCACTTGTGGAGGTGTCCTATTGAAGGTGCAGCTTAAGTGTGATTATTAGGCTTTTAATGAACTCCTACAACAAAGAGAAGGAGGACTGTAATGTGTCAGTATCTGAATGCCAAAGATGAAACTCAAGCATGACAGGGAGACAGAGGTTGGGATGTCTCTAGACACTGTACTGTTAGTCTGGAGGCTGAGAGTAGTTCTGGAGTCTGAAGGAATTAGTAAGGATTTTCCCTTTAATTTTCTTTTTGTGCTGCCCAGGCTCCCTGCTGCTACTACTGCCACCCCTCTGCTTGCTTTTGATTGCTCTTTCTCCCTCACTGATCTAAGACAAAGTACAGCCAGAGGGAAGGGAAATGTGCTGTTGGTGAAGGTGAGCTGTGTAGCAGGATGTAATTGTTGGTATAGAGAATGGGTTGTTTCCCTCATCCAAGCTGGCCTGTGTGATTTGGCTGTGACCAGCAGAGACATGAGCAGATGTATCAGAATAATGGAATGTATGAGTGTCACTTCTCTATTCTAAGTTTTGAATTCAGAAATGAAGGGCATCTCCTCTGTCCTGCTGGGGAAAGAGAAGCTGCAGTGAAAGGGAGGGCTGCTAAGCCTGTTCCCAGTATAATTGCTGCTTCTTCTGCCTGGGAGGCTGTATTACAGGCAGCAGTGTGAGTGGAAACTGAGCAATGCAGTCAACGTCATTTTCCTATTTCCAGTTGTAGTTTTGGGGTAGAAGCTGTCCTAGAATATTTCTGCTTAGAGGCTTTTGGAATCTAATCTCTTGTATATCATACTTTAAAGGACAAGATTCATAAGAAGGGGAGGGTCTTGGAGTGCAATAAGGCCAGGTCAACAGGTTAACAAAAGTGAGTATCTTTGGTATCACTTGCAATTCATTTTCGACAGTGAATATAAGTAGCACATAACATCAGGACATGGGAAGGTGCTTCCTATATTCTTGCCGCTGTGAACTATCTCTGTGTAATATGTATCTCAGAGATGAYGCAGGTTAATGCTGTGAGAGAGGACCATTCCTCTTGCATCTTCTATCTGTCTCCTCTGCATCCTTTCCAAGCACATTGGCAGGTGAAAGAAAGYTCAGTCATTCAATTTTGAAAACTGGTGGTTGGAACTTGTATTATAGAGAAAGCAAATCTGAATTCAGGCCAAAACGGAGTTGATATCCTTTTGATGGTGGATACAGAACAGACATCCATTCCTTTCTTTTGCTAGCTGCATAATATTTCATGTTAACAATAGAACTCTGGTTTAGATGAAGTGGGGACAGAAAAATGCACTGAAGTGGCAGGAAACCTTCCTGTCTTAATAATAGTGGAAAATTGTACCTTTTTCCGCTTTACAAGTCCTACAGGAAAATTCCGTGTAAGAATTAAAAGCAGTGTGAGTCCAGTTGTTGAACCATTCAACCCAGACACACTTTATCAGCAATGTCTGTTAAATGTGTTATTGGGGACTCTGCATTGCAAGGCCTATGGTATAGTCCAGAACTTAGACAGGAACAGATCACAGTGGGGGAAAATGACAGCTGCTTGAAGGAGAGCGAGATGGTATTAGTAAGCAGAAGATAGTGTTTGATAAGTTTCCCTTGATAAAAGTCTCTTTTGGCTGAAGATGGGCCTCCACGTGTGGACAGTCCAGCCTCTGGTTTAGGAGAACTCTTGGATTCCTGTCTGATTGCAGGCTCCCACATAGCAGCATCCACGAGTAATGCTTTGGCTCAGAAACGGTCCTATCCTGGCAGATGGTGATCTGGACTCACGTACTTGTGCCTTCATCACTCTTTGGCTGAATTGCAGCAATATGAGACACCTGGGCATGAAGCCTTCAGTGTTTAGAAAAACAGCTCATGCAGAATATTGCAGCATATGCTTGTGGTAAATTCTGTTTAGGCTTGTCCTTTTTTTTGTGACCCTGCTTAACATATCGTTTTTGAATTGCTCTTAGAATCTTGGCTCTTATCTTTTAAGCGACATGTATTCTATTCTTAGTAGTGGCCCAGAATGAAATTGGAAAAGAGTGTTGCCCTAAAATGAAATAATCTTCTAAAAGATTATAAGACTCCTCAAGAGTTTATTCTGATTTCAGGTTAACACCTAGAAATTTTTACAAGCATCGTTTTTCTACTTTTATTGTAAGGCCTTTTCCTACGACTTTGGTTTCTCTAAAATAATGGGTAAATTTCTGCTGGAGCAAGACATTCTGACCCATGTAAGCCTCTTGTCCTCCCTGGAGAGAGCAAGTGTGGTGAATGAGTAGCATAGTTACTACTGTGGAAGAAAGATACAGTAAAGTACTCTCTGAAAAGCTGTAGAACTGAAGAGTACTGAAGGTAATTGTAACTGGTATTTCAGAGAAAGTAACACTCCTCCATCTCAAGCAAGTGCAAGACACAGAAGTGTAAGGAGTGTGGGCTATTGCTAGCGTTGTACTTCTGATCTGTTACTATTCTGACATCCAGAGGCTATTGATAGAAGCTCTAGAAATAGCTTGGATTTTCCATTTGCAGGCTTGCATTTAGCCTGAGGCTAGTCAAACCAGCTGTGGGTGAATGTATTAAGCATTTAAAACTAAATATAAARCTTTGGCTTTTTTGATAGTAGATATGAATAATTGAATATTTTGGAAGGTTTTGGTGCATTGCTGAAGTTGCCCATTACATCCTTCAAGACAATAGCATCCTAGTAAAAGAGAAAGCTTATGTACTGAAAGGTCTAAAACACAGTGAAGTATCTTCTGAATAGACAGTCCCTGTGGAAATGTAAAATTCTCTGAGCGTGGAGTTCAGGCCACCTAATAATTAAGGATGGTCTTTGTAGAAGGAAGCTAATGCAAGCATTTGAGGATACAGAAATACAGTTGTTTAGAGTATTGTCTGTGTCTGCCAGGGGTTCTTATTCTCATATTTGAGTATGAAAAATTAAAYGCATAAGCTGAAAAGTGTGGTGAACCTAATTGCTCTCTGCTTCGAAGTACCAAGGAAACCATGACATGAAATGGCTCTCTGATTGTGCTTRATATCATCCAGGATTTGGCTGACAGTATATTTCAACAAATACTTTCAGCATGCTGCCAGTAAATGATTGTTAAGATGGAGATGATGAAATTATAATTAAGAAAAAAATATTTGATAGGGCTTTTGTCACTATTTTTGAAACAGAAGTGCCAAATCCAGGAAACTTACAGTTAAACTGAAAAGAGATTCAAATACTTCAAGCTGTGCAAATATGTGTAAAGAGATCCAAACTTCCAAACTCTTTTGTTGCCAGCTGCTCTGACTTCATATGTAGTTAAAGCTGAGAAAAATATGGTGCAAAATACTTTTCACTCCTTTAACCTTGCCACTTAAAATTAATTATATCATGAGGGGTTTATTTTTCCCCCTCCTTCCACATTTGTATTTAAGAATAATTTTAAGCATCTTCATGGATTTGCTGGTATAGCTTTTATTGCAACAGGTATTTCTCAAAATGGCTACCAAGTGAGGGCAGTAGTGGCGTTGTTTTAACTGACCAGTAAGATCTTTGATTTTTTGGCAGTCCTTTCTAAAGGAAGGATTTTTTTTTGTGTGTGTAACTTGTTAGCTGTCTTTGTATAGTTCAGCTTCTACTGAACTATGGAAAATAATTGGAGAAGGATGAAAAGAAATTACTATTAATGAAAAAAAATGGAGGAGCATTCTTTTCTGGACATTATTTCATTGCATGACCAGATGGTCCAAATTTTTCTCCCTCTTTCATTTTTCCTGAATCCTGTCTCCTTTTTCCTGCATTGAACCTTCTCCCATTTCTATTCCCCTTTTTGTGCAGCTCACCCTGTTCTCCTTAGTACACACTTTTCCTCTTGCTGCGGCTTCTTTGGATAACATGTGTTTGACTCTATCCTTACCCTTTCTTACTCCCTTTTATCTCTTTTGAGACACTGGCATCTTAAGCTCTTGTGGTACAGGAGGATTGTCAGAGTGAAGGTGTTTTTCCTCTGGTCAATTTTTTGTTGTTTGGGGTTTTTTTTGAACTGGAACATGCTTGCTGTTATGAGCTATGGTGATTATCAGGGGCTCATGCTGGTCATTCTACCAATTGAATGCTCTGGATTCTGCCCTCAATTTTTTTTTWAATTTCTTTTTCTCCCAAGTCTGAGGTCAAAAGTATGTATTCAATCAGGATGTAGTGTAAGAAAATGAGTGCAATTGGGCTAGAAGACTATTSTAGGTCCCTTCCAACTGCAACTACTCTATTACATAATATTCGCATTCTGTTACATTATTTTTTTGCTTGATGTCATGTCCTTGTCTAAATGYAAGATTTTGCAAATGTCACCACAAGTGGTATTATCATCTGCCTGATTTTTTTCTTTTTTTTTTTAAATTGTTTCGTCAACTGGTCCTAAAATGGAGGCCCTGCCCACTTTTTGTTGTGTTTGAAAGAGGGTGTACCTGCATCTGATAGAAAGTTGATTGGTGTCTTTCTGTCTTTCTTAAAGAGGTGGGCTATTGATAAGATTACTAAATTGGTTCAGTGCAGTTTTGTGCTGTATTCCTGTACACATTTTGAGGCTTGTGGTGTCCATTGTATTATGTCAACACAAGCGTATCTGTACCCACGAAGGAACCTGATCCGGTTTAATAAATAGATTAGTAAAAACTTTTAGATGGCTTGCTGTGCAGCACAAGTGCTTTTGTACTGGTGAAATGAATGTGGATAGCTGAGGAAAGAGAATTTAAATAGCTCCAGTGGCCATTGCAGTGATTGAAAAAAAAAGCGTATAAAATTAAAATTTTGTAGCCASATCAGTACTTGGTCCTTTGGCATCCTTCTCCCTTTTACGTTCTATTCCCCCTCCATGCACCTCAATAGAAAACAAAACAAAAATACCTAAAACACCTTACAGAAGAAAATCCTGGACTATTTTCCAGTTGAATCAATTATTTGATTCATTTCAACGCAAACATCTCTGATGTTAGTACATGGCTAAAGGAGTGGTGATGGGGTGCTTGGTTACAGTAAGGGTAATGCCTTTCGGCAAAGAGGTTGTTACTGTTTCCGTAAGAAACAGGCTGATTTAACTGCTGTATTGTTGGCTGTAACAGGTTCATACAGAGACTAGATAAGCTTGTCTTGCTCCTCATTTTGATCTTCCTACAGTTCTTTTCTCTGTACTCAGCTAGGTGATGTATTTGAGATACAGAAGGGGGCTGTGTAGTCCCTGAGAATGACAGCACCTTGGAGGAGGTGCTGCCTTATTGCAGAAATTGGTCTGGCTTGTACATTGAACCTGGTTTCCTGGATGTCTCTTGAGAAAGTGATTTGGCAGGTGTAGGCTGTGTAGTTGGTGGTAGAAATCTGTTTTCACCCTCAGCCTTTCCTAAGGTGTCCTTATGAAAAACTGAGCTGTGCTTATATGAGACTTCAGGAAATATTGACAATGGTATGTATATGTAGCAATGGGTCTTAGGTATTCATGGTGCATCCTACTGTGACATTGATTGTCTGAAACAATGTGGCCTGTTTGGCCAGAGTGTCCAAGGACCACAAATGTAAGAAGTAAAAAAAAAAAATCTAGCATCATGCATGCACTGTTAGGCTGTGAAAACTCCCAGGCCAACAAAACTCCCTGCTCTTAAGATGCTGGAAAACAAACTGAAGGTCCTGTATGTATCCTTTGAGGATAAACTGTGTTTTTTGTGAGGAAAGGTTGCCCTTGATGAAGTCTCATTACATGCATTCTCTCTTCAGCTGTTGCTGTTGAGTAATCTGTATTGTAGTTTGTGGTTGTAGTGACATGCTTGCTGTATCTAGAAAGAATGAAGAATGCCACTTGTTCAAGAAATACTGTGTATTTTTATTCCTCTTTACAGATTTGCAACAGTGAGGTATGACCATGCAACCAAGAACATTAAAAACCAGTTCATGCATCTGACCAACTACAGTGTCAACAAGAAGAGTGGAGATTATGTCAGGTACTTGGCTGGAAAATGGAACTTGTTCTCTAGAGGTTGGGTCACTTTATCTCAGTTCGTCTAATGCTGCTCCGTAGAGGTAGGCCAGTGGTGTCAATCTCCTTCTTTCATTTATTTTTAGCTGTGATGATCCTGAAGTAGAGGATTATGGAAACAAGTGGAGCATGAGTGCAATGCTGAGGTACTTAAAACAAGAGGGGAGAGACACTGCAGGTCAGTAGAAATCTTGTTCTTTTATTTCTTTGTTGGATCTTGATCATCTCACTAGTGTGAGTTCTAAAAAGTCAAGGAAGAGCCYCAGTGAGTCCCATTTAGCACCAGAGCAGGGTGGAGGGAAGCATTGTTCCTTACTCACTGGAGCTGTGCGTTTATTCTCTACCCCCAGAGATAAGGCCTAACCCCTTCCTTTTTGCAACTAGTATTCTGAGACTTTCTCAGGGTGTGTTTTGTAATATTTTACCTACATTTCCCCTTTCTTAAGGTCATTCCATTCCTTCTAAAAGCTTCCCTCCCTCTACTGCTCCTATGGCCTGTTCAGTCTGATGAGTGACCAACCTCTGGACAGCTGTGCCAGTTTGAATGACTCTTGGATGTGGTGTCATCTTTCCATGGCTCAGGTTTTTGCTGAGTGTTTTCATTTAGTCTGTGTTTCATATAAAATAGCTCCCCCTTCCACACCTTTGCCAGGTCTGCTGGGAGTAACTGCATCTGCAGAGCAGAATCCGGGTATATCCTTTAAGGGATAAATTACCTGTGATAGCAAGACATCAGTAAAACTACTGATAGCATCTATAGCCCATACTGCAAATGYTGCCAGGGAACACTTGAATATTGGAGAAAGGGGTTTGAATCTGGCRTTCAGATGGAAGTAGACTTTTTTCCATCATATGCATGCATGGCTGTCCAATCCCTTGCACCATATGTGTTCAACAAGCTATGAATGCATAGTTATTAATATTGATACATCTCCACACCTCRCCCCAACCTAAAGTATAAAATACACGCTCTTAATTAAGTAAACTACTGAGCAATGCAAGCAGTTTTCTTCAACTATCCATTACAAGAAGTTTCGCACCTTTCTCTGATGCATCTGGTTCTGGTCATAGGGAGGCAGAATGCTGGCTGGAAAGTTCTGGCCTTGTCTGGGCTGGCAAGGTTTTTGTGCTCTGGGTTGTTTATGTATACTGGGATGTTTCCATGCTGTGTTGGTTTCACTTAGTTGTTTTTTGGTACAGAAGTTCACATCTGAATTTGCTTGCATGCTCTTTCTGTAATTGTTCAGGTCTCTGCATGTCATCATCTGTGCATGAGCAATAGTAATTGTAGACCTAAAGTAAACTCTCTAGTCAAGTGGYTTGTAGAAGATACTCTTTGATGCAGGGATTGCCCAATGTCTGTGTGGATTTGCTTGTGTTTCCTTTGASGGGTGGGGAAGGCTGTCCTTTCATCCTTACTAGCTTTTGAGACTATGACTCTAGTATTTGTTCATTTCTTCCTCCTCTCACTTCTCTATTGTTTGTCCTTGATAACAAAACCACCATGGCGTTCTTTCTGTTGCATGACTCATCCCTAATCCAGGTCTAAGTCTAATGTACATCTTTTCTTGCCTTTTGCTTCCTCTGTCTGCTTAGACTCCTGATCCTGAGCTCTGTTCACAGGCTCATGCAGGAGCAGTAAGAGCTTTCTTGCTGAGGGTTATCTRTAGGTCAGCAGGATTGGGAGCTGTCACTAGTCATATAATTTTGAAAAGATTTATGAATTTTGGTATCAGAACAGCTGCTTTAGAGAAAGGTGCAGTGTCACAGAATAGTAGTCCCATAGAAGTTCACAAGAAAAATTTTTATATCTCAGTGCTTATGGCTTATTCTCTGTAGTTTAAAGGCTTATCTCATTAACCCACTCTTGTTTAACTCTTGTTTAATCATTCCTAATATTCAGAGTGGGCAGCGGTCAGACTCCAGCTGACTTGTGCTGATGTGTTTGCCCTATGTTTCTATTTACCTGCACTGTACACATACTAATATTTATCATTCTCACATTCCCATTTGTGGCTATTTTTGCGCTAGGATACTTATGCATGTCTCTGTATACTTATGCTTGCATGGATTTCCAAGCATCATTGCTTTGTCATCCATAAGGTCTCATATGCTTTGATTCACAAAGGTGTTTCTCCACATGCATATTCTCATGCCTTTCTAGATATTGTGTGTTTACTTCACAATCTATTATTTTCCTTTTTCCTCCCCCACTTCTCCTTGCAGCACTGATGGCCAACGTGGAGGACCTGATTATCAAGACCGTAGTTTCTGCTGAGCTGTCCATTGCCTCAGCTTGTAAAAGCTTTCTTTCACATCGTGGCAGCTGCTTTGGTAAGGCACGGGGGATACCTTTTTTGATTGTCTCTTGAGTATTGTTTGGAAACTCCAGCTTTGTCATGCTAGAGAGAAATACTCATTCCTAGTTTCAAGGAAGAAATATGCGTTCCTTATTTGCAAGGAAGCTGGGTACTGTTTTGGTTATTTTGTTTTGTTTTGTTTTTCTCAGCATAAGCCTCAGTGAGGGCAGGGGCCGTCGAATCTTAGTTCACTGTGTGTCAGTATAATTGATCAGAATCTCGTGCTAAAAAATGAAAATGGGATGATGAAATAAGACTTGAAAGGAAACTTGGAGAAGTGCTGGAAAGTTGGTGATCTTCTAGTGCTCTCGCAAAGAATGGCTGTAGGTGATTAAACACGGTTTTAGAGCGTTTGCTGTTTTCTCTTGAGCCGTCTAGCGCGATGTAGTTYTTTATTTTCGTGCGTGAGTGTGAGGATGGGAGAAGCGCGTGTGGCAGTGCCCGGTGGCGGCGGATGGTCTGTGCTGGTGCGGGAGCGCCGCGCGGGGGCGTCCAAGCCCATTGCTGGCAGGAGCGGGATGCGCAGCTATGTGCTGGCAAAGGGATTGGAGAGCTCGCTGCCAGCACATGCTGGGACGAGCTCCAGAAAGCAGCGGCTGGTACCACAGTGTGCCTTCTCCCACTTTCCAGTGGCTGCTTCCCAACCTTCCCTAAAGAGGCCTCCTCCTGCTCCTAGCCGTCCTTCAACTCATGCGAATGCATGCACGAAGCTGAAGTCTCAGTGCTTAAACCAAAGGCCAAACTTGGCTTAAGCTATCCTGTGTTTAGGTATTGGGACTTGTATTTAAACTAGCTGTGAGAGGTAAAGTAAATCCATTTATGTGGTCCTTGCATTGCACTTAGATATGGACAGTTCTGCAGCTTTCATCACTGCAGTGTAAATGCATCTTTGAATATTTGGGAATGATAAGACAGTCAGGAATCAAGGAGCCATGAGTGATAGGTTGTTTAATTACCTCCCAAAACTACCCACCTCTCCCACCATAGTTTCTTCTGACTGACTCTGATACCTTTGCTTGAAGTTGAAGGTCATACATGAGGATTTATGATTTAGATAATAGTTTCAGTAACATGGCACTTTATTGGCTAGTTGAAAAAAACCCACACCAAAACTGCCTCTTTTTTGGCTTCTCCTTTTTCCTCCCTCTCTTGTGTCTCTGGATTCCTCTGAGCTGTGTATGTGGAAACTAATGTTCCTCATGTACTTTCTGCTGGGCCTGGCTCTGAGGTTATCCCACTTCCTGCTGCCTCCCCAGGGCTGCACTAACCACCCTCTCAGATGCTCCCCCACAAATAAACTGTTTTGTTCCGTTTATTTCAGTGTAAACATAAATWAAGAGCTTCCCAGGAAAGAGAGCTTAAGTAGGAGCCATACTGCTTCCCTAGGGAGCCTTAGGCATTTCCAGAGCTCAGTACTTTCTGCCACCTTCCCCCACAATTAAGTGGTGGTCCTTGTCTCAAAGATTTGAACTCTTAATCATACTGTATGATTCATTTGTCATCTGTGTGTCCTGTTCTAACACTCTTTGGTTGCACCACTTTTAACCTTCTTGTGAAAATTCAGTTTTTCTAGCTGGCAGTGTTCATAATGGTTCATAGCTGTTAGAATGAAGGAGAGAACTGGGAATGAAGATTTCAAGGCAGCATACAGAGTCTCACAAGAGGCCTATTTTTTTTTCCATTCTGAGCTGTGAACAATGAAACTGAATGTGTGTCCTGAGAAGAGCTGATCATTTGAAAAATCTCAGACTTCAGAAACCTTTATCTGAAGTTGCAGAGATGGGTCTTGTTTGGAAAACTTCTAAAAAGTATAACTAAGTTGTATTGTACTCTAGTTTTTGTAATGCTGTTCTAGGCTACAATTGCCACTTTTCATCTTAAAAATAAATTATGAGTACTTATTTGTCTAGATGAGGTTGCCCACTTTATTTCTTTAACAGTTTAGTACTGCTGTAGCCCTTCAGTTCTTTCATGAGTAAGTGTTTTTATATGTCATATACTAGTTTCCTAGATTTAAAGGAAGAGAATTTATTCATGGCTTTTTCATTTTCTAAAATTAGACTAGTGAGACAGGCTGATTCCTTCCACCAGTGCKTGCCTAGAAAGTGAGAGTGCTGTAGGTCAAGACCCTTTTTCTAATGTCAAAATGGAGTGCTGATGACAATTTGTGTAAAGAGTAGTGAGTCCCATTTTGGTCATGTAATGTGAGCTGTTTACTGCATTCTAGTAATAATCAGTTTTAATAAAAGTTGAGGTGCTCAGTTTTGTTCTTTTGAAGTTATACATAGAAAGAACTGCAAGAATTACGTGATTTTGTTGCCTTGTTTATGCACTGTTATTAACAAAGTGATCCCAAACCTTTATTTTGTTCTTTATGATTAGCTAATAATTCCTCAAGGAAARTTAAGTTCCAAGTAAAAATTGTCTTAACCTGTAAATAACTCCAGAGGAGGGCATTCTGCAACTCTCCAAACCACTGCACTGCCCTGAAGTTGGTYACCAGCTGAGTTGTTGGTTACCTCTGGAGCCTTCTTTAATAGAARGCAAGATTTTGCACTTACTTGAGGAACATGACATCTCAGTGTGGGAACTGGAGGTACAATAAGGCTGCATATCCCCAAGCCAGTTACAGACAGCATTGTTCTCCCTCCTGAAGCACTTCTGGGTAGGCTAGAAAAGGCAGTGAGACCTGCTTCCAGGCAGAGTGAAAAATCTCCCTGTGGGATGGCTTAGTAGGGCATGAAATTAATGCAATTGGGTGCAGCACATATTTTTGCCARCAGCCACTATAGCACCGTTTTCTGCACTTACTGAAATACGAGCCTAAAGAAGCAACAGATTGAAGTCCTCTTGTTTCATTTACAGTTCTAGTAAACCCAGCTGTGACACTGTTGAGYATGTCTGCAATCAAAAAGGCAGGCYGGGATAGGGTAATGGGCATATTGATCCCACCAAAGCAATGAGTTTCTTATTTAGGTGCTTCTGTGTTCTAAGGCTGAATTGGTCAGGCTTTTGCTTYTAATCATACCTATACTGAGTTAAAAGCAAACAATAAACTATTGTATGACTTGAGTGGTGCTGACCTGGAACTAAATGTTAAAAAAGTCTTCATTTGTATCTAATCACCAGTTCCTCAACTGCCTATGTTGCTGTTCTTCATGAGCATTTAACTTTCTTGGCAGTGGCAGTTGACCTGTTTGGGGGAAGCTTTTTGTAGTTTTGAACAGTGCTGACCTGCTCCATTATGACTTTTGCAGGGCATATCTTTGTGCTAAGCCCTATGTGGAATCKGTGAGGCCTGATTCTGAAGCCAGATCATGAATATTACATAGGTCCTGATGCCCTGAGGTAGTACAGGCATCTCTCTGGGGCTTGTAGATATCACTCAGAATACGTAAACTTGGGGTACTGTGGAGCAACAGTGGAGACTTCCTAGGAGACCCTAAGTCRTTGCAAGTGGCATTAGATTCTGTGTTTAACAATGGAATTGAGTCAATAGGGATACCCTGAAGAACTTACTGTCCTGATAAACAAGGCAGGCACAAGGGAAAGGAATGTGAAGCTCCAGCAGCATGGTTAGAGCTAGTTGAGGTTGAGAGGTTTCCCATGTGTGTTTGTAAAAGTTGAYGGAGTGAGTAACTGGGTGGGAAAGATGGAGCTTTAAAGAGCCAGTGATTTGCACGAGAATTGTGTGGGAGAGGAGAACAAAGTCAGAGGAGCCAAAATGCTGGCAGAGGTCCTTTGAGAGGCCAAGGGAGGGAATGGTCAGCAGCAAAAGAAGCAGGAGCTAGTCAAAACAAAACACAGTGCTTCCTGACGGGGGCTGGAAGGTCACAGACCAGCAGCTGCTGCAGGCCCACTCATTGCTTCTCTGTCTTGGGCATGAGCTGCTGACCCACTGGAGTTGTCTGTGCTGTTAAAAGTCATAGGTCTTCACCAAACCCGAGACTGCATTTTGAAATAATGTATTCAAGTCATCAGAAGTTTCTCTTGATCAAAATACTTTGCTAATGTTTACACTTACAATCCTTACCTCCTCCTTTTCCCTCTATGTAGCCATTGCTGTCTGGGGAGCAAGAGAGCCAAATGTAGCTTCAGTCTCATTTCTTTGGAGTGAACCAACTCTTTAACTCTCTGCTRTTTTGCTCCCCCCTGAATGTCTGGCTACAGACTCTAGAAAAATGAGCAGGCAGTGTTCACTCTGCTGCCATTTCCCCCCTTCCAAGCCCCCCCCCCCCCCCCCSCCCCCATTCATTAACTTCTCATTATAAGCTACATGAGCTTTTGCACAGCTGTCTGCATAGGAAGATTTTGTCAAGCAGTCCAGCGCCCCAGAGCCAGCATCAATGTCAGGCAGGTGACAAAAGGCCAAGACCARAATTCAAGGAAAGAAACATGGCAAAGAAATTCTCCTGCTTTTACTCCAGCCACTAGGGAACTGGTTAATTCCATTAAAATCCTTCTCTGCCAATACCCTGTGTTGTGGTGTTTTGAAAAAAATGTGCTTAAGTTGCCCTGATGATTATTAACTGTATTTCTTAATACTTGAAGAGGGAATTGCATTAATGCCAACTTCTGACTTACACTTATCTTTGTGTAGTGTCCTTCTTGCAACTCTTTCCAAACTACAGAGAACGTATGTATAGAGTGAAATGGTAAAATCAGTCTTGGAATGGGAAGCTGGCTTCAATCTAACCTGTGTAGAGTGAAACACATCTAGCAGATGTAATATGTTATGAATGTTTTAGAAACTAAGGAAAAAATATTGTGGTTTACTGCAAAGTGGCAAGCTGTCAATAAGCTAAAGAGCTACGGGAGGTTGTCCACGTGGATGGAGTTGCCAAGAAGTCTCTTGTAACCCCATGGGGATATTGCAGAAAACATACAGGAATAATTGAAAAGAAGCTGATCCTTGAAAGAAGCAAGATTTTCTCTAGCTGACTGGAGCATGAATAAAAGGATTAAAAAGTGAAAAGGAGAATGAAGTTCTGTTGTTTCCAGGATAAAGTGGAAAGGTAGATTGAACCTGCTGTGTTTGTGTCAATTCTATGTGAAAGCAAGTAGTAGAGTTGTGCGTGAACTACAGCTTGTTGGCAGGACAGAGTTTTTATTTTTCTGTATAATACTTTCTGAAGACTAATTTTTTTGTTCCACTCTTTCYCCCATGGACACTATATGTTTAATTTTGATTCTGAGGAAGTGAAAATTGCTGCTTGAGGAATGTTATTTGTTCATCCCTAGAAAGTTTACCAGATTTAACATATATATTTTAGTTATATAATTWAGAAATTACCTSATAGAGATTAATGTTGGACCTTACYTGAAAGCTTAAAGATGCAGTAAGGTGAACTTAGAGTGTCTGCTGTATGTTTTCAGAGCTGTATGGTTTTGATGTCCTTATTGATGACACTCTGAAACCCTGGCTGCTGGAAGTGAACCTGTCCCCATCATTGGCCTGGTAAGTGATTCCTAGTTTAATATGAGGCAGGGACTGTTGCTGGAGATGGTTGTTCTTGAAATTTGTGGTCCTAGGAGAGCAAGATTTCAAAACGCCTGCAGATTTTGTTCCACTGCTGATTGGCAGAGAGGACACTCCTTTGTTTATGCAAAGGAAAAAATCAAACTTAYTGCAGCAATCGGTTTTGAAAGAGTCCAGTTGGGATTCCATTTACTTTTTAATTATTTCTTTTCCGTCATTATTGTTAACTCTTCATAATCTCCCATCATAGATAAATTTTGGAGCTCTGTCAGACTATTGTGTTATGTTTCAATTTGCTTGGCTGAAAGAAGCTCTAAGATTTTGGAGCCCAAAGCAGAGTTCAGTCAATTWTGCTTTACTTGAGTACGCTTGGGCTCAAATGTTCGATTTAGTACTCTCATTAGATAAATTCTAAAGGAGTGTTGAACTGGCCCTTATGCTGACCCTCGTGCTCTATTAGAAATCGAGGCTTTATTTTTGTAGATATCTCAGCTATGATTTTATTTGGAAGAGGCATAGGTAAGTATGATTTTTAAGAATTCTACAACAGCAACTTTTGTCTACTTCTTGAAATGTAACCTACATACATTCAAAGAAAACGTTTCTAGCCAAGTACAGTTAAAATAAAGCTGTCTGTGTCTGCCTTAGGACACTAAAAGCTRTGGAAAAAGCATAAACCGATTAGTCTGTGGCTCTCTAATCTTTACTTATCTATATGAAAGTCATCTAATTATCTTTCTGTGTTGCTTTTGCCTGTGTTAAAGAAACTGTATTAGGAGATACACTGCATACTGATGCATTCTTCTCATTTAGTGCCAGACAAATAATTGCTTTTATCCTCTGTTGCATGTGGGGACAGTGATGCTCCTTTGGACCTGAAGATCAAAGCTAGCATGCTCTCAGATATGTTCACTCTTGTAGGTGAGTGAAAAAAAAATCCTTCAATCTTTCCCTTATTTAAAACCAATAACAAKTAGGTTTATGATCTGCATGTTATTAGATGAGTATAATAGAAGTGAACTCCAGTTATGGAGAGCAACTGTATTTAGCACTGGACATTTCAACTTCAGAATAATCTGTGATGCTTAGGTGATTTTAAGAGTCCCTAATTTGGTGTTGGAAGACATTACTCTCTCTTTAGCCTTCAGAGTTAGTATTCATGCATATTTTAGGTTGAGTGTATAGGTTTTGGTCAGATTAGTAGAATTGGAATACTGTCTAGTGCACACTATCCCTTGCATCTGGATTCAGTTGCTTGATGCAACTTTCCTCAATACTGAAAGATGCMGAGTTGTCATCAGGTACCCTGCTCAGCTGTTTAAGAAACCCAGTCTGTCTCTGAGCTGCTATTAAGTGTCTCATTTGTTGACTGAAGTGCTTGATTTTGAGGCAAGTTACAGTTTTTAGTAAAAAAATATAATGCAATGTACATTTTAGGATTAAACAAAGCAAGGTATAAAAAAGAAAAGCATCATTTTTGGTCCTTGGGCAGGGACAAGAAGGTCATGTATAGACTAAGATTGGTGAACAGGAATGCTAGATTTGTATTTCAGGGTTTGTCTGTCTTTAAGTTCTCATGTGGTTCTTGATGTCCATAGGCTTTGTATGCCAGGATCCATGCCAGCGGTCAAGCCGGGCCATTTATCATTCATCTGATGTCAGAAGAAATGCATACCAGAAGCTGCARGTAAGAGACTTTTACAAACCCTGGCTGAAGAGCATAGCAGGAAGTCATTCTCACTGAATATGACTCACGGGTCAGAGAGGCCATGAGTGAATTATCGGGATTTCTAGCATAACTATAGAAGATGAAATTTTTAACTGTGTGGGTGGTGAGGCACTGGAACATGTTGCCCAAAGAATTTATGGACTCTGTATCCTGGAAGTGTTCAAGACAGGTTGTATGGGGCTTTGAGCATCCTGATCTAGTGGAAGGTCCCCTGTCCATGGCAGGGGAGTTGGAATTAGATGACCTTTAAGGTCCCTTYCAACCCAAACCATTCTATGGTTTTCAGAGACTCAGGGGATACACCTGAATTCTGGGCTGTTCAGCCACTTTGATTTTGTTGTGGACAGCAAACTTCCTAGAGCTCTATTAATGTCTCCAAGATCTCCTTCTAGGCTAACAGCTTCTTATATCTGAAATTTAAGGCTTCTTTCCCATGGATCATTGGACTGAGGCCTCATGTGGCTTGCTGTGACTGCCCACTACCTTTTCTGTTGAGGTCGTACTTTCTCAGCACTGTAATGTTGAAGGGCAGTTGTTCTCTATTTCTTCTTGCTATGAAATGGATTCCATAAATACGTCTGAAAATGGAACATTCATAAAAGGCAGGGAGATCTGTTACATCACTCGAACTTCAAACAATTCTCCTGAGGCAAACAGGTAAACAGTGTACCTGGTACATCTCTGCAGCTGATGCTGYTGTGACAGATATGCAACATGGATGTGTAGCTCAACTTCAATTAAGAAATGACAAGACATTTTTGTTCAGTGACAGTGTGCCAAGACATTGTCTGTTTTGGTATAGGGAAAACTCACAGAAATTGCAGTATTTTGTCTTTTGTAAAACTCAGAGTCTTTAGTCACCATGAGAGAGGTGAATAGCTGGTAAAATGGGATTTAAGTATCTTCAGGACACATGTCTGAGTCTGAAACTTCAAAGACAAATATAATAGTATTTTAAATACAGATCCTTCTGACTGTAGAGGTTCTCTCTGTAACAGACAAAAGGTATATGAGATAAATTAGTAACCATTCCAAATAAAAAGTACTCTTCTCTCTTGGAGTAATGTGGTCAGATCCTGATGATTTGACATATTTTATCTGAAAAAGACTATTCAAGACAGTCAGAAAATTGCATGCTGTGAAGCATTGAATATTAAGGAAGCTTTAATCTTTATTTTGCTTAAAAAATACCCACAAAGAGGTGTAAGGCTGGCCAGTTGAAAAGTTCTTTGGTGAGTACATTTCATGTCAAATTTTTGCCTCTTTGCCTCTTCCAATTCTCTGTTGCGAAGGGTGTGTTGAATCTCTTTTGTTTTTGCCTACCTCCTTCATGATGTTTTAAGTTCTGGTCATTCACATAGGCTGTATTTAATCACTGTGAAAGTTGCTGCTTGGAAAAGAGATGTTGGTACCAGTGCTCTTGAGAGATTCTCTTGAATAGCTATCTTGAGATGATTACTCCTTTTTCCAAGTTTCACCAGTCTGGACTACAAGTTTCTTGTGCAACTTCTTTGGTTTGACTTTTGAGCGTTTCTCTCTCTAAGGAAATGAACAATGTTGCTGCTTCCTTTGTAACTTCTTGTTGATTTGGGTTGGAGCTCTTTCAGTTAATCATAAGTAATGAGGGGACCTTGATCTGTTTTGAGTAGACCAACTATTCCGAGTCTTCTGAGAATCCTTTCTTACACCATTTGCTTCTCTTGGGTGTTGGAGGGGCGGAAGACAGCCTGAATACCACTGAAGGCAAGGAAAATCTAGGCTCCAGTGTTATCTTTTGAACCTGCCCCTGTCCTTAAACTGATTTTACTTATAGGCCTGATACCAGATAAGTAATACAGGGTACTTCTTGACATTCTGATGTTCCTACACTTGTTTTAGAATGTTAAATAGTATCTTGTTCCTCCACAAGAACTGGAATATTGTTGAGRTATTTAAATGAAATTCCTTGGAAAATTTCCAGGTTTTTACTTTCTTCCCCCTCTGTTCTATGAACAATTTTACTTGACAGCATCTGTTTCTCCTTAATGTATAGCTATTAAATATTTTTATATGGGTGACTCTTTATCTTACAAAATTATGAATTTTGGTCATAACAATTGAGTTTGGTGTGCTTTTGAAAACCATATGTCCAGATAGATTCTGCGCAGTTGAGCACATCTGAGTTAGAATGAGTGCTGTGTTTGGAATGGGGACAGGATACATTTGTGCAGGATATGAGGAAGATCTGAACTGAGGTAAGTGGTTAGCTTTATCTCTGGACTTCAGTTATCACAGAATCCTAGAAGGGTTTAGATTGGAAAGGACCTTAAAGATTATCAAGTTCCARCCCCACTGCAATGGACAAGGACACCTTCCACTAAACCAGCTTGCTCCAAGGCACATCCAGCTGTCTTTGAGCACTTCCAGGGTTGGGGCATCCACAGTTTCACTGACCAACYTGTTCCAGTGCCTCACCACCCTTTGCTTATACTGTTTTGTTTAGGGTACTTGCCAGTCCTCAACCACTCGGGCAGGGATCATAGTGTCTTGGAGAGCACAAGATTTTTATTCTCTTTGTGTGTCTCTTGCAGCGTCCTGCGTCTGCACAGTCGCAAACAGCAAACAGCAGATTGGTAAGTACCTTTCAGTTCCCATCACCTTATAAGGGTTGCAGTTTCCAATGTTGCTGTGTACAATGCCTTTGGCATAATTAGTCCCCAAATATATTTTACAGTTGGAGTAGTCTGGGGTAGGAGTGGGGGTGGTGAATGGGAAGTCAACATGAAAAGAGGTGATGACACCAGCCTATGTTTTCCATGTGGCAAAAGCAAATGTTGAAAACATATTTACATCACTTCTAGCAGCTTAAAAAAAAAGTAGGTGAGGTGTGCTGAGAGTCAAGATCAGCTGGATCAAATCCCTCAAAGTTTTTGTGACTACAAGTTTGAATGATAAGATAAGCATAGGAGAACCTATGCAGACAACATTCAGATGGCCCTACAAAAGAAGTAATCATTTTCTGTGAGACAGTCCTCTGAAGGACACTGCAAAAATTTGAGAGTGAGCTAGGTCAAAATAGATGCAGATAAAAGAAGGATTTCTTAAAGTTAATGGAAAAATATGGGGCTGTTGTTAGMCTAAATTGAGACTAATCTACCTTTCTAAATGTATTTGTCACCCTTCTTGCCAGCTGTATAGACAAATCAATGTTGGTTTACAATTCTAAGCAGGTGACCATGTGGGACATGTTAGGCATTATTTTGCTGCTGGGCTTCCTGCACAAATGTAATGGGAATTTTTTTTTTTTTTTTTTTTTTTTTTAATGAGGTTTCCCATTAGGAAGGGAAGGTAGGACAGATGAAGTCATCTTGAGAACCTACTTTAGTCTGTTCACTGCTGTTTATGTAATTCCATGTAAGTTTAGCTAAGCTCAGAGAAAAGAGTCTTACTGAATGACGAGGTTTTGTAGAGAATAGGGAAGATCTTTATGCCAACTGCTGTCAGTGCTTAGTAAAATTATAAGCATGATTTGGGAACCAGGAATACTTGCAGAATTTGGAGTTATCCCAGAGTAGTTTGATTTATCTGTACTTTTATAGATAAGTTGGGTCAGAGAGGRAAAAGGATCTTCGTGAAGTTGGAGACATTTCTGTGCTACAGCCAGAGGGTATTCTGTAGTGAAACATGGAAAAAACTCTTTGTTGTGGGAAGTGCCGCCAAGATAGAGTTTTCTCTAGCATTTTGACAGCAATTTAGTTTTGTTCTCAGGTAGAAGTCAGAACTGCCAATATGTGGACATATGTTTTCTGTTTGTAATCAATGAAATAATCTCTGTTGTATCGAGACAATGGAGATGATTTCATTGAAGTGTTTCTCTAGTAAAGCAGATCATTTAATAGGATGAAAAATTTCCTCTCTTGGAGCAGCAGTTCTCACATGATGGTGGATTGTTATGGTAGTGTCAGGAAATGGTTTCTAAAAGAACGTTACCTATCAGGAGATTTTGAAGGAAATTGTTAAGCAAAGATTTTGAGCTGTGAAGAAGATTTTGAGCTGAAATGGAAGAAATCTTAGAAAAAAAGACTAAAAGCCTTCCAACTTAGTGCGATCTACAGCATCAAGCAAACCTCTTTTCATTGCTGGCATTTTTATTTCTTCTGCAAACATCCCTGTTCCCTGCCTTCTCATCCAAATTGTCTCATTTTCTCTTTTTAATCAGTTTTAGTTAGGCTTTACAAAATGTTTCAGCTGGTAACCTGCTATGACTGTTTTATTTTGGATCTTTCTGTGCCAATCACTGTAGTATAACTTTTTTCTAGTGCATTGCCTGTTGCTTTTGCTGTTGCTCTATCCAGAGATTCTGGATCTTGCCATTTCTAGTGAAACAGAGAGAATGAGATTCAATTCCAATACATTTTACGAATAAAGATGCATCCTGATCTTGCCATGGGCTTTTTTTTTGTATCTGAGCAGTATGGGATATTCCGCTGGACTTATCCAGCTTAATGTTCTGTCACGTTTTTCTTTTCTTTCTAAATTAAGGCTCTCTGTGCATTTTTTGCCCAGTATAGAGCTAAAAGAAACTTTGAATTTAGTATAAATGCCTGAGATCTTCTCAGTAGATTCTTCTAGTGCTGTTTTTGCAGAGGTAGTTTATTTAAATTTAGCCTAAGACCAGCTTAAATGTACTCAAGAACAAGTTCAAAGATGTCAGTCTTGCTTGGATTCTGAGATTTTATAGTCTTGATGATTTGAAGACATTTTCAATTCCTGTCCTTTTGTTGGAATTGGCCATGATTGCCCATCAGGTTTAAAATAAGCTTAGTGAGACTGTCTGCAAATTATTGCTTTTCTTATTTTTAAAAAATTGTATAMTTATGCAAATTTGCATGATGTATCTGTGTACATTTGCAGGATGTTCCTCTAAGTGTGAGAAGTAGCAACTTGACATCCAGCAGTATATTAACAAAAGAGTAACAGGTCGTGAACTTTTCCCTGCAAAGTCTCGCTGGGGAATTATGATTCTGTTGTTCTAATGTAACAACACTACAGAGAATCATGGTTCTGATAGCACTGATGTGTKAATCCAAGTGTATTTGGGTCCTGTGAATTCTGACTCTGATGCCCTTTGGGTGAGGATTTTTCAGTATGACATCCTGATTTTGCTGCTTTTGGATGTCTTCTGTTTTTCCAGAAAGGGCCAGGGCTGTTAATACTGGCACCAATGCCTGAACTGTGCCTGCTGTGCTAAAATCTAAGAATATGAATATTCACACTTAGTGCCATCTGGGGTGTGGACTCCTCAACAGCTGCAGTGTGAATTGTGAATTCTGACTRTAGAGCTCTGCAGTGTAGATCCTGCTGGGAATGGGGTCCTGTAATTTGAATGTAACTTTTTTAAAAGGAAAAAAAAATCTGGATTCACACTGTCTCTACAGCGTTCCCGTCCTCTGTCTGCCAGCGATGCTGAAGTTAAAACCTCGATGCCCTTAGGCAGGGAAAAAGCAACAGGGAGGCATAACAGCTCTGTGCTAGGCCTCACCATGGAGGAGGTAAGTAAGCTATTAAATAGCTTTTATTTATCTTGGCTTTCATTCAGTATGTGGGGTTATTTGCTCAACAAAGAGCAAGTGCATGTATATGAAAAATGTGACAGAAAAAGTACAATTTTTGGAGAAGAATTTCTGAGTTTTACTGCTGGTAATGCCCTTGCCCTCAACCGTGCAGTGATAGACTCCTTCAGAATCTAAATGCAAGACAAAATTCCTTAAGGATATGTAGCCAGTCCATTTGCAGGACTGAATAGTCTTGTCTCTGAAAYTCAGAGATTTTCATAAGGTTAGTTTTTCATTGTTAACTATTTTATTGGCTATTTTCTTTTTCTTTTTTTTTTTTTTAGATCAGAGTTCTCCGGCGAGTGAGAGAGGAAAATGAACGGAGAGGAGGCTTTGTCCGGATTTTCCCTACTCCTTTAACATGGGACCTTTATGGGTAAGAATAAAAATTTGATAGGATGGCACTGATGTTCTGGGTTGAKGGATATTCTATGTTAGGTATGTGTAGATCAGCAATCTTGGCAATCAAAAAGACATATTGAAAGTTTTGATAGAGTTTATTTTTGTGTTGAATATTCTTTTCTCTGATCCCTTGTTTTTATCAGYTGCTGCATTGCATAACTGCACCCCAAGGAAAGCTGTTGGACATTGTTTCTGGTATTGCTTTTCTGTTAGAATAGAAGTGTCTTCCTTTCAGATTTTTACTATCTACTTTTACATCCTCAAGCTGCATACTGTCATTAGGCCATAAACACCATATAGGACTCACTCATTCTGAAAGTGCTACTATATTACACTGTTCCAAGTTTGCTTKTCCAGTCTGTAATGTTTTCTTCGTCTCTTCCATCACCAGGAGCTTCAGCTGAGAAATGATAGCTCTCCTCCTTTCCTCCTTTCTGTTGTGGTATATAGCATGTTGTCTGAATCCACTTCTGGAATGTTTTTTCMGAGGTCATTTATTTCTATGTTATGCTGTCTTTCATTGTGTTTTACAATACTCTTTTTCTAGATCTTTTTTAGAGCACAAGACATCAATGAACTACATGCTGGCTACACGTCTGTTTAAGGACAGGTAGGAAGCTTTTCTGTTTGGGAGAGAGGTAAAGGGAACAAACAGTACAAAAAGGATTGATTCCTCACTTATCCAATGTTATAAACACTGGTCTGGGATTTATAAGGGTAGTGCTAATTTTRCATCTTTTCTCTAGTTTGCCAGTGATTGTTGCTCATATATTTACGTGCTCCTCTTTGAGACCAAGGCCAAAAAGGGCAATAGTCCAAAGGCATGGGAATAGTTGGAATACTAAAACTACATAGACATGAAAATCTGAAAGTGCCCAGGTTTCTCTGTAAAGGGATTATAGGTAGTCCTTTTGTTTCAAATTTCGAATCACATTGAGTCTCGTCTTCTTGTAAACTAAGCCCTGAAATTGACTTCTCCAATGTTTTAGTATCCCCGTGTCTTGACCTGTGCAGTCATGATTTGATGGTTCTTTCTCTGGGTGGTGCTTGGGTGGAAATGACAGTTCAKGCCACTAGCTGAGCTTCCACTGAGAGTTGTATGCAGTGTCTTTCCCTCTRTGTTTAAAGCCCTTCCTTCTCAACAGTTCCTGTGCAAATTTTAGATGCACTGTCAAGTAACTACCAAGTAAAGACAAGGTGGCTAAGAAAGGAGACAATATTTACAAAAGCTCTTCCTGCATTAGTGCTGTACAATTTTTTTTTTCTCTGTGTACAGTCAGGGATGTGTCTAAAGAGTAGTTCTCAATGATGCCTGCTCCAGCTTAAGCCAGACAAATGCAAGCATCRGTTATAGTACAGCTGCTCAGGTCTCCTCTTTTGGAACTCATTATTATCTCCTTTAAAATAGAGCTCTATTAATGTGTTCTCTCCATGTGAAAGACTATGAAGGCTTTTAATSAAGGCTGATCCAGTATGGAGGGTAATTTTTGACCTTTTTCTCTTTGTAGGGGTAGGATAAAAAGAGAGTTCATCACTGGGAGAGCYCGGTAAGTGGCTTCTTAATTAAATAATTTGTGCATTGTAGGATTTCTTTTAAATTTAGATTTCCACAGCTTCATCTTTGAAGTTGTGAATCAACACTTTTTCTACCTGAAATCCATGAAAATAATTTTAGAAACATAAACACAGTGAGAAAAGAATATACCCACATGTGGAGAGCTYATGTTTTCTTGTATTGAACCTTAACATTTTTCCTAATAGGATTCTGACTTTGGTATTCCTGCCATATTTATTGATAAGGTTCATCATTGAACTCTCTCAAAAGATCTTGTAATGCACAAGAGTTCTGGACTTCATATACCCATATATTCACTTCATTATATCTAAAAAGATAAATGCAACAGTGAGAATTTTCTGTGCTTGTTTCCACCTATATCATAGAGTGCATTCTTCTGGAGCTTTGCGTACAGGCAGAAAGTTGTTACTTTTGTTTTTGTTTCCATTTAAGAATCTGATGGGGCTCCTTGTCCCTTAACTTAGGCAGAAATTGTAGAAAGTTTGACATTTTCCACTTCTATTATGTTAAGATTCTTATTTCTGATCAAATAGTGAAGAAAAAACTGTCTACATAAATGCTTCAAACAACTGGATTTGTGTCTATGTGCTCTCTTTCCATTCCCCTTCATTGTTTTGTGCTCTTGCAATTTCCCCCATTAATTGTGCCCTGAGTTGTTGCATGATGGGCAGATGCTGCTCAGTCACAAAAGCGTGACACTAGATAAGTGTGTCTTGGGGCTTTGAGAGATGATGTTCTGTGGAGTACTTAGAAGATTCTCTTCAAACMTTTGCAGGCTTAAATACAGCAGAGTTAAACTGATGATAAATATTCCCTGTATCAGGAAGAATGTTTCTTGAAGAAATGTCATCTCTTGGGTCTCTTGTATCATCAGGGAGAGAAGTACAAAGGGAGACTGAGGGATGTCTGTACTATGCTTCCCAGAGCAGGTCTTAATGGAAGGCCGGAAGTGAGGATGGAAGCTGTGGACTCTCATGCTCTCTTTTATGAGAGGAAGCTTATTTCACTGGAGTTACGGAAACGTCGTCGATGTCATGGCAAGGCTCAAGCAACACAGACAAGATTATCAGGTGTGCATGGCTTGAGATTTCAATGAGCAGCTAGTCAAAAACAAGCAAACAAAGGACTTTTTCATTTGAAATGTGTGTGAATGGAGTTGTTCTCGTTTCAAGTGTTAATGTTTTTTACTTCATTCCTTTTCTGAGCTTCCTGTGTGTTTAGTGCCATGAATTTCATTTCCACCWTTCCACATCCCTATGTATATGGTTAAAGGTAATCATTGTTTGCTTGGAGATGAACTTGTGGTTGCATTTTGGGTAAAGAATTCAACAGTATATGTGCCTCTGTAATTCTTCAGCTTTTCAGATAAAGATGGAATCTTTCAGTTTGGTTCTCCTAGACAGCASTGACTCTAAGCTGTTGGGAAGAGAAATCTTTATCCAGGCTGATGCTGGAAAAACTTAAAAGGGTACAGAGGTGAATGATTCCCACAAGTGACTGTTCCTGAAGCCTTTATCTAAACTGTTTCTGGTAACTGTGTGATACTGACTGCAATAGGAGAGATTGTATGTTATGATTTTTGCTGCTTTGTTAAAGTATATGATCTTTATTGGCACATGTGGCAGTTTAGCTTTGTTTTATTTRACACACAACACACATAAAATGTGTGTATATGTATATCAAGTATGGATGTATATATGTCTGTATGTAGGTAAGAATGAGGATAAAATACAGGAAAATGTCTTTTCCTCTTTGATTTTCTGTGGGCATTTTTTTTCACTTGTAAAGTTAGGGCAAGAATCTTGGCCTCTGTTCTGTAATATTGGGCTCCTGAGCTGTTGGATGCACAAGCAGAAAGAAAGAACGAATAATATAGGACACTGATTCTTAGATGCTGTTCTAAAATGGTGGTGTTCTGTCCTTCTAGCAGAAGAGAGTTCAGGGGTAAACCAAAGGGTATAAATAGTAGAACGGTCCTCTYCATTCTTTTTTTTTTTTTTTCTTAAGCAGCATAAGTGATTTCTCCTCTACTTACAGGCACATCACAACCAACAAAGCTGTCCCTCAAGTCAGACACAGAAGATGAGGAAGAAGAAGAGATGGATGCAGATGAAGATGAAGAGATAGATGGAAATGTTTGCTTTCCTTCAGACAMCCAGGTGAAAAACAAGCCAAAACTCTCTGACTCAGTGAAAGCTACTCGTAAGGAGAGTTTACCRAGAAAATTTGACAAGAAAACTGGAGATGAAGAGCTATTTCTGCAAAAACCAGATTCAGAATCTCAGTTTAACTTGCTTCAGATTCTTCAAAAGCATGGAAACTTGAGGTGAGAGCTTTCTGCATATTGCCTCTAGTTTTGATTTGAAGCTAATATAAGTTAAAACATGGATGTACGTTTAGTAGCATGTTATGAGTGTGAAGAGATAAAATGACCCTAGGAAAGGGGCCTAGATTTTTGTCTCACTATGGGCTGCTCTAACATCTTGTTTGCACAGAAGGGAGGCTATTGCAAAGTCTGGCAGTTTACCTTGATACCTGATGTGTTGGATCAGTGTAAAGCATGACCTATAGTTTCCATGGCTGTTCTTTGATCTGATGATGCAAGCTCTACTTTGTCAGCTCAGGCTTCTAAAATGCCTCTCTGACTTAATACAGGATGCCTGCTACTGAATTCTAAAATTTTTCTTCTCGTTGTTTGAATTTTCCAAGAAGGGGTTATTAACATATATTAAATTATTCCTATCCAACCCTCTCCATAAAATTAGCTTTCTCATTTTTGTACTTTTATTTTTGACATAGAATTTTTGCCTCTGGTAATAATCTTTGCTCAAGGTCATCGCCTTCTGAGAGCAAGATTAGGGCATAGTTTGAGAGCGACAAATTACTGAGGCATCTCACTGCATGTTTTTGAGTATGAYGGTGTGGAATAGTATATGTTCTGATGCATGACTTCATTTCTTGGAAAAATGAGATGTGCTGGAGGAGGTTCTATAGAAAAACACCAAGCATGGTCTTACCAGATGTTRTGAAGTATGATCTCGTTAAATGTGGGTAGCAGGACTGTCTAATTGCAGATGGACAGAAAGCGCAAAAAGAGAGCATTGTGATGYGTATCTGTGTAGGAAGATTTTACATCTTCTAGGCGAGAAGCAGCATTACGTTTTCYTGGAAAAATGTCCAGAGGTAGAGAAAATGTTTCTTCTTATTGCTTTCTTAGTTTAGTTTCTRAGAGAAATTACAGATTTTTCAATGTCTTTGGGGATTGTTCTGATATCTAATTGTGGCATTTGCTGTTGTGACAGAGAAGATTCTGAAACATCTTTTAAAGATAAACGTAGCAATGCTGYGTCTATAACTACATATATATAGAACTGGCTCCTGCCAGGATCATAAGCTCTGTCTGATGTTCCTGGCAGAATCTTGCTCAGCACCCAGCACTATTGGGATTCCCCACAGTAGGGTATAAGGCTTGTGGTGACCTCATGTTTCAAGATTTGTGCTGCTTGGCCCCATCTATCTGCCATTGAGGTAAGTTTTCCTTGTGGCCTCAAYAGGCAGGGAAGCTGAAGTAATGCAATTTTCATCCAAGAGAAACCAGGCYTGTTCTAGTCAGTTTTTGTAAGTGGTAGGGCTTCTCTCTCCTCATCAGCCTAATGAGGAGATATCTGTACCTTCCACACATTGGTTGTTACTGGTGAAGAGGTGATAGTCGAAGGGAGCTTRTTCCCCCAACTGTGCCATTCCCAAGTAAAATGAAAAGGAAGTTACTTGTTCCTGCATTTAAGGCCTCAGGTTTCAATATTCCCCRCTCCAAAGGAGAGGCAGTGTTAAACCAAGACCTTCTTTAGTCTTTAGTCATGGAAGTTCAGGTGCAGGCAAAGAACTGTATTATTGTGCTGATGTTGATAATAAGGGCTCCCTGATTTCTACCAGCACAAATCTTCAACTGRTCATGAGATGTTTGAGTTGCATCTAAAACAAACCTGACAGCTTTAGAAAGCTGAGGTGAGAGCCTTTTCTGATATGTGGTGGCCTTATGTAGAATATATCTGTTCTTAGCTAGGATTCAGAGTTCTGATGTTCCACACATGTGGAAATAAAAGGTAGATRTATTGATTAGTAGCATACAGAGGTTAGAGGTGCTATAATGTCTGCTGTGCATTTTGGAGTTCACTGAAGTTTCTGGAAGACAGAAATTATAACCAGGTATTTTCATCACATTTTAGTTGTTGCATTACCGCTATTCACAGAGGATGTTAGCTTGAGACTCTTGTGAACTTGTCTTTGGCTTAGCATCTCTTTGGCCCTGTGTGGCCTTCCAGAAGCACCAAAGGTGGATTATTAAGCCAATACATGGATACCTCCAATATATTTAACTTCAACTCTTACCTAAACTGATGCATTGATTTCTGTAAGTGCTGCTATGGTATGTATTCTGTGTATGTATTTCAGACACTAAATAGTCTGAAATTTACAGACCTATAAACCAGAAAGAATTGCTGYGCAGTTTTTAATAGCATTTCAGGGACTCATGGAAATGGAGTCATAAGTACCATATTCATAAGGGGCAGACAAGTAGAAAGAATATGGTGAGGTTCCTCAGGAGTTGGTCTGAGGCTGATATTAATCAATTCAAGAATGACACAAAATGGACAAATGTGCTAATGAAATTTTCTGGATGGAAAATATTTGGGAGTTACTACCATGAGAGAAAAGTAGTGGATAGTAAATATGTGAAAAACTGGATGACTTTGAGGATATAAATAACATAACTAGGATGAAAATCAGTAGCACCAAGTGCAAGGGGATGCTTATAAAAACTAATAATTTACAGCAGAAGTTCTGTCAGCTGGRTGTTCATCAACTAGGAATTAATTATAAGGAAGAATATCTTGCATGCTGGTTGATCACAGGAAGTTTGYGAAGCTCTAGCTCAGGCATGCATGAAAATACCAAATGGGTTGTAGAGTTCATCACTTGATGTMCTTGAGACTTCATGTGGAGTGTTGTACACAGACACTACCACCCATGTTCATGGAAGGCAAATTGTGAGTGGAACACAGACGGAGGAGGGCTGCTGTCTCATCACATAACCAGTGTGGGTTCTTTGTTAGAAGAGACTGGAATATGTGGATGGTTCACACTGATCAAATGAAAACTATGAAAGGATGTAACTCTGTTAACAAAGACATTCAAGGTGGGAGACGCATCAGGGATTACATTTGAGATACAGGACAATACTGGARAAAGAAAAAGCAATTATAAACTGCTTATGAGTGGAGCCAGGCTGGGTAGTAAAAGAAGGTTCCTAATTATTAGGAAAGTAAGTTCTAGAATAATATTTCAGGAARGTAATGGGTTCAAAACTCTAGTTTGTTTTAAGATGAAACTTAAAATTTACTGGACRTATTAGGACACTTCCTGTGATAGCAAGGGAAATCTGTTGCTGACACTAAAGCCAATGKGCTGCAACATCCTTATGAAAAGCTTCTTGTGACTATGGGGGAAAMTGTAAGGAAGAGCAGAGACTGGGAAAGCAAAATGTTCATGGATAGGGTTTAGACCAGAAGAAAATGAGCAGAATTGAGCAAAACTTTCAGCAATTTCTCTCACAACAGATGCATATACTAAAGTGACTACCACTGTGAGGGAATGAGAAGTGATGTATCCTTCCCAGTCCTCTCCTCAGTTCATGCTTACAGCTTCCTGACATGTTCAGCCAGCTGCACAGCAGATTTTGCTGATGTTCCTTCATTCCTCAGTGGTGCCTTGCTYAGTGAAATTTGGCTGTATCCCTGAGGCAGCAGGGGAAGAGCTCACTTTCACAGATTTAATTCTTTCATTTCCAAKGGGAATTACAGGGCCTTTGTTATAACTCTGGCACCAGTACCAAGTCCTTTGTTTATTTTTATGGTCTGTTGTTGTGGTGTTCAAAATGTTTGTGAAAACAGAGGCCCAGCAGAGACTTGAATTTGTTCTTAAAATACACAGTTTTACTGTTGTCCATATTACTGGCTTTTGGAGGAGAATAACTAAGGCTGTAAAAGGCAGGAAGAACATGCARTTTTTAGAAATTGTCTTAGAACTTAAAAAGTACCTCCTGCAATACCTACCCCATCTTAGTGAACTGATGATCTGCTTGAAAATGCTAATGGGGTGAAGGGGTCCTCCTCTCTTTGAGCTTCAATATTAGTGTGCTTAGCAGGTCCTAGCTGACTGTGCTTTTGTCCTTAAGCTGTGCCTGACTGCTGTAACTCTTCCCATTCCTATTCTGAAGATAGCTRATTGATTCTTTTTGTCCACAGCAAAGTACAAGCTCGTACAGCTTTCTCTGCCTATCTACAGCATGTTCGGCTCCGACTGATGAAGGAGGCTGGAGAACAGATCCAGAATCCTTCCTGGGTTGCTAAAGAGGATGAACAAATGGTAAGAAGCTTTGTGTTGGCCAGACTGAGTAGCCAAGTTGAATCTGCCTTGARAATTTTGAGGTGGGTTCCCATCCTTGCAAGAACAGAAGTCCAACTGAGATGATGGTTGTTTATCTTTGTCTAGCTGCCAGTGCTGTATTTTTAATATACAATTGAGGTAGGAATGCKGACTGACCTCAGAAAAATGAGAGACATCTCTTAATGACTGGAGTGTTGTTGATATTCAAGCTGCTCAGATCTCTAGTTGGTTCTCTTTCACTGACTTCTGAGCTTACCTGCTCTTGAATTCTTCTCTAGAAGATTCTTTAAGATTGCTTGTCAGGATCTGGTTTCTGCTGCATTAAGCAAAGCATTMATCTACTTATATAGAACAGGTCCCCAGTTAAGCTTTTTCTCTTATGTACTGTTGTAATATATCCAGACATTTGCATTTATGAATCTTACGCATTCTAGGTAGAGGAAATGTAAAAGAGAGAAGAGAAGAGAAAGTAAAAGTGATGGATTTTTCTAGGCATTTTAAAAAGTGCAGCAAGCCCAGATCCCTTAATAAACCTTCCTAAAAGATCTCTTTACAATAGTCTCTTGAGCTTTCTGCATATATTCTCACTGAGTGTATGTTGCAGGGAAACAGCCAATACAGTTCAGAGATAAACTTGTGTGTCAAGAATAATCATTCAACTCAGTGGAAAATGTTGCCTCTGCTCTTTCCAAGTGGAAACTAAAATGGACTTTTTGAGAGTAATTTTGTCTGCTGTACTGTGAAGAATAATGTTTAAAATAACAGATCAAACCAGCCTGGAGTAACCASGCAAGCTGTGAAATCCAATAGTTTGGCTGTGAGGCTGCTCATTTATGCATTARCAGAGTTCCTAAGCAAAAGCCTCTCCTAAGAGGCGAGACAGAAAGGGTTCAAAACATCCACAGGATGCATCTTGCCTTAGGGTCTGCCTTGCCATGTTTCCCCCGCCAGAGGTCAAATAGACATGGTAAGAGGTTGGAATTACATGGCTGTAGATTTGGTCATTGATTGCTGMAGAGATGATGTGGCAATAGTGTATATATATGAAAAACTATGAAATGGGGCTACCTACTGTAGTGGACCAAGATCCCCTTTCCTGTGGTAGTGCTGAGAAAGTTTKACRTCARTGCACTTTATCACAGGCCTTCTTTAACAGATTGCAGGTGGGTTTTTGGAAACATTCTCCTAAGAAACTGGACTTTACAGGTTATTCTGTGTTGCTGTTTTTTGCTGATTGGTTATTTTTTTCCTTTATCTGCCACACTTTTGAGACAAACTCCTCTCAAGTGTTCAAAATTCGGACCCACCTTAGGCAAGACATGCCATTGTTTTCCTCCCCCACATTGGATTTACAGGGCTGTATTTAATATGCATATTGCAGAATTCTTTTGCCTGCCAGTTTCAASTCATTTTCTCAGGATGATGTGTTTAGTTCCTGCCAGTCATTAGCTGCTGTGCTATCTCTATTCTCCCCACATCTTGCAGGTAGTGCTTGGTTGACTCCATCTCTCTTGCTTTCAGGAGCTTGTCATCCGCTTTCTGAAGCGAGCTGCCTGCAACCTTCGTCAGTCCTTGAGGCTGCTGCTCCCCAGCCGTCGTTTAGGACGAAATGATCGTCGTCGTATCCTGGCTCGCCAGCTGGGCGAGTTCATAGTCTGTTACAACAAGGTGACTGATTCTTTTTTTGATTCTTCTTTTGGTTTCTCTTCTCTTCTTATAAAGTAGCTCATGCAGGCAGTTTCAAAGGCACTTTTCTGTTATTTACATGGTCTGCTTGCAGCTGTGCATCTAATAATGCTACTTTGTTGAAACTGTCAGACCACAATATTATTACATAATATATGCAGGCCAGTAATTATGTGCATAAAAACAAGTACTGAAATTAAGTGGAATTTAACGGGCAGTTTGCTTTTTCTTTGCCTTGCCTTTGATACTAATGCTTTATAATGTCTCTTCCCACTTCCTATTTTAGGGTGCTTCTTTAAAGATATTTTGTTTTATACAGAAAATCATGAAATATGTATTTTGCTTTTTGCTTGGTGTACTGAGGGACTGCTACATATCTGCAGTAAGGTACTCTGCATGTACTGTGCTAAGGAGATGTAGGTCCTAATTGAAATAATTTTCACATATTTAGATGTAGAAGGTGTTGTTCTTAGCGTAGTGGTTTCAACCTAATCTTCATTCTGCAAGGRCAACTTCCCCTTTCCTTTGCCCCCTAGCATTACTTTAGTGTTAGAATAAGGGTAATTGAAATTTAGCTTTCAGAGGCTGCTGTGCAGAGACCTCTGAGCTTCTGCTCGTTAGGAGAGCACATTACATTACCTTGTCAGAGCTGACATCAGGTAACTTGATCTGTTGAAGCAGGTTTGGTATTGAACCAAATCTGTTCCAGGGAGTACCTTGTATGCCTAATGCTTGCTGAATTAGTGTGTTAGGAGTAGCCACAAAACACTTGGGTGGCTCTGTGGTGAGTGAAGARTGCAGCTGCTTTGGATATAATTTCYACTTAGATTGTATTCAAACATTGGAATTTTCTGCTAACTCTTGAGTAAATCCACAAAATAAAGCTGTGTAGCTGGTAATAAATCAGMGCATAAACRTATTTTCTCAGTTAAAACAAGTGAGAACATATCAAATGAGGTTTCAGGGCGTACATAAGCCCTTGAGAGACTGTTAGGTTGTAAGGTTTTTTGATTTCTGATTCCAAGWTATAAACTTCTTTCATTGACTTGTAACTTCAGATCTAAGAGGGACTCCTGCTAGTCATTATATATCCTCTATAATGACATAGAAGAAAAGAGCACTGCTCCAGCAAATTAAGTAAAACAGATCACATATTATCCAGACATTTRCTTAAGTAGTAAAGGGTAGAGATGTCCCAAACTGACTTTTTCTTTCCTGTCTTGAATTATGTTTCAAAAAATGTATCTAACCCTTTCATCCTGGGAAAGCTCAGGGTATCTTCAGGAAGAAATTGAAGTGGAGGTCAGATCTGGTCAGATAAAGCTTTTAAGCTGGTATTGGTATTTCAGACAGGTCTGAAGGTTTTTTTAATGGAGAAAAATGTCTATATCAATCCAACTTCTAGTGTCAACCAGTTCTACTGGTGTAAAAGACACCATTTATATCTGAGAACTTGCTCCCATTTTCAAACACAAAGAGTTACCATTTGTTCCAGTATATTTCTATGTATAAACACATTTGCCACAGGCTGTACTGTTTTACTTTCTTAGTTTTTGCTAAAGCAGTATGGTTTTTTGCTATGTGTATAAGCCCTCAGCAATTTGCTGCTTGACAAAAGAAATCAACTCAAGAGAACTAGTAGTTTGTAGTAGAAAATATGTTGATTTTCAACAGACATCCTTCAGTTTCTTTAAGATTAATTTTACATTTTTTTCCTCCTTTCTTCTATCTGTCTACTTCTGGGACAAATACACAAATAAAAGCTGTTTGGAGGAACTCTGTGACAGAAACAAGAAAAGTGGAGAGGGTACCTAATATCTGTAAAGAATAATTTAATTTTTTTCCCTTCTGTACTTCCTTATGTTCCAGCATAGAGAGTAGTTGAAGGAACAGCATGTATTTTTGAAGACTTGACCTTTTCTGAGCAAATCAATTGTGTCAGGTGGAGGAACGAAGAGTTCTGTGCATGCTTAGGATGCTGTCTCTGGGCCTCTCCATGTTTATTCATGTTGTTGCACGTAGCGATGTTATTTTTTTCTTAGATCCCATGAAATTGGTTTTTGTAATCTGGGAGTTGTAGCTGTGCCATGGAACACAGAGGCACTTACTGATACTGCTTGTTAACAGGAAACGGAGCAGATGGTTCAGAAACAATCAAAAAAGAAACAGGAAGAGGAGGAGGAGGGAGTGAATCCTGAAGGTTTTCAGAACTTTATTACCAGAGCAAGGTAGGAATAGATTTTATTCCCTTTGATAAAGGGTCTCTCAGCCCTTAAAGTAATGGCATTGTTCTAAAKATGATTTGATTAACTTAAAGCCTCTAGATACCTTTACTGACTGTAGGACCTGTTCCTGCTGAGGGACAGAGAGCTTGTCTTCTCTTGTCTCTCTTCCAGCAGCCAAACACTTGTAACATCAGCATCTGATGCACAGGGAAGAACATACAATAGATGTTTTGACCATTCAGTAGTTTCCCAAAGGGCAGGAGCGGTTGCCTTGGCCTGCGTAAATTTCAAACCTTTGCTGGTGACCTAATGGTCTCCTTTCCTGTGATGCTGRAGCAAATAAGGCAGTACTTTGGAAGGAGAGTGAAAATAGATCTGCTGCTCAGATGATCCTGAGTTGCTGTGGTTGAACAGTTGGTACAGCTCTGACTCAAGTTTCTGCTCTCAGAAACAAATCTCATGCTTGCTGCCTCTCTTCAGGAATTTTYCGGGTCTGAGTTTTCTGAGATGAGCAAGGAAGGGAGTTAGGCCTCTTATTTGGCCTGCTAAGGCAGTTTAATGCAAACAGTTACTTTCACAATGAAAAAATAGTATTTTCTATCATTGCACTTTATCTGCTTTAAACTTAGAAGAGTCTGGTAAGAAACATATTTTGGAAATAGTTAAGTATTCCTTAGGGCCTGTAGCATTGTATGAAAAACAATGGTATTATAACTATCTGACTGAAGAGGTCTGAAATTATTCAGTGAACCAGAATTATGTTTTCAAAGTCTCTGATTTTTGAGCACAAAAAGCAATTCCTCTTGGCTCCATTATTTGGCTCATATATGACATACCCATATATAGGCAAGGATCTCTGTCAATATCTGGACAGACTTTACCTGCCTTTTTAATGCCCATCTTCCTTTTTTCTGTGAAGACTGTTGGTCACTTCTTCTTTTCTATGACCACTTATTAAACTGTTAATTCTTTTTCTCTGTTCTGATAGCATTTTTAGTGAATGATTAGAAGTGGATGATAGCTGAGGCATCCTAACTAAGGTTGCAGTTCACAGGTTTCACAGTCTCTCTTGATAATCACATTCTTATGAAAACAAGTATTTCACTTTTTGCTAGTATAATTGATGGAGTCATTACTGCAACAGATTTACAGGGTTGCAGAAAAATCTTGCTGCTTGTCAGATAAAGATGTCTGACTACCATATACCACAGTATTTACTGCTCTTGCTAGAAATGCATATTACGTTACTTGGGCCCATGGCACGCTCTTGGTTCTCTGACCCTTCRGACTGCTAAAATGTCTGCTCTGTCCTAGGGCAAGTAATTTTCCTTTTTGCCAGAAAAGTTAAGAGATAGYTGTATGGAACAAACTCCTTTGTTTTCATGTTATTGGCTACAATGTTGTTGTGGCCTGATGCACAGTCCAGGCTGTGGCTGGAGATTTTTCCTGGGTTATTTGTCTGGGTGATATAGAATAGTTTGCCAATGATCAGACAATTTCTAGCAATGATCGTTCCGCTTCTTATGAGGTATCAGGTATGTTTGAAAACTAGTATCTGACACTACTTGGTAGTGTGCTTCAAGCTTGAATCAGTGAACAAGTCATTTGGAGCCAAGCAAAGGGGATAGATTTTCACTTTCACTGTTCATTCTGCAGTACAGTGAATGTAGCAGTGCAGAAAATGGGTAATGTAAATGTTGCTTCTTAATTAAGAAGTTCTAATTGGAATGGCCAAGTAACTAAGGCTGGTTTGGGACCAATAGATGTTTAGGATATTGGGGCTGTTGCATTTTGTTCTTGTAAATAAAATGAGAAACATATGTAAGTTTTGTGAGTTTCACAAAAATATTGACTGTTTTGTTTGTCCTGCAGTTTTGGCTAATTGTCAAGCTTTTGCCTTCTTTCCTCTTCTGCCCCTRCTGCTGAATAGAAACTACTAATGGTGACTATAAAACAGAGGCTGAGCTGAGTTCTCTCATGAGAAAATAAATACCTTCTTATTCTGAATAGCACCCAGTGAAGATTCACAAATTTAGCTGTGAATGGAATTCTCATGTTAATCTAATCTCCCCAGATGTGTTTGGAGTATTCACTTGCTCTATTTATCCTAGGAAGGCTCCTGAATGCCTTGAATTTTCTACTGCAGAAGATGGTATTTTAGTGGGAATCTCAGGTTTAACCAGGGCATGTTGCATTCCTTCTGCTCTTACCTTGTAGAACTGAGAAAATCATTAGCTTGTCTAGTGTCACCATTTTTTTCCCAAATCCCCTCTTCAGTTTCCTTATGGATTCTTGTCTTTGATTGTTACATGAATACAGAAAAGCTTTGTGTCCTCACTCTACATCCATTCTTGTTCATTATTGCAGTGAAAGTGACCTGGAGGAAGTACTCACATTTTACACACACAAAAACAAATCAGCAAGCGTCTTCCTAGGAACAAAATCCACAAGCACAAAACACAGCAACAGCAGCCAGCAGTCAGAGAAACAGCCCCAAGGTGGTAAGTTTTGCAGGCAGCTGTCAGATGATGTTACCCAGACAAATCTAGTTTAACTTCAGTCTGTGGAAAGAGAAAAACCCATCCACAATGTTTCTCAGGTTTCTTGAGGTTTTTTTTTTTTTTTTAATAAACTCAGTGTTATGTGAATATGTGAAGACTAGAGTAACTGCACTCCTACCTTCTTTGCCTGAACTGAAATGTGATGAACCTAGACTGACATTTATAAGGTAGACCATGACTGRAATGAGATTGTGCAAACTGCAGGCAGTCAGTATTGAAATGAACAGAGAATCCTGAAATCAAAGTAAGGGATGAATGAAATCAAAGTCTGTTGAACTTTTCTGCCTACAGTGAATATATCCATTGGAGGGCAGAGACTGTGTATTTGAGCCTAATTGAGCATTCCATGGAAGGAAAAGCCTACCAGCCATGTGTATGTATTAGTACTGTACATGCTGTACATGACAGCACAATTGTCATCATAAAGTTACATGGTCTACAGGCAATCTTAGCAAGAAAGTAAATTGTAGCAAGGGTGAATTCTGCAGTYTTGTTCTAATGATACCACAGTTTTTAATGTGCTATTATTTAACTCCTTGATTTTGTTACAGAGCATCCTGAGATGGTGAAAAAAATAAAAGGTGATCATCCCAAAAGTTCAGCTGCAGATTTGACTGCAGAAGGAGCACTAAAAGGCTATAAACCCAAAGAAGCTAGATCAAGCTGTAAGTGAACTGACTTGGATGATCATCAAGAAAAAAATATCGAATGCATATAGTGGTTTAATACTGTTTTAAGCAAAGGTTGGAATTTTGGGTTCAAACTGAGAGATTCAAATGACCAATTTTGAAGTTCTTCAGTTTTAACTTCACCTGAAGTTCTTCAGTTTTACCTTTAAACACAAGAGAAGATACTGTGACATAAGCAGTAGGAAAAAGTTAGCTGCCCTTCACTGGCGGGGGGTAAGATCTAGATATGGCAAGCTTTGAAAGAGGATACTTATTGTGTAGAGTCTCTTCTTGTCTCTACTGATAGAAGAAGTCATTTTGGCTTCAGTGTGTCTGAATACAGGCATTTGGTGTGTTGATATTATAAAAGGACCTAAAATGCAGCTTTTTCTCATATAGTATGTTCATTATCTTTGTGTAGTTCCAGAAGGATGCACCTTCTCCTTAAATGCTGACRTGAAATTACCTTGGTGCAGCCCTCCTGGTGCTTGTTCCTCTGCTCCTGGTGCCATGTTCCAGAGAAGTAACAGTTCCTGGATGCCATCTCAGCCTGCAGCTTCTGAAAATTCAAAGGCAGCCGGACACCCTTCATTGCCGGCTCCTCCAGCTGGTCTCMGACTGACTCAGTCCCCACCCCCACTACCTTCCTTGCAGAGCACAGCTTCTGACAGCTCTTCTGTCCTCACAAACCCAGTGTCCACTGAGACTTGTAGCCTTTCAGGGTCACATCGTTGTCGTTCTGGTAGCTATACCATTGGCCCATTCTCATCTTTTCAGAGAGCTGCTCAGATCTACAGCCAAAGATTGTCCCGACCATCGTCTGTAAAAGTAGGTGAGTATTCTGGGATTCATAATAACCTGCCAGTTCAGTACAGAGATTGTGTAATTTCTGTTGTGGTGTAGATAGAAATTTTACATTTCCAGAATTGAGTCTTTTTGGATGGTGCTAAATTTCTCATAGAAAGCAGGAGTGCAAGATGCAGCCCTTGTTAGCCAAAGATGCCCTTTTATTCACCAGATGAACAGGCAGTCATAGAATTATTTGGGTTGGAAAAGACCTTTAAGATCACCAAGTCCAACAATTAACACTACCAAGTTCACCATTAAACTGTGTCCCCAAGACACATCTGAATGTCTTAAATACCTTCATGGATGGTGACTCAACACTTCCTGGGCTGCCTGTTCCACTGATTGACAACCCTTTTGGTGAAGAAACTTTTCCTAATATCCAATCTAAACCCCATCTGGTGCAACTTAAGGCCATATCCTCTTATCCTATTGCTTGTTATTTGGRAGAAGAGGCCGACCCCTGCCTCACAAAAACCCCTTTAAGTTAGAGAGTGATAAGGTCTCCCCTCAGCCTTGTGCTTTGAACTCAGCCTTTGAACTTGTTCAGAAAGAGCTGTGAAGTTAAGTACTGTATATTTTCTTTATTATTTTACTGATCTCACCTGTGTTTAGTGGGTTTAATGTTGTTTTCATTAGCAGTAGTCCTGTCTCAATCTGTGTGCCATTCCTAGTTTTCTGGTTGTCTATCAAGCATAGAAATCTTGTCCTGAAACCTCAGAAGTGTTGAATACTTAACGATGTATCAAGGCCTCCAGAAAAGAAGGATCTGAGTGAATCATTACAGTATCTCATTCTCTGGGGTGTTTCAGCACTGCCATATCCAAGGGTATACTAAAAACAAGATTTAGAGAGGTGTCATCTAKCATGCTGTGGTAGAACACAGTTGAGCAATGCAGCTTTAGAGTGTGAAGAATCTGAAGGGTAGAAGAAACTGTAGGAATTTGCATGCAGACAGTAATCTATTAGGAACCTTTTGGGAACCACACCCAGGCTGACAGCTGTGGTCCTGATAATACTTACATTTTTGAATTCTGAATGATGGTATGTATTTGTTCTAGGTTGTGTGTCATGGTCAGCACATGTTCTTTAGGATTGCAGTATATGTATTGACACAACCCTCCTAGCATTAAAATAAATCTTACTTCCCAACTGAGTAGTTTATTTAAAGAGATCAATTTGTCTTTAAGGAAAAACATTACCGCTTTAACTTGGGTAGCAGCTGCCAATGTCTCTGGAATTGGGTACCATTAGATACATGGTAATAAAGAGAATATGGGTTTAGAATTGCTAATTGTTCATATGAGCAATACCCATGCAGAGTAGGTGTATTCTGTATTCTTGGTATTCTCTCTGCTTTTGTGTGTCTGTGATCAACAGGCTGAGAGAGTCTGACACGTTGCTCATGAAGCACATTGCAATGTTTGTTTGCTAGGTTTGTGCCATCGCAATTCAAGTGGGCAGTGTGTGGGCCCTGCCAGGATGCACAAAGATGCAGAACATACTCCCCAGGGCAAGCGTCATGGCCCCAGTGTGGTAGCAGCAGAACTGCAGCAGTTGGCAGAAAAGCAAGCAGCCTGCCAGAACTCCCCAGCAAACCACGTCGGTCTCCTTACACAGCAGGTATGTAAGCACTAAAGTAGAGWGGCTGTGCAAAGGAGAAGTTTGTTACAGGCTTCTGTGTCAGCACTGGGCTGAGCTGAGATGCTGTAAGGAGCAAATCTCATTAAAATTTATTTCTGTCATGCTGTTGTTTTAAAGTGTTTACGGTCACCAGAATTTTGATTTTCTGTGAGATGACAAGAATGTTGCTGAAKTCATTTTATAGGAGAAAAGGCAGAGGATTAGCAAGTATATTCTAAAAAATTAAATCCATGCCTTGACTTATTACATAATAAAAGCAAGTCTTCTCAGATTTGTGCTTCCATGCAATGTGCTTCAATGCAATTTGCTTCCTCATTCCTCCAGTGTGTCATCACAGTGTATAGTAGGAGAATGATGGTGCTAATTCCCTTCTTTGTAAAAAGGAAACAAAAGACACCTCAGCTCCTAGCAGCGACTGCAGATTGTCTGACTGTTATATTTTGAGTTCAACTATGCAATGTTCACACAGGCTTTGTTTCAGCAGTGAAATACAGAAACATGGGTTGGGTTGTGTCATTGTCGTCTTCTGTCATCATGAAAAAGAGCCATGCAGCAAAGAATTAATGAGTCAATGAAAAGTTTAGAGCTGGAGTTTTATCTGACAGTGAGTTACCTTCCTGAGCCTGTATCCATTCAGTTCTAGACATCTGCTCTCTGTTATGATTCTGCTGGGCATGTTTTTAAAATAATGCCTTTGGAGAGARGAAATCTGAATGTGAAGCTTGCCTAATATGAAAACTTGGATTTAGTTGAGAACAGCTTTTAAGGCAATTTGATTCTTTAGTGTTGAATTTATGGTACATAGTAATTTCTGAGCTGAGACCATTACTGTAAGCACACTTGAAGCAGTAATGTTTTGGAAGGTTCAGATGTAGCTGCAAAGCCTAATGGATTACTACTAAAGCATGCAGTTACTGCTTATACTTTTTTTTTTTTTTTTAACCTGGACACATTCTACTCTTCTGTCCCTCATTAACAAGTCATTCTCATGAATTTTTTGATCTGGCYTAGGTTTTAAAGTCTTCTTGCAAGAAGGATGCAGGGATTTTATAAGAAGACAGGGCTGCCCTGACAATAAGGGGAGTAAAAGTTATCAATACATAATAAAAGCATAATGGTATGGCAGCAAGGCTTGGGCTTGTTGTTGAGGGACCTGGAACCAGGATATCTGGCTTTGAACTGCTAGGCATGGATATGGATTTGAAGCAGGGACGTTGAATAAATAGAAGTGCAGGCATTGCAGAGTAGGCAGTTTGGAAAGTAATTTGCAAAAGAGTAGATACTGTTAAAGCTGTGTGGTTATAGACCAGGATTTGGCCTGAATCAGGAGAGGGAAGATAGAGGCAGATGAGGCAGAGAAATATGTGGGAGMGGATTTAGCAACCGCCTGGAGAGAATTGGGAAGTCAAAGACTATTGGTATGAGATGAAAGGGGGAAAGGCTCGAGATGGGAGTGTTTGAGGATTCTGAAACTCTGGTGGCTTTAGGACAGGAGAGTTAAGGGATTGAAAACTGAGAGAAGAGTAGTGATAGGGCTTATATCCAGGTTTGGTTAATTAAACAGGGCACTACTTTCCCATTCATTTCTAGACAGGAGATTCTGAATTATTTTCCTCTTTTCACTCTTCTGTTTAAACCCCTTGAAATATGATAGTATTTTTTAAAAAGCATTCTAAAGTAAATTGGCATGAAGATGAGAACATTACTTATCTAGTAATAAAAATAGTAGAATTATTTAAAGCCATTCCAGAAACTTGGAGTTGGTCTACCTTGTTGGAAAGTACCTGGCTGGTAGGAAAAGGACTTGATTTTTAATTATGTTTTATGATAAGATTAGGACCATTGATYTGGAGAGGGTATATGAAAGAATGACTTGAAAATACTACTATTGCTGTGGACTGTATTTTTGTGGGGGGKTTTTGTTTGGCTTTTTTTTTCCCCCAAGGGCAAGAACTTCTGTGTGAGAGTTGAATGTCTTTATGCATTGGTTCTGTGTGTTGTGCCAAGCTGTGCCTTGGAGGCTGGGGTGCTCTGAGTACATACGTCCTTCCAAAAGCAGCTGGGAAGCTTATTTGCCRTTCCCATTTTTGTGAGAATTGCTTCTGGTATGCATATAGTAGTGTGGGGGTCTGGAGCTCTCAGGTGCGTAGCCTCAGCAGCTGTGCCTGCAATGATGTTTGGAGTCCACCTCTGCCCTCCAATCCCTGCTGTTCCTCACTGTTTCCTACCCATACCCCCAGCACCTGTTTCATGTTTCCTCTTTTATGTTCTTGTTTTCTAGCCTCTGTATTAAATTMGTTTATTATTCATTTCTTTTTATTGATATAATTGTATTGCTATAATTGATACTATTTTRTTATTTACTGCTAAAATATTTAGCAGTTCAAAGGGAAGATCTGAAGTGTAAGTATCTGATGAACTTTGAAAAAGATGTTTAAAATATGTCCTCTTAGGAAAACAGGATTTTTGTGATTATATCAGCTTTCTGTCTTGTCAATCCTCTCCATTCACTTCTGAAACATCAGATGAATAGAGAGCAAATAGGAGCAGCATTAGTCTGTCTTTGACTAGAAAAGATGTGGCTTTTTGGTGAACTTTTCTTTAATGRGAATACCAGGAAAGATGTTGCCTTAAGGACACACTTGAGTATGGCAGTCTGTAGTTGTGTTATGATTTGGTCTGAATCAGAACCAGTGCTCTTCAGTGTTTTCATCAGGGATGTTGTTGCATCAGGCGCACTGTCAGCAGAATGCCATCCAGAGGGATGTGGATAAGCTTGAGAAGTGGGACCATGGGAATCTCTTGAGGTTTAACAAGGCCAAGTACAAGGTGCTGCACCTGGGTCAGGGCAACTCCCAGTAGCAACACAGGCTGGGGGATGAACAAATCAAGAGCAACCCTGCAGAGAAGGGTGTGTTGGTGGATGCTAGCAAATGAGAGGCTGGACATGACCCATCAATGTGCACTCACWGCTCAAAAAGCCAAATGTTTCCTGAGCTGCATCCGCAGCAGCATGGCCAGCAGGGTAAGGGAGGAGATTCCTCTGCTCTGCTCTGGAGAGCAGTGCTGCATCCAGCTCTAGGATCCTCAGTGCAGTAGGGACATGGACCTACTGCGGTGAGTCTAGGGAGGGCTRCCAAAATGATGAGAGTGCTGAAGCACCTCTCCTAGGGAGACAGGCTGAGAGAGCTGGGTTTGTTCAGCCTGGAGAAGGGAAGGCTTTGAGGTGACCTTATTGTGGCCTTTAAGTACCTAAAAGGGATCTGCAGGAAATGTGGAGAGAGACTTTTTACAATGACATGCAGTGGTAGGAGAAGGGGTAATGGCATTAAACTGACACTAGGTTTAGATTGGATATTAGAAAGAAATTCTTTACTGTGAGGATGGTATGACAGTGGAAGAGGTTCCCCAGAGAAAATGTGGCTGCCCCATCCCTGAAAGTGTTCACAGCCAGGCTGGATTGGGCTTCAGGCAACCTCATCTAGTGGAAGGTGTCCCTGAGCATGCAAGTGGCAGTTGGAACTAGATGATCTTTGTGGTCCCTTCCAACCCAAAAGATTTTGTGATTTTATGATAAATATTCAGCATTAATGTATGTCTTCATCAGTTTGTATAGTGTAGTGGTTAACTGTGCATGTTAACAATAAAATTTTTCAACTTCCTGAAGTTTTCTTGTTCAGTTTGCCCATTGCCTCGCATGAGCCTAAGATGGCGACAGTACTCTTGGGGAAACAAGGCAGGTATGTTGGTGGTGAGTTGGGGAATGAGGSCTGAAGATATAGTTCAGTGGGCTCCTTTCATTGGAGCAGGCCTTACTTACCTTTCTTGCCTTGATTTGTGATGTTGAGAGCCAGCTTACTGGCTGCTTTGTGACTTCTGGACAGCTGAACTAAGAGGGTTTTTTTCCCTGTACCTGATGTAAGCAATTGGCYTTTCCTGATGGACAGATGGATGAAGATTGTGACCGAAATAATCCAGCCTACTTTTCCTTCTGTTGTGATCCATGGCAGGCTTTAATCCTATAGTCTTTATTTAATGTGTGCTTAGCATAAAATATTTCCATGTGTTTGCATTGCAGGACTTTCTGCAGGGAGGACATATGTACACACATGATGTGTGTTTTAATCCAGGCTGGATCCTGGATATGTATATTTTTTTTTTTTTTTGTGAATAGCATGCTACTTCTTTCTGAAGTATGCTGTGAGGTAAAATGAAGGTTTTCTTCTGCAGTACTGTATCTGTGTGAGGTCCCTATCACTGCCTGGAGAGAGGGGGCAGCAGTTGATGTCTAACAGTCCGTAGTACTTTGTAGTTATTAATGCTAGGTAACTGAAGAATGTGTTGAATTGGCCAGCTCAATGAAGAGGAGGAGGAAGACAAGGAGGGGAAAYCTGGTGGGAGCTCCGACCCTCTCTGTGTGTGGGAGAGTGTGAGATTTCAGGTCCCAACTATCATCAGGAATAGCTCCAATTCTTGCAGCCGTGGATTTTAATCACAGGGATAACATCAGACCACCCAGGCAAGGGCTATAAAGAGCTGCCTCATTCTCTGCTAGGCAGCCAGTCAGTGCCCAGGATCCAGCAGCCAGGATTCCTGCAAACATGCTGACACATCCATTGGAGGAGGGGACACTTGTCTTATTCTGCGTTTTTCATTTGGACAGTGAAAATTAGCAAAAAGCAGATGAGATCACTAAAACTTAGGAGCAGGGAGAGGGAGTGAAGAATTGAATGGAGCATTTTACAGTGTCCCAGAGGGACCCTGTATATGCTACGGGAATCCCCAAATAGTGAGCTTCATCTTAACATCAGCTACAACAATATTGAAAGCCACACCACTCTTCATTCACCTTTCTTAATTACTTGGTGTGGTACCCTTGCCTGCCTTGTTCTCAACAGAGCAAACTGCCAGTCTGCTGAAATGCGCTGTTCAGGTCCCAGTGGGTATCAGCTCTTTGTTTTCTAGATCCGAGCAGCACAAGAGYATTAAATTTAGGGTGCAGCAAATACTTACAGAAACTTGGTGAGGCTGTTTTTCCCACTGAGGAGATTTATTCTTTTCAGTGACAATCCCTTGCTTTGACTCAAGCCAGTTTATCTGCCTCTTAATCAGTTTTATTTTCTTTATGTAACCATTTCTTAGATTTTTACCATTCCACTGATGGACAGGAAAGGAAGTGTTAAGAAAAAAGGCATCTGACTGTAATTAGTAAGAGGAGCAAGAAGCAGGCAATTAACACTGAGGGGCATTTTACTTTCTTCTTTCACACACCTCTGCACTGATAAAGGGCCCCATCTCCTYACCCAAGCTGTTCACACAGGAGCTGGAATTGCTTTTACTACTACCGATTTGTAGCAGCAGCAGTAATGTAACCAGTTGGTCTCAGCAGAGATTGTAGGAAGTGAAAATATCAATGTAATTTCTGCAGTGCTCGTATTGGACTCCTTCTGCTCTGAGRCTCCACAGGGAATAGGGGCAGAGGGTTTTGTTATGATGCAACAACATCTGCAGATCTGCAGATAGTCACCAAACAGGCCAGCTGAGCAGCTAAATCTCATGTTATGGGAAAGATTACACCCTGATCATCAAACTTTTGGCAGGATTTTGCCATGTAAAAGTCACTCCCACTGGGAAGTTTTGAGGCAGAGTGTCTAAATGAAAGCCTGACTTTTTCAGGAGGAGGGGGAGTTCAACCATCCACAGCAGCAGCACTGGCCTGGGTTTTCTTTTTTCATTGTTAAATGGAGGCATATGCTGGAGACACTACAAAGGAATTTGCAAGTTTGTCAGGTTTCCCAGGAATGTCTTTGGCAGGTCTTTGTCTGGAACGTTTTCTGGAGACTGRAACACTTGTGCTCTCTATGCATATGTATATCCTGTAAGCTGGTAAGCTCAGAGAGCAAAGAAGGAATGTCACAGGCCTTTGGCCAGATCAGCCTTGGTACACACACAGATTTCACACTTCCCACCCTGCTAGCCCTGTTCTTCCCTCCTGGCCAGTTGTTCCTGCAAATTCAAATCTTTTAAAAAGAAGGTGCTTTAGTATGGGGTGCTGTCAGCAAGACGGCCTGGGTAACAGAAAGGTGGTTCTAGAAAAATCTGTTTGTATTGCATGATTTCACTCACGGAGTTTGTAGTGGTATATTTTGTGCCACTATTCATACAGTGATTGTGTGTGTGTRTATGTATGTGTGTGTGTCTTATTTGTGATTTGGGGTTTCCTTTGTTCTTAAGAGGTAGGTTGAGATTCTGTGATTGTTTTTTTTAATTTTTTTTTTTAATTTTTTTCCCCCTACTGGGATAGCCAGTTGGATTCTGGTATCTTAATGCATTAAGGAGTGCAAGGCAGCTGGACTGTTTCCAGTAGCACTGACAGACCTGCAAGCTGTGTTTGACCAAGTCGTGCTAGCCTATGCTAAATCACAGATGTACCTGGGAGCTCTGTGATAAAGCCAGGAAAATGCAACACACACTARGGAGAGGGCAGGTTAAAAGTATTTATATTGTAGCATCTAGTCAGTCATCTCTGAAGGGTGAAGGAAGAAAAATAGCTGAAAGAATACAGCATTTTTTTCCTCTCCACATAGCAAGTTCTGAGCTCTTCCCTTCTGTTCAAGATTTCATGGATCTTGAAAGCTTTAGGGCTATCTGTTTCTAAGRAAGGCTTGGCAAGTGAAAATATGGTGACTATGGAAATGAAAGAAATGAATGAAAGAAATTAAATGGAAGGTAATGAAMGAAAAAGCACATTTTATTTGCAAGCTATTGGATAAAGATGGCATTGCTGGATGAACAATAAGTAATAAAGTGGACAATTAGGGATTGATTGAAGGGTCTTGAAGGATTCAAATTRGGTAAACATGTGGATACATAAGCTTGCAGAGCATATGGCTTAAAATAGATTGAAAGGCAAAGGAGAGCACACTATAAATGGTGAGACATTTTGCACATTTTCAGTTTTCAAGWGGAATGGTTCCCTCTTTGAATTTATGATACAGTGTCATCTTATCCTGTCTGACACATCAAAACTTAAGGATTCTGGTCTGATCCTAAGGCAGAGGAGTAGTGATCTTAGGTGTATCTTACCACAATCCTTGTCCAATCCTTCTTTAAATAAAAAGGTTTCTCAGTAAACTATATTCATATATGCCTTTGTAACTTGTTGACAGGGTGCATTGTGCTGAAAACTTTGTCTCCTTCTGTTTCTGACTGTGAAAATGTTATCACTTTTAAGGTTTTTTTGGAAGAGACAAAGTAGGCCTATGGTTACTGCATTCTTTTGGCATATCTCTTAGGCTTGACATATGAAATATAACTTGCTCTGAACCCCTTTTCCTCCTCACCAGAAAGATACAAATGGAAATGTGAGATGTGTGGACTGGGGAGGATGCAGTGTCATCCAAGTAAGAGAAATGGTCTTTAGACTTTGCATATCTCCAATCTCCTCCACTTTTTAGGCAACAGAATATGACTGGCTTCTGCCAGAGAAATGTTACAACTACCAACTGGAGAGGATCAATTAGGCAATTTTTGTAGTGCATTGCTTGTTGTAGCATGTTGACCAGTGAAACTTAGGGTCTGCTGTTCAGGAGACATTAATAATGAAAATATAAGTCACTGTTTCATTGTCTGCCAGGAGGGGCAGAGTAACAACTTCTAGTGGTGATGTGTTCCTGTTCACCTTGGTTGACTCCTACAAACTAACAAGAGAAGCATTCAGGCTTTCAGGAGGCTTTTCCTGAATCCACGGATACCGATTTGCTACACTGCTTATTATTATTTTTGTTTTTTTCTGATTGTTACAGTTCATGGCTTTAGCTTATTTGAACCATTAGAGAAGATCAAAAGGAAAATACTAACTTTATTATAGAAAAAAGATTATTGGATATGATAATGGGAAACTCTTGAAGGACKAGTATAATGTAGATCAGAAGAGTGAAACATATTAAGCTCTGTTTCTGACTCTTGCTTGTGATTTATTAGAAGTGCTATACAGTGGATCTTTGTCTGTATGGTGCTATTAATTGGAAGCAAATTCTRTCCTATGGTTTTATTCCTATCTGTTCTTGGAGAGTTCATAATTCGTATTGAATTTTTAAAGCAGATTAACAAAAACCCCTGTACTCCTATATTTAGCACTTTGGGGTGTCGTTCTGTGTTGTGCCTTGCTTTCAGTCTTAAATTTATTCAGAAATTTTCTCTGAATAAGGCTTGACCATAGAGATCAATTCTTTTGAGCTTATGTTGTCTCTGCTGTCAAGGCAAGTTATTTCAGTCATAAACTTACCTTGTAACATTTAAAAATRAAAATAAATGTTAAAAAGTATTTCAGCATTATGCAATTTGTTTTGGCTTATTAGCATTATACTGAAGTAAATATAACAGTATATATACATGCTGTTTCTAACACAGGTCTGTAGATCTGCACCAATAACCCCCTTTGCTATTGAGCCCCMCTAGCCTTTCTTGGTTTGGGGGAGATTTTTTTAATTTGTTTTTTGCTCCATTACTATTGTTTCTGAAAACACAAGCTCTTTATGGATATTTTGGTCCAAGTGCTCTACATCACCTTCTATACCAYGGTATCAACTGATTTGCTGCTAAGTATTTGCCTCTGTGAAGGGAAAAATGCAGTTCCATTAGTTGCACGGAAGAATAGAAAATGAAGCCACTGCTGAGTACAGATGTGTTGGGGTTGCCTCAGTAATCCTTCAACCCARCATCCTGGCCATCTAATTATAGCAGCTGAAATGTCTCAAAGCATGGCACAGTAACAAGCAGTAACACCCGTCTGGGTGGGCTGGCTGCAGCTAAACCTTATATTCTTGCTGGTRTTCTCTCTCCCTTTCTGAATAATTTGCCTGTTTTTAATCCTGCTGTAGTTTAAACACCTGTCTACCTGGAATGTGTGARATGTCCCTATTACCCATGCTAAGCTATTTGCTCACCTGCTTTGCTTAAAAAGACAGCTTTCAAATAAACAATGATACAGTATTTAGGAGGGAAGCATGTCACAGTAATAGAGCAGGATTGAGGAGGTAATTCGTCAGACKAAATGGTTCTTGGCATCAAGATGATGAGGAGAAAATTGGATAAAGTCATCTTCATTTCACATATTGGATGTGTTAGCAAAGTCGTGATCACTGTTGCTGACAAGCTAAGAACCTGTTTTATTTACTATATTGCCTTCTGTGTTTGCATCATTTGCCAGTCTTGCTTCTTTTCAGACAATGAATTCTTTGTGCCCAGCAACTGTCATTGTTAGGTATTTGTATAGTGCCTGGCACGATCAGAACTAAATCAAGATTGAAGCTTTTTCTTACTGCAGTGAAGATGCTTTGAATTTTAATTTTAAAATTCAATAGTTTTTAGTTTATAGTTTCAGAAAACTATAAACACTTTAAGACAAGATCTTTCAGTGGGATATTATCAGGCAAAGTTAGTAATGGGCAGTGCTATCCATCTTATATGTAAAAGAGTATTGTCATTTTGGTACCTCTACGTCACCCTCAATGTTGCTGTGTTCTGTAGAATTTAATTAAAATTTAAAGCATCTTCACTGCAGTAACAAAAAGCTTCAGGTGAAATTTACTCAGCAAGACCTGCTTGACCTTCTCAGCYTCCTGAAAGTTTTCTTCCCACTGAGGATGCTAAACTGGATTTCTCTGTATTTGCATTTCTAGTGTACTTTGACTTGAGACTTCTGGTCTCCTGTGTTTTCAGTAACCTGGTGTACGTTGAGTTGGGGACATGTCTGACTGGACTGCAGAATGAGTAGGAATTCTGCCAGGGTGTGGAAAACAGCTAGGATATGGAGGCTGTGAAATTTGTATCTGGACATAATTCAGGAGAGGACACTGAGAATCATTCAGACGGAAAAACAGAAACTGATGGAGTGGTAGTGTGGTAAATGTGTCCCAGTGAGCAGTGTTCATCCAGGACTGGATGAACAAAGAGGTGGCAAAAGGAGTGGACTGGGGAGGGGAATAAAACCAGAACTATGTGGATATAGGGCATGTGAGGAACCAAGAACAGAAGTGTGGAAAGACAGATCAAGTAACTACCCCTGTGGAAAGTTCCAGACCTTAAATGGTGTGGGTCAGGGGCCAGAAGTAGTGGGAAGGCTAGTGCTGGAAGTCTGTAAGAACAAAACTGAACTGAGGAAGACAAGGAGAATGACACCTGAAATGCAGAAACTGAGACTGACTGCATGAGAATAATCACACACAGATGAGGAGCAAGAATGGGAAAGGATGGAGCCGAGAAGGGATGAGATGAAGGTGGCTGCTTTTGGAGAAGTGGGCTGAAGCCTAGGGTATAGCCACTAGAATTTAATCCTATGCAGAACCTGAAGTAGGAGTTCTGAACTTAGRAAATACTTATATGCCTTGTACTACTAAACCACAGGAGAGACAACCTACTGTCTCATCAATTGCAATGTTAGTTCATGGTCCAGAGTTCAGTGAGAGGACTGTCTGTAGTCCTAACCAAGCCCATTTTGAGTGTAGTGTATTGCCATGAAGATCGTATGTACTTGTTTGAGCAATTGTGCACAAATTCTGCTACAAGAGCATTGTTAAGCTATGCTTAAGTCACACTTCAGGTGGCTTAATAGACGTCACCTTTGGGATCTGTTCTGTGTCCTATGTCTCATTGGCTCTATGTCTCCCAATTGCCATGAAGTGAGGAGGGCCAATACAGGTAATACACCTAAAATACTCCAATACTCCGAAAAAGTAGCATGTGATCACGTAATTTAAGGTAGTTGTATTTCAGAGCCTRTACTGGGAGGCCTTTGCAAAGTTGGCTTTGCAACCTTTGTATTGTTTTGTTACTTTTTTTTTTTTCAAAATATAAACTGTTATACTGCTGTGGTAGATCCATTGCATTATGTATTTAGGCTTTCTTCAATACATCAACAGSTAGTGTCAGCTTGCAGAGTTTGATCTTTCAAGAATATAAGCAACACAGGARGAATGCTCGTAGAAAAAAACAAAGGAACACATGTCAAATGTTTAAAACCCCATAGATTTTAGCGCTTGATATAGCAAATGTACACCTAATGTAATTTTTGTGTCTTTACTTGTGTGAAGACAAAGTAGTTTGTAAGTAGTTGTGTGTAAGTTTGATGTGTGGTTGAGTTTTGATTTGAATTGTATATCCAAAGTACATATGCTTTTAGTTGCGCCTGTATGTTTGTATAGAGAGGGGTAGAGACAAGTGTCTATGGTTGGCTATATGGTGACACAGCTCATGATGTCTGGCAAGATACCTGGTCTCTGATTAGAGTAATATGAGCTTCTAGCTTTTGATCAATGCATCTGGAGTTAATTTTTCGTGTCAGGAACCTTCTTACTATGGGATTTTTGCCCCATCTTTGTTCTTTTCCTCCTCTGTTCTTCTGTGAATGGAAGGGTTGGARTCTTCATGCTGGCCCTTGAATTCATGTTAGGCATAGTTGGATGTTGGTGTCAGTTGTCACTGCTTTAAGCAGCTAGCAGTGTTTTAGTGTTTGAAGATTTCAATTTTCTAGCAGTTTCACTTCTCTTAGTACATGCTCTATCGCCTTTAATTAGTGATACCTTTTGCTCTTTTCTTGGCTTTTAATTGTTTCTGATAGTTTGTTTGGGTTTGTTTTTGTTTTGTTGTTGGTTTGTTGTTGGTTTTTGTTCTTTTTTTTTTTTTTGCCTCTTTAGTTAACAAACCTGGATTTGGCAAGTGGAGCTATAAGCAAGGGGAATGCAGCTGCCCCACAGAGCCACTGGTCACCACTCAACAAAAGAGGGTCAGTGTGGGCTGTTCAGTCAGACACTCATAAAGAAGACAAAAGATCTGTCTCTTCATCAGTCAGGTAAGTTAAAATCTCTGCTCTAGCTTTTTGAAGAAGAATGCAATGCACTCAGGAGCTCATTTGTAATTTGTGTTTGGCTTCTTGCTCAGATGCAGGAGCATGCCCAGAAAARRGCAACAGAGCTGGTGAAGAGCCTGGAGCACAAGTCTTATGTGATGCAGCTGAGGGAGCTGAAGTTGTTTAGCCTAGAGAAAAGGAGTCTTGGGGAGTTGGGGCAGGTACAATATTGCTCTGAACAGCTCCCTGCAAGGAGGTTGTAGCAAGGTGCATGGTCTCCTCTCCCAAATAACAAACGATAGGGCAAGAGAAAATGGCCTCAAATTCCATCAGGGGAGGTTTTCATTAGATATTAGGAAAAATTTCTTCGCCTAAAGGGTTGTCAAGCACTGGACCAGGCTGCCTAGGGAGGTGGTGGAGTCATGTGGGGGTTTTTAAAAAATGTGTAGATGTGGTACTTTGGGACATGGTTTAATGATGGACTTGGTATTGTTAAGTTTAACAGTTGAACTTGAGGATCTTAAAAGGAGGCTCTTTTCCAGCGTAAACRATTCCTTGATTCTGTCTAAGGGCTTAGTAATGGTTCTTCTCAGGTCTAGAAACTAGCCCTATGAAAATAGCCATGTTGCCAGAGCTATCGGGTTCATGGTGAAATAAGGGCATAGATGAATATGGTGGATGAGAGGAAAATGACTGTTTCTCTCTGATCATTTCCCTTCCCTGCATCTTTAAGTTTAGGTTTGCTGGTGTTGAGACATATATGCAGAATGCAAACTCAAATCTGATGCTGCAAAAATCTTCACTAAGTCCTTATCTTCATGTGTTTTTCTTGAATATCAAGTTTAGATTGTTCAAAGATAAAAAAGTCTCTGTCAGAGTTTGTTTTCCAGATGTCTTCTTTTTACTCCATATYAATTTTAGATATTGGAATTTATATTTATGGCTTATACAGTCATGGGAATCAGGGCAGAGGACTGATTGTGCAGTAAAACTATTCTTCCTGTGGTTGAAAGAGCAGCAAGATTTGCTTGCAGGAGTCTGAATCTTGGAAGCTAGGAACAGTGCAAACTTGCTGAAGTAACCAGGTTAGAATACGAGCCCAGAATTGCTAGAGATTTGARTTCTTCCTTTGCAATTCCACTAAATACTATTAATTTCTTTGCCTAAGTGTTCATTTTTGTCTTTTAAARCAGAATAATGAAGTAGAGCTTCTCCAAGACATGAGTTTACGTCTGGAAAGCACTGTACACATGAAAATACTGGTTCTTATTATTGGTGCCTGAGTGCTACTGGAAAATGGAGGGAGGTGAGAGAGGGAGAAACACAGTGCTGAAGGCATGTGATCTGAGTAGTTATCCTTTCCCAAATGGGTCCTTCAACAGAAAGATTATAATGGGATTTGGAAAGCTCAAGTAAAATTGTTCTTATTTCATCAGTCACTACTTTCTGTCCTGCCTAAGGAAGAGGAATGTGAGAAATGAATTCCTGGCCTGTTTCTGTTCCAGCACAATGTTTGCCTCAGGGGTTTAAAGTTATTGAGAGAAGTGGTGGTGATTCTGTTGTTGGACCCCATCCAGGCAAGCTATTACCTAATCCAAGTAAAGAACCTATCCAACAGGTGTAAACTGCCTTCCCCTCCTACATGGCTTGGGAGAAGAGCAGCATGCAGGCCATCCTAGAGCTTCCATTCCTTTTTCAACTCTATTTGCACCTTTGCATGTGCTCATAGACATGGCTGCAAACCCCACCCCCAATGCCCAGGATTCCACTCTCAATGACTTCCAGGGCTGTGCCTCGTTTAGCGCTGTATACATAGTTTAATGCTTGTAGTTAAAATTTGTTTTAATTTGTACAGCAATCTGAAAATAAATCACACTTTTTCAGTCACAACTGATAGAGGATTCAATTTTTCAACCCTTTATAAATCATTTAGTCTTTCACTACTTCAGTTGCTCTGTTTTTATCCTCAGAACAAGAGACAGAAATACGCCTTCAGACTCCCTGTTGAATTATTTTATCTTCATGGCTKCTTCTATTAAATGGTGAAAATACTGGGAGTTCAAACTTCTATGTAAATCTGGAAATGGAAAAGAAAATTCTTGAGGCAGTGATGGATTATTTGGGCTGTGAAGTTAATGAGAGAATTCCAAAAGGAATATCAAGGTCATAATATATGGAGGTGGCTGTCTTGTGTTGTAAATGCCTTTTTTGCTACTTGATTTGTTACATTGGAGCAAGCAATTCATAGAGAGAGTCATCTGATGGGTGTCAGCCTGTGCTCAGTGCTGGATGACTGAAGAAAAGCTTCCTTTTTTGTTCCATTAAGATTCTCGTCTATCAGTTGCAAAATTCAGCAAGGATGGAAATGTTCTGTAAATGGGTCTCTTATCTGGCTTGCACTTGGCTCCAGTTCAAACATCTGTCTCCAAAGTACAGTCCTCATAGTTCTTGTATGGCTCTGTGGTAAATCTAAGCAATTTTAGTGCTGCTGAAGTTCGTTACAATATTTTGGTTTGATGCTTCCAGTCGTAGGATTTGGGCTATTCTTTATGACCAATCTTCTTCTCCTTTAATTTCTACACCCCCAGTACTGAATTACCTAAATGTATTTCAAAAGAAGTTATCTCTTCTTGATTCCTTTTGTTGGCATGAGATGAGGTGCCAAATTAGTAGTCTGCTTGCCAAAAGGCAAAGGAGATCTTGGGTTTGTAATGYAGAGACAGAGGACAGTTCTGGCATGTTAAAGTGTTATTTTATATTTCTGCACTGCTGTGCATTTTGAGTTTTTTTGTCACTTTCTATAAGTGTTGTCACTATTCCAACTCAAATGATAGCTTTGCCTGTAGCTGCCTCTCAGACAAAGAAGCCTGCAGGGCTGTACAAGAGATGAAATGTTCCAAGTTGTATGTGGGCTTACTTCTCACTACTGTAACATGACTGTCAGGCTCTGTCACATTTGCTGCAGACCTGCCTTTGTTGCCCTCCCTGTGTCACTGTAGTTATGTCAAATCTGTTCTCTCCTTCCTTAAWCCTAGTCCTGTCTCAGTGCCCTATTTCAGTTCTGTCTCAGCTTCTCATTCAGTCCATTGGGCAGGATTGCCACCCCTTCCCATTATGCTRTAAAGGCACTAAATGTGATGACATGTTCTGTAGTAGAGTTTTTAAAGATTACTATATATAATTTTTATCACAATTTTAGTAACATATTCCAAGGACCACAACAATGAAAAGTGATTCCTCATTGTCCAGTGAAACAATGAGTTATCTGAAGCCAAGACCACAATAGAACTGCTTTTTAAAAAGCATTCTCTTGAAAGCATTCTCAGTTGTATAATAAAGGTAAAAAATCAGGTGGTTAAAGAATGAAGCTTGTTGATTCAGAACATAAACTAATTTCAAGTATCTATTAGCAAATAGCTGCATAATCCCTAATGGTGGGGACAATGGATGGAGGAAGTTAGCACAAGCTTCTACCACTGGAATTTGCAGCTGCTATGCAACTTTTTATTTTTTAAAGACAATGGATTTATTCTCCAGGAATTACTTGGGCTCTGCAGATCAATAAATCTCTAAGACCTGGACCAAAACTAGCAAGAAAGAATTATTTCTAACTGATACAGAATTCTTTGTTTTCAGTGGACACCTTGGATTCAGCAGCAGCCATCCTTGCTTGTGGTCATCTTGTAAAATGAATATGGGCAGTCAGCAAGAATTAAGCTGTGAAATGGTCAGCGTTTCTCTTAGCTGCTTGCTCTTTCATAGTATCTATCTCAAACTGAAGACCAACCTTGCACTTCTAAACCGCTCAGCATATGTTTTCCTTGGATTTTTGGACAGATTTATCTAATTTGTTTAGGGCAGGCAGACAAGCTTCCTTGTCATCAGTCAGAGGGTAGAATGACAGTCCAATTTATACCAGAGAGCCTGTGAAAGGCTACTGCAGTTAGAAAGAAGGGATTCTTCTCCTTGCTTGATGTGTCTGAAATACTTCTTAGCTCATAATTACTGCCAAGGTGCTCAGGTTCATCAAGAAATGATGTTTTGTTGGTGGGCTGTCTAATGTGGTTTAAATTATATAAACACATGCTTTTCCAGTTTTCTGATCTAAGGGGTTTTAAATTTAATTTACTCCGGTATCACTCTCAGTGATAGTAATAGCAGCACTTCTCAGGGCTTCACAGGCTGTGTGCCTGCCATATGTTTATGTTGCCGAACAATCTCTGCTTGGAGTATTTTCATTTTTATTTTTCCTTCCCTAGAAGTATCAAATAGGGTGGGAAACCAGAAGAAGTTGACCAGACATTTCGCATCTCAGATGCTTCTGGGTCACATTGCATGTATTTGCTGCTCAAGTACAAATCAACAGTGTGGGTGCAGGAAATCTGGTACTACTTAAAAAGCTTCCTGTGCCTGCTGTAATAGAAAATAGGTTTTAATTTATATCCCAAAAATTCTACACAGCAAAATGATTGTACACTCTGCTCTCTCAAACACCGCTGCTCACAAACTAAGAATGCTGTGCTGCATCCCCTGACAACCTTAGACAGTCTCCCAAATCAGGACCTTCCTTTTAATTGCTGGCCTTCCTTAGCCTTGGCTGGGTAGTGGATACTTTATGTCCTCCTTCTGCACCTAGAGCCTCCTACTGCTTCATGCCAATTTTTTCTGCTGGTAGGGGGTACRTGTCCTGTGTGTTCCAGGTTTCAGATGTTCTGAAAATATATACTTGTATGATCATAACAAGTATATATCCCTTGGACTTGCGAGGAAGAATCCGAGGTCTCTTTTGGGAGGTTTTTTTTTTTTCTGAGCTGGTTTATTTGGCTTCTGTAGTTTCACCGAATCTTTGAGTTTTGCCAGAAAGACCCCAGACAGCAATGACCAGCTAATGATGGTTCACTGATCTCAATCCATTGKGTCAAAGGGGCAGCTTGCTGTGCTTGACATGAAGGGAAGGTGAAAGTGGCTTTGTTGTTTCCTCAGTTTTTGTTTTACGTTTTGGAGTTGTGGAATGTAAAGTAAGAAATCAGTCTTGGACCCTGACTAGACAGGCTCTGAAGAGCAATGAGAAGAGAGAGATTGAAATAGCCAAGAGATGTGCAGGTCAGTTCTTACAAGGATAGAAGGTGTTGATAGAAGAGCAATAGATGGGACAGTCATGTCTTTTTGCAGGACTCTTGAGCTAGACCGGGGTGGGCTTAGCATGGCAGAAGCAGCATGAGTGTTGCAGTAGGGGCTGTGGGAGAGGGCTAGCTATGTATGGTGGCCTTCCAGCTAGAAGTAAGACAAGAGAGTTCCTGGGGATCTTGGCAACTAATACCTAGTTTTCATAAGAATTAATCTTTTTCTCTCTTATATATGTATTGCCTTGTGATCTAGGTTGATGGTAACTTCATTCTAATCCAAATAATTTTTTCAAGCTCCTTGCAGTTTCTAGCTAAGTGGAGGCTACCTGACTGCTCTCCGGTGCTGCATTTGCCAAGCATTCAGAGCATGTTTGTATAATATTTTGGTATAAGGTAACTTGGAGGCTGTGCTGCACTGATGCCTCTGGAGGAAATGAAGGGAGAAAGCAGAAAGCCCTGAGGGTTACACAGTAGGCCYTCAGTTCAGTTTGAGCAAACTGTACTGACCTTAGCACCTGCCTGGCTAAGCAGTACAGATGTGCCAGAGCAGCAACAGCAGTCCAATAGCCCTGGGTCCAGCCCTGTGCTAACACATCTACATGTGTGTTCCTTGTTCCCTCTTTAACTTAATGCCTGAATTAATTAAATTCCTTTATTTGTGGCAGAGAAGTAATTGAGGGTGGATTCAGTGATTTTTCTGTGGCCTCTGCATCACCTCCACAGCTCTGTCATSCTGATTCTCCCTGTGGTTCTTGAGAGGCAGCATTTCTGAATTTGTGGTTTATTTCTGAATAAACCCCGAATTTGGAGTTTATTACATTCTGCTCAAAGGAAGTTCAAGGAGGGCACAGGAAAAATAGAACTAATACCTGGGTAGCTGTACATTTTTGCAACTCATCCTGTTTGTAGTTTGTGCATGTTCTTCTTCTCCCTGTGCATCCATGCATATTTGTGCCTGTAACAGACATATTTTGCCTCAACAATCTCTTACCTTTTGTTTGTTTTTTTTTTTTTTTCCACAAGACTCCCAGGGTCACCAGTGACAATTTGTTAAGTGTGGAAGTGAATTGGCTGACTTCAACTTCAGAAATACATGGCTCGCCTTGTATTTTTTTTTCTATATATATATACCGGTCACACTAAGGAAACATGTGTTGTCAGGGCCAATTGCTCTCCATACTGCTTGGAAATCACTCTGGGCCTCAGCACCGTGGATTGGCACAGTCCTGAAGGATCCCTGCTTCCCACAGCTAGGCCTTGGCTCTGTCTGTCTGRAGCCTCCAGGAGAGGAAAGGCGGAAAGCTCGTGACTTGCCCAGACAGTCTGAGGCCTGGCCCTGCAGCCTCAGCTCCCCAGACGCTGTTGAGTCGGACTTGGCTGGCAGCCGCCGCACTGTTACTTTTCCGAGGTAATAAGTGAGATTAATCACAGGATCCTTTCCAGAGGCAAAGGAGGTTTGTGCTGTGTGCAGGGAGACCGTAGGAGCCAGTGCTGAGGCTGYGAGCCGGAGGCGAAAACTGGGGCCTCACAGCGGGGCAGAGCAGGGCACCAGAGCAGTTGTGCAAGTGTGGCTGCTCCACTCAGCTGCTTCAGGGARCATTGCTGGAGCTGCAGCCCAGTGCTCCCCTGGATGGGCCCTGGCTGAGCACCGTAATGCATCTGCATTACCTTTGTCTGCTGGCCTTGGACAATTACATTTTTTGTAAATAACTGTCAAAGTTTGAGGGGGATCAGGCTTGTTTTTGACTGCATGACTTCCTTCCAGAGAAGATAGGAGGATCTTTCCTACTACTCCCAGTAAGCAGCCCATGTTGATAGGTGGAGGGGAACGACAGAGGTCTCCTACCTTCTCCCAAGCCAATACTGATTGCATAATGATTGTGAGTTTTCTCATCTCAGTTGCCTCCACAGACTGACCTTACCCTAATGTAAACATAGGACTTKCCATCCTGGACTGGACTGCTAATCTGTTCAATTCTCCCATCCACTGCTTCAGAGCAACTATCAACCACCATCATCAGTAGAAACATAGAGAATSTTCTGATAGGCAGCAGGGAAATTCACTTTCTGAAGGGGAGCTAGATTTTGCCCTCTAACTGCTAACAGCTGGCATGTAGTTCTTGCAGTACTTTGTTTTGCGTAGTCTAGTGTGGATGTTGTTAATCATGTRTTTTACCTTCTGCAAAAAGTGTAGTCCCATTGAGTTGTAGCAGTGTTTCACAGGTGGATTGCATATTATGCAAAATTGTCCTTTTTTAATTTTTTCCCAAATCTTGCCAAAAGTCTCTCTCCCTGAAATAAGATTACATGAAGGCAAACAGAAATGCTTGATTTATTTTCTGTACTATTTATTCTCTAYCTTCTTATAATCTCCCTTCTTGTTTATCTCTCTTAAACTAAACAGTTCCATTCATTTCAAATATTAAATGGAAATCTTCCTGGCCCTGTAGTAATTGTCTGGCTATCTTTATAGAGATGACAAGAAATGAAAACAGTACATGAAGTAGGAATAAAATACTGGTTTCATGTAAGTAACACTAGTGTATCTTTAAYTTCTATCTCAAATTACATATACCAATATCTTGCTGGCTTCTGACCATGCTAAACACTGAATTTTTTATTAATATGCAGTTGTTTTTCTTTGATTATTACAGTAATGTCAAACTGAGCAACAGGGATAAGTAGTTCATTTTTTCAGGGATTTTTTTCCCCATTCCTCACTAGGTAGCTCTCCTTTTCCTGCACTAGTGGGTTTTGTTGGCTGTGATGGAAGTTGCGTAGTCTTTTCTGCTCTGCACCTAATTCGATATAGAACAAATTGAAATCTTCTAGTGTCTTGCACTACTTGATCAATGATGTCTCCSCAATTATCCCTGATCTGGGATGTCTTTGAAACACGGTATCAGTTGTAGGTATTTAATGTTGCAAAGTGACCAGCACATCTTCCTTTCCCCTCCATTTATTTAAACCTCCCATTTGCCATTAAAATAGCTGTTTTGCAGAGTGGTTTTCAGAGGGTTAATGTTCTTGTAGCTCTCATGAGGAAGATCTGCTCTGTTCCTTACATTCTTACAATGAAGGGACCCAATGAATGCACCCAGTCCGGTGCTCTGCAGGAGTGGCTCCGGCTACAGCAGCTTTTCTCAGTAGAGGAGTTCTGAAAGGGTTACAAGGGAGCCTTGGCTGTTTCTTTGAGCTATTTGGAAAGGACAGGCCTCAGACAGCTTGGCAGGAACCTGGGGCCCTGTTTTTTCCAGCCCAGCCCTTCCTTCTGCACAGAGCTGTCAGGGAATCCCACGAATGTCTGGTTTTTCCCCTTTCCTGATTCTTTTAACAATATTTTCATCCATCTGTGACTCTTCTTCACACAAGGATCTTGAATTTTATCCATTGATTCGCCTTGCACGTATTGAAGTATAAATGAAACCTGTGCTACCATGCCATAGCTGTTGGAATTAGTTCACAGTTGTGCAGCTGAGAAGGGCATTGGGACGTTTCCCAGAAGGACGCCCTTTCTGGCGTTGATCTTAGGGCAGGTCCATCTGGCCTAAGAACAGAGGGATTGAATGGGCCCATCTTTGAAGTGTGCTATTCCTGTGGGCTGCAGTGAGGCACTCTGAAATCCTGGAGCTGCATGTTCTGTATCCTCTCYACCAGACATACAGAATGCTGCTTTGTGAAAATGGAAATCCACTTTGTAAGCCAGGCTTATGAAAGACGAGATAGGGCTAGTGACTTCTTCCTTCATTTGGCTCATGCTCACCAGGACTGTCCTGAAGTTGAAATCATWGTGAATATTTTGAAGATTTCCAAGTCTGCCCGGTACTTTTTCACTTCAAGAAAATGGAGGTGTAGTGGGTAGTGTTAGAAGGGAAGTTTGGTCTCATGAGAGCAAAGGTCATGAACAGATGTGTTGAAGATGTTGGTGTCATACAGCAGAAGAGAAATTGAATTAGGATTATACTGCTATCTCAGTAAACCTGTCAAATGCTGTGACTAGGGTGTGATCTGAGTTCCATGTAGAAAGACTTCCCAGAAGGCAGCCCTTCTGTGGGGCAGTCCCTGGACAACCCTACAAAGTCAGCAGCCAAAGGGCCTGGAATGAAGCTCRCTTGAGTTAAGGGTTTCAGTGACCAAGTACAAATGCCAGAGCAGGTTACAAAAGGGGCCAAAGGGTTTTCCTTCCTACGAGGCTTTGTTTTGGAGCTACCTTCCATTGTACATGAAATTTCCACCAGCAATGCACATTCATATTTTCCATCCAGCCCAAGGTCATGCTTTAGCTTGGCTTCCTCAGTCTTCTTTTTGGTGTTTTATACTGTGATTTAAATGAGAAATCCCTGCAAAGGCACAAAGAAACCCCTTTCTTGTCCCTGAAAGTGTTAGTTGGCCTTTCCTACGTAGATCCTGCTTTCACCTAATTTCCCYCAGCTCTATGATTGGTAAAGTTTTGTAGTTGACATTGGAGTTTATGAATTGTATACTGTTGGCTCTGTGTCAGTCTTTTATTCTCTAGGGTTTCTCTGGGCTGCATGTATCAAGCAGCAGCTGTTTGTGAATCACACAGGGATCCAGTATTTAACAGAAACCTCTTTTGAAAAAGGGGAAGGGAAAAATGTGAAMAAGTCAGGCTTATTTCAGTTCCCTTATGTATGTGGTGACAGCTTTGCTTGGTGACCCTGTTCAGTGGCTCCTAGGTGTAAGTGTGTTGTGTAATCTGAGGGAGGTKCAGCAACCAGAACTCTCCTGTGGGACACCAACTTTTTGTTTAGGGAATAGTGTGGCTTATATAAATATTGAGTAATATTTGTGGTTACTAGTACTTTCTTACTCTCTACCCAACACTGGCTACTACTAGCCATTGAGTAGTTTAACCAAAATGCTCTGGGTAAGAGAACTTTGGTTGGTCATGGGCAAGAAAGTGCACTCAAAAAAGCTTGTTACTGGATTGTCCAGAACCAGTGCCAGTTACAAGAATTTTTAAATACGCTGTTAAGGGTGGGCTCTGCAGTGTCAGGATGAAAATACCAAGAATCCCTTATTGCAAGCAGTTATTTTTAGGATTTCATTCTGTAACAATAGTTGAAAGATAGATATCTTCTAAAGAAAGGCAGGGGAGAGTGGGCAGAAAAGCTAGATAGTGCTTAAAAATACCAGTTTTCAGATACCAGTTTTCAGATACTGTTGTATTGCACACATGGCATTTTTATTAATATTTCTTATCCAAGTACTGTTTACAGCAAACCAGGTGGGGAGATGCCAAGCCAGTCTGACTGATTCAAATCTCCTTAAAACTGGCACTGAGACAACAACCTTTAGTAAAMGGAATTTCAAAGTAAGAGAGCTCTTCTGAGTAGCTGTGCATGTGAACAGGCTCCCCAGGGAAGTGACAGTAACACCAGGCTTGCCAGAGTGTTTGAACAATACTCTTGGGCACGTGGTGTGACTCTTGGGGTGTCCTGTGCACAGCCAGGAGTTGGATGTCAGTGATCCTTGTGGGTCCCTTCCAACTCAGGATATTCTATGATTCTATGTTGCTTGGCTTCTTTACTTGAATTTCAGATTGCATCTGGCTCAGCAAATGTCTTCCACTCCCCTTTCTATCTTTCTGCAATCTGGCACATGGGACTTAATTGCAAAGTTAGTCAGAGAAGTTCTGGCAGTGCTGCACATGCTATTGGCAGCTGTCTGTCAGGGATGCTTAGCCTAGGCAAGATTCATACTTTGGAGCAAAAGGGCTGTGACTTTCATGGTCCAAACCTTTTGTATGTATAAAGATTCCTTTATTTGCTTGTTGGTGAAAAAAAAAAAGATAGAAACTTCTCTGTGAAGAATGTAGTCAAGTTGGGCCATTAAAGTCTTCAGTGCTGAAAGTTTGAGTTTTCTCAAAATTCTTCTGAGAAAATTTTCATGTTTGRTAAAAAGGAGGAGAAAATCTGAATTCTCAATAATCTCTTTCTTTTTTGATATTGGTATAAAGATGCTGGTGAGTAAAGAGGTGTCAGCTTATCTTTATTTAGCATTTTGAAAAATTGAAGATGAAGAGACTTGAAATTGAGTAAGTTTAGGAATTTTGTTTCTTAGTATTGCTACTTAGTTCAGAAAAACTTTTCACAGTCAAATTCTGGATTTCAAATGAGGAAYTTGAAATGAGACAACATATTCCTTAGTGTGGTGATTTCATCTTCCTATTGCTGTTTCCTAAAATTTCTCAAGCTGTGGTGTTAGAAGAAACTTGAAATAACTTGTTAGAAAGAACATTCTGTTCAATAAATTCCTGATCTCACCTCCCCTAGACACTTGGATGTGATTCTTTGGCAGTCTCAAGATGCTAAAGATTCTGGCTTCTGTGTAAATACCTTCTGATGGATCTAAATTGAACAACAATTAAAGGCTTTCTGATTCAAGCAGTCAACATGACAAAGAGAACACAACCTCATMTTTTGTGAAGGAATCAGTAAATCAAAGAGTGTGTGTGGAAGATTCAAGCACAGGCCCAAAACCTCAGCCCCTAAAGTGATTCTTCATACACTTTACTGTTCTTAAGATTCGGTTCTTTAATGAGCACATCCCTTTCCAATAAGGAACTGTGTATATCTCCAGAATATTTTCCAGGACAGTGAGATTTGAGGTTCTGCTAACAGTGATYCCCCTAGCCTCCTGTTTACAAAATTCCTTACAAAAAGAAAACTAAGGAAGTTTAGAGTTGACCCTTATGAACAATTGCAASAAAGGTTGCCAATTAAGCTTTTCTGGAACAGCTGTCTTTCATGGAGTTTGGTCTTGCATATTGACAATTTGCTTATCTCTCTTCAAAGTTCAAAAGCCTCAAGGAGGAGTTGTGTTTTAATGTGGAATTAGTTTTGTTAAAAAAAAATCTGTGGGAATAATAACTTCTCTCTTATCAAGGTTCATAAACATTTTATTTTTTAATTTTAGTTTCTGTAAGTAAGCCCATATATTGCATTTTAAAGTATTAAGTAAAATAATAGATACTGGTAAAATAATTTTGAAAAATTGGATTATTCTGGTTTATTTAAAGAAACTTGAATCCAATCCATTTTTAGTCATTTAAATATTTTGTTTTTCTGTTTAGGACATTGTTTGCATAACTGATTTTGCTTTTTTCAAAGGTCAGAGTCATGTTTTGATTTGTTTCTGAAATTCCACTTTCCTGCTGCTGATAATAACCTGAATGATTTAAATATGAAAGTATCCTCTGCTATCTGTATAGAGAGAACAAAAATTATGCATTCGTTTCTAGGTTATTTTGAGGTGTAAGGGACAGAATAGGGTTCATGTAGTGCAGAGGTTTTCTCTATTGATATTTTCTAAATAGAAAAGGAATGGTTAATATTCTGTGACCTCTAAAGCATTGCAAAACCTGAATATGAGCATAGTTGTGTTACTGGGAAGCATTTTTGTGAAAGGGAAAAGAACTGTGGTGCTGAATATTTTACTGTTTGCGTGTTTCACTATGAAATTATCTAAACTCCTGGTATAGTATAACTTTATGTATTGTTAATTGTTATGCCTGTTGCTACACAAGGCATAGTTGTTTGTGTATTGTTTGTCAAAATCTCACTCTGGTGTTTATGGTGTGTACCGTTTCGTAGCAAAACCACATGATGACTACTCTTGTCATTTACTTTCAGTTTGTTTTTTAACACTGTTACCTTTGTGTGAGACTTGCTTACTGTTTTATACTCCAAGTAGTCTCTAGAGTCTTAAACACAGTACACACCATGCAGGTTAACCTCTTTGCAAATATTACTGTGTTCACCTCAAGCCTTCTGGAGGCTGTGTTTGGACTCGTACTGCATTTCTTTAAAATGCRCCAGTTGTGGCCTTTGAGTCTGTTCTATTTAGAACATTTACTGAAACATTATGAAAGGCATCAAGTATAAAGAAGCAGCATATAATGGAGATTTATGGATGGACACTGTTGTTATTGTCCTTTCTTGATGTGTCTTATCTATTCTAGAAGGGAAGTCTTGAAAGGGCATTGTTCTTTAAGTGATTGGGGTATTTTAGTCCGACCTTTTAAGGGCTTAGCATGTGTATCTTTGGTCTGCTCATGCTCAGAATTACATGCAATCACTTGGTGAAATTCCTGAGGTAGTGATGCCATGGTTCCCAGCTGTGTTCCTGAGTCTGGGAGCTTCTGACTAATTATACAATTTTCTCTGTACTTGTAGGAAACAATTTCATTTTGGCTCTAGAAAAAGGGATTGGGTTGGAATGGAATATAGGATTGCGTAACTTTTTTTTCATGTTTAACCACAGACTCCACAAATGAAAGCTATTGAACTTCCTCTGAAGATACCTACTCTTGGCTTTTGGTTTCAAGTCAGTAGAAATATTCAACACCCCTGTACAGTCCAAGAGACCTAGCAATTGAAAGGCTTGGCCAAAATCTGTCATTGATGAATCCAGCAAAGTTACATCCCAAAGAAAAGAGCCTCATCCCTAGATTCCTATTCTCAAACCCCAAGGGGAAAAGATGGATATCGTATGCAGTTGGGATGACCAGCAGAGCTGGCACAACTGCATCARAGACTCTTCTGTCTGTGTTGTAGGAGAAAACATCACAAATACAGATGCCTGGTCAAATGGAGATAATGTCAAAGCTTTTTTTCTAGGTGTTGCATACAAAACTAGTACTTACAGTGTCTACCTCCTAACTTGCAGTTGTAGATAGAGACAGAAATCTCATGTCAAAGACTTCAGGCACTGGGTAATCAAGTAAGTTGTGTGCGACTTGGGCATCTTCTGCAGACAGGATCTGACAGAGAGGGATCTTTCAATGAATACTGGACAAGTCTGGGAATTGCGTTTTACAATGTGCTGTCTCATCTCTTGGTACTATACAATGTAATTATCTTAACATCCTTTTACTCATCTTCCTCTAATGACAGACTTTGTCTGTCATCAGATGGATCAGTTTCCTGGAGAAAGATTTTGTTGACCCAGTTTACCGAGATAAGCCTGAGCCTTTTCTATAGTTACCGAGGGTTAATTACAAATTTCCTGTTCTCTGTGSTTGTTTTCTGTCAGTCGGCCTTCTTGGTCAGCATGTGTGTTTCTGCCTGCTGGGGAAAAGGAGACAGCTGAATGATTTGGGGCTCTCCCACAATTTTCCACTGCACCACCTGTTTTGGAAGTGGTTGTGGAAGTGCCAAACACGCTGAAGTGGTTAAGTGTACCAGCTCCTAAAGAAGCTGAAGGGGAGGAGTGGTTCTTGCCTGATGTGCTTTCAAAGGGAACTGACACTTTGATGTTCTGTTTTAGCAGCTGCCAGATATAGTRCCTCAGCCCTGTGCAGCACTTGTGGCCCCAGCCTTCATGCGTTGTATTCTTCTTTACACTGCCAGAACAGAGGGAAGAAAATAAAATAAAATTAATTAAACCAAGAGTGTGGGCATTAGCAATAGTGTTGCTTTGTTATATTTTACACTTTGAGTTACAGTACCTTATGCCACATGCTAGTGAAGTACCTTGCACATAATTGGGCCTATTAGAGTAAGAAATTTATTTCACTTCAGCTTTCTTTGCCTTTCTAATTGCTTCTTCGTCACCTCTTCTGATTTATGGCTGCTCCTAAAATAATCATAGTAATTTTAGTCTTTTGTTCTGTAATGGCTACTTAAAATAGGCAGAGATACACATGTATGTTTGCACCAGAGTTTCTTGCYGAGTCTAGAGGGACTAGATCATCTTTCCTGTGAGGATTAAGAGAGACAGAAATGTGGTGACTAAACCAAGGCTTTATATAAAGTCTGTGTTAAAGCAGGAACAGACAACRCTCTGCTATATCTGCTGAAGGCAGTTTGCTGGGAATTTCCCTTTACTCACTTAACTCTTCACTGCCAGAAATAAGAAGCTAAAATAMAGCTAACAACAAAATACAAAATATATACTCTTTGTTTTCTCCACATAGGTTATCCTTTGAAAATTCTTAGAGCACTACAGACCTGGAAAATTTATGTCACTTTTAGCTTGAGAAAAACATTGCTAGRAATTTGTGCTACCTGTGTTGAAATAATAAGCACTTTATAAAAGTATCTTTCGTTGCTTCTAAGGAAACTGGGAAGCATTTTATAATGCAAATTTATAATGCTAATACAGTGCTTTGTGGCCATCAGTAAGGCTAGCCCCACACACCTGGTATTGCCTTGGTGTCAGTGTGCCGTGCTGCTCTTAGGATGGCTGAAAGCCATCCCATAGATAGATAGTATCTATCTATGGTCTCTGTGTAAGTAACCTTTCTTCRTACATATTTTCATTTACTGCAATGTGTGGGATAGGATGGTCTTGCCTATGCAGCACATACAGTCATTGGGCCAGCTTCTTCAATAGGTAACAAGCCATGCTAGAGTCTCTCTTTGTGTATCTGAGCATATTCCACCAACTCCCCTGATTAGATTTTATGTAACTACTTTTARTAGACTTTAGAAAGTGTGTGCTGACCCACTGGCTTCTTCCTCTAGTCTGTTGTTAAGTGTTCTGGGAGCCACAGCAGGTGAGTCAATCTTTATACAAGAGGTGAAGGTAAAGGAATTCTCCTTTCGCTCCAGCATAAACGAAATGCAAAAGGAGCCTGAGGAGGAAGAAAATTCAGTTTATTTAACATGTGGGAGGTCACTCTCCATTGTATACCTTGTTGCCTTGTAGAAATCCACTTGAGGGACAAGGAAAGCAGAAACTATGTATACATATGGAATTGCTTTTGTAACAGAGRGCAGATAGGAATGCTGGGGGCACCTCTTTGGCCAGCATATGAGTGTCATCAGGCTTAAGGGACTGGGCGAATCTATATTTTTATTGGGAAGCTAACTCAGCTTCATTACACTGAATGCAAGTTGATTGATTTCAGTTGTTTAAGGGTACAGGTCTCTTAAGGACCTTTACTCCGTCCTTATATTGGTGCTTGGGAATTATTCATAAACAAGAAACTATTAACCACAAACATACAGCCTCTACACCACTTCTGCACCAGAGAAGTGACCTTCAGTTCTTGTTTAGTATTTTTTGCCTTTTTACTTTATTTCAGCAGCTAGATTTTGTACAGCTTCAGTTATGTTATTGAATGGGCACACAGCAGATGCACCTTACTGGTGCCATGCTGCTTCTCTACCTCTTTTACCTGGAATATTTATCATAATATAACTGTAGCCAGCTGGCTTTCAGGTGTCACTTTCAACAGTCCCTGATAAGGTCAATTTGTAAATGTTTGCACTGGAAGTGCAGAAGAGAATCTAGCCTTCCTTTTAGTTATATGCATTATTCATATAGAGGTGTTCTTTCTTTTGTGAAGTTCTCTGATCTGGCTATAATTCTTGAAATGTATAGTCATGATGTCAAGCAGCTGTACACTTCAGCTGCATTGTCGTCATAAACAGAGCATCTAAACTGCCAGATTTATCAAATCTTCTCTAAGAGACTCTCATAAGAGAGTCTTCATCTACCACACAATGGGTGTACTGAATGTCAAGCCAAGTTAGTTGCTTTAATTTCAGTGTAAATTCTGTGAAATATAGGGGTTTGACATGCTCTTTAGAGGTTTCTGTGTACTAGGTACTTAATATTTAGACCACAAAATAGCCAAAGTTCAGTTCATGAAATGCTTCTGCTGCACAGTCATATAGCACTAAAAATTTTATTTGGGCCTCAAGTGGTACAAGGTCTGGACAGCATAACCCTAAGGAGTCCTTAAGGTCCTGCAGTGTAACATCATCCTATGCCACGTCTTTTGGGATACTGATGGTGGCAGGGACATTTAGCTCTGGGCAAGGGCAGGGCTTTGAGCACTCACTCTGTAAAACTCAACAGCCTGTCTTTTGTTTGCTTATTCTTCTCAAGTACTCTAGATTTCACCAGTTTAGCCCAATTGTAACTTTTCTCTTGCCTTTTGGGATTTAAAGAGGAGCCTGAGCTACTTTCTTCATTCCCCATTTTCTTACTCATTAGGCTCTTGCAGCTGCTGCTTGAGCACATATAGCAAAGAGCTACCACACTCCGGGAAAGCTTACGCAGGAGGAAACTTAATGGAAAATATGAAAAGGAAAAAAAATGTGTTTGATGGACTTTTAATATAAAAAGGGGGTAAAAAAAGAAAAAGAGGAGGGGGAAATTTATTCACTGTAATAGGAACCAAATGTTGGCTGGGACAGCAGCTACAGTCTCACTCTTTCCCTGTAAACTCTATGAGCGGCTTTTCAAAGGCATTACAGGGTGCAGGGCTAATTTAGCAGTCCTGACTTAACCCGTGCCTCTCTACAGAGAGGTATGGAGTGTGGGTTTACAGGACAGAATAGTGGCTTTAATTACAGGCTCAGCCAAAAGCATATTCAAGACAGATACTGTGCCTATCTACTGTTTTSGTCCTCATGTGCTACTGCAGCTATCCACCCATAAAATGCAAAGTCTGCTTGCATAAAGCACTAAAAAGGCTTTATGTCTAGAAATAGAGCCTGTAAGTCTTTTTCAGTTTGGTTTTCAATAAACTTGCCTACAATGAAAGAGGAAAAGTAGAAGAATGTTGTTACAACTCATTTTCATCAAGTTAGTCCACTTGATTCATGCTAGGCTTTTACAGTGGAACCTCTTCAGTGAGAAGTACCTTTCCTATCTGTAAGTGTGCAATACTCCATCTAATTTGGATTCTGTGAAGCATGTATATTCACCCCAGAAATTCTGCCTGGACTAGGATAAGTGATCAAATTTGAGATGGCACTTAACACATATTCTTAGTTTGAATGACTTACCTTAATAAAAGCAGCTCCAGAGAGTACAGTGAGGTATATTCATTAGGTCCACCCTTCTTTGTCTGAACTTCCCTAATTAATTAATACTATATAATTGGGGGTCGGGTGTACGAGACCACACAACACAGTTCAGGCAGTTGCAGATAATCTTCCTCAAAACTTCGTTTTGGGAGCAAAATGATACCAGGTTTCTGTTTTAGTCCTACTGCATATATATCTTGCTGTTAAAATATTTTTGCAGGCTCTGACTGTGTTTGCAGGTGTGGAAATACATGCAAGAAACATGAAGCCAGAACTGCCTTCCACCCAGTAAAGCTCAGCCCTGCATTTGCACTAATTGAGGGTAGAAAGGCTGTGTGATTTTGCTAATCTACATCACTTGGAGGAGATATGCTCAGTTGCTTTCATTACTACTCCAGTGACCTGATGAGCCACAATAGGATGAAGACACTGAACTTTGCAGTCAGCTGACTGTTAGTTACCTTCTCTATTCAGCCTTTCTGTTAGCAAATTTCAGAGCTGCCATGTGTAAAGGGAAGAAAAAAATAGTGTTGCTTACCTGTCGAGTATTCCCTAGGTCAGAGAGACAGTATTTTGTAACAGGCGTGAAACCAAGGATGCTRCTAGGGGCCCCCAAAAAAATTGTCTGCACTGGAGGGTAAATATTTAATTTAATTTTCAGAGACTGGCAAGTTTGGTGCTTCTGAAAGTAAGATGTTGATAATGCCAGCTAAATCCAGGAATAGCTGAGATAGGTTAGGCCTTGCTTAAAGGGGGTTTTCCAGTGCTCCATAATCTCATTTTGCCCTTCCCCTCCTAGACTATCACATGCCTGTTTTGATGCACCTCATTTCTAACTGAGCAGGTTAGACTTAAAACTCATGACCTTGCCTGTGTATGGAGACCTAGGATGCAAAAGACRCTTAATTCCTCATCCGCATTGCCTTTGTTATAAGAAACTACTTTTGTTCCAAAACCAATGGATTTATCAATGGCAGGAAAACAGAGGGAATATTTTTCAGAAGTCAGGGAGCAGGAAATAAATTATACAGAAAATATACCAGAAAAGAAGGAGGCCTGTGGACTTTGATAGTAGTTGTGGAATAAAGTGAAGGAGCAAGAAGGCAGCGAGCTTTCCTTGTATAGCTATTGTGCATGCACATCTGGAATAATAAAGTGGAAAAAGTTCACAGAAAAGCAATGAGCAATCAAGGCCTAAAGAGACTGAGCTGAGGAAAAAGAAGAGAGTTAAGTGTKCTAAGGCTGGCTGAGCTCAAAGGAGGCATAGTTCTAGTAGTGAAGGTTTAGCCCTGAAATAAGTGGARTGTCATATAGTAAAAGAGAAAATTTAAGTTTAATTGGGAATCTTGGGGGAATTCTTGACACTGAATGTATACCTGTTCATAGAGTTGTGCAGCTGAGTGTGACACATGGAATCCTATAGCCACTGAAACATGCACTGATCCTGCACCACAAGGAGATGACTTGGGTGCTGTTGCTCACATCTTTGTTTCTGAGTAAAATTCTTGCAACAGTATCAGTTCTCTCAGTTGAAAGGAGGAATTGTGAGAATGGCAGAGGGGGACTCCTGACATTTGCTAAATATTATGCATATTAAAATGTCCTGGAATGCTTGAATTGTGCCTCTGGTAGCTCTTACAGTTAACCTGTGAATAGATCTAGAAATCATAGTTAAAACTGCAAAACTTGTCATTCTCATTGCCTACACCAGCTGAGTCCTAAGGCTTTGCACATGGATATTGTACATCTTCTGTTCTCTCGTGGCGCAAATATACTGATGGTAAGAGCCCTTTCTGTAGATAAAAGTAGGTTGAAGTGCTGGGAAAATGGGGAGCTGAAGAACTATGGCTGAAACTATTTCAAGATGCCTCATCATTAAGAGGGGAACGTTTGATTGATGGTCTATGACAGAAACTCTCCTGCATTTCTGTACCACTTCTACCATGGGAGGCTGTACTTGTCACTTTGAACTGGATTTGAACCCAACCCACAATTCTGCAAGTTCATTGTGCCAACGCAGCCTTAACAAGCTGCTCATTAACTTCAAAAGCTTTTCTTTAGCTTCTCTTGAAGACCACAAARGTATATTGCTGGTCAGGTGATGGCATCCTCATTTTATACAGGCCAGCTGCTTCCTGTCCCTTCCCTGTGTCCGAGTACCTGTATCGTGGTGAGTTCTGGACAGCTCTCCATGCTTCAGATCTYCAAAATCCCTGGTTTAGGTCTTTTAGGAATATTCAAAATGCTTTGTTCACCTCTGGTATTTTGTGAAACTATTTTTCTTTACCTTTGTAATACTGTTCATRCTATGTTACAAAGCAGGAGGCTTTTAAGAGGCTTGCAAATCCCAGCAAGCAAAGCTACAATCCTTGCTAAAATGTAGGCTCTTGCTGACTAAACTGCACAAGTCACTCTTTCACAGACACTCTGATAATAGCAGAGGCAAGGAGCAAACCATTCTCAAAGACTTGTTGCTGTGTTTTTCAGTTTTAAATTTATTGCTTTTGAAGCTGAGGGGAAGGAAAGAGGGAGAAAGACAAAGAAAGGCCTCGAGGCAAGTGAGAGGCCCAATGCTCCTGCATCCCAGCCAGGCCCCCAGCATCCTGGGCTTTATCCCACTGTTTATCACTGCTCTATAGCCAGCCATAATCTAGGACCTATTGTTAAGGATGGAAGAAGCACATAGTGTGCCAAAGAAAATGTTCTGTGTTTTTCTGAGTGCCTGAACATAAGTCAGCAGGATGCTGGGAGCTGCCACACTAGACAGAATCATTACTTACTYTGCCAACTACTTCCTAGCAGCTGGTGCTCACCAAAGATTTGTACTGAAAACTTYCTAGGCTTGTCATACCAGCTGAATGTCCTGTGGGAAAGAAGCTGCTGCCCAAGGTTGTCTTGCATTCTGTAGCAAGGTGGGAGCACTGATTTATAAATGCACCGGGTTCCTTAATGCCAGCAATGGCCCTTGTTTCTCCTTAGCTTCAGCAATTATAGGAAAGGATGCAAAGTATTTTCATTTTCAGCTTGTTTTCTTTAGTTTAATAGGAAAATAAGTATTTTCTCAGTTTGTGAGACCTCCAGCCATACTGATTTCTGATGTGATCCTATCAGTTCTCACAAACTAAACAGGGTTAAACGGAGGAATATTCTTCATGAATGCTGAAACTTCATTTACACAAGTAATTTGAGCCTAGTTTGCACTGCCTTTCAGTGGGATGTAGACATTTTTCAAGCATTTCAAAAGTGCCTGCTTGGTGAGTGATACATGTGGAGCACCAGTGATTTCATGAATTGGTATTGTTGCCTGCCACACAGGAATTGGTATCAAGCAAGTACCCAGCTGTGCCATTGGAAGAAGGCTTCAATTAAAATATAAATGTAAGACTGATATTTAGTACAGACTTCTTTTAGTAAGCCTTCTTTTGGTACTGACTCACTGTTTGTCATGGTTCTTTTTAACTGAGATTCTCAGTGACTGGTGTTCTGGGGTCTGGTCTTGTCTACCCCTTCAGTCCTTGGAATTCTGTTCAACTTTTTTTCAAGTGGAAATAAGTCAGCTCTCTCCTTTCTTGTAAGAACTGATAATCACATCCCTTCTGTGGTATGGACACTGCATTTTTTTCTGTAATCAATGAACAAATGCATTAACATTTCAGTATTGTTTAGTATTTTAGTATATGCTGTYATTAGTTTCTAATAGAGGTGTAGGTAGTTAATTGCATAAAGGTTGCTTACATCAGAAAAGAGCTAATGAATTGGAAAAACTCAAATTGGAACTYGACTAGAAAGGTAGTTTGGAACCAGAAAAACTGGAGATGAATGGATGGTATTCTAGCACTTCTAGACTGGATTCCAATCATAATTGCATGGTGATTTGTTGAAAATGGTCTCAGAAGCAAACCTGTATCTTTTGTGGTGCAAAAAACTGCAGCAGAGAGGTTTTATGCTGTCAGTGAATTGGAAGAGGGAATTCTGGCCCAGCCTTTATGAAAACTACAGTTGAAAGAAAGGACCACAGTGGGTTTCTTGCCAAAAACACTGAGTAGCCCCAAGAACCGCTGGAAGGACARAATCTTGCTTACAAAGGATGGGCCATAATGCCAGAGGCTGAGATTTCCTGTGCATACTGAAGGCCTGAATCCTGGCCAGATCTCTAAACTAAGCAACTCATAAATAATCTTGAGCAAGCTGTGAGAGGATTGCTCACAACCAGCCTGGCTGACAGAATGAAATCAAATCTCTTCTGGTGGCACAGGCAGGAATTTCTATTTCCCATTTGCATGTGTGTGCATCTATGCCTAAATCTGTTGTCTGAACATGTGAGGAAATGAATATTCAATCATTAGTGTTCAAGCAATAATTCTGAATTGAAAACAAGCAGGTCTGTAAGCACAAATGCTCCAATCATCATTTCCTTTAGGGATGTGGAGTTTTTTTCTGGTTATTTTTGGCTTTGCCTGGAATAGTGTGAGTTGTGAGAAAGCTTTTAAATTCAGTGTGGGGTATTTATACAGTCTCCCTAACAAGTGAACTCTTTAGTATCTCTTAAGGTGTGAGGTCTTCTACAGCTCTTTTGCAGCCTTCATCACGGTGCCSAGCCTGTTACAGATTTCCTTGGGCAGAAGAACTAACTTCTGCTTAAGGGTGCATAAGTATTGTCATGCTTCAATAAATCATCCAACAGGCAGAGACTGAGAATAGGAAATGCACCATGGTACATTCCTRTGTGCATGGCAAACACACTGAGAGCTGGAGCATGTCTCTGGCARCAGTGTATTGAGTCTCAGATCCTGAGCCCTGTTCTGTACCAGAGCAAACATTGCCTTAGATGTAATATCAGCAGATGAAAWACCTCTTTATGAAAGTGACCCTAAGACTGGCAATTACACTGGCTTTCTGTTGTCAAATATTGTATGTTTATGTTCTCAAAGGTTGAAGTTATGCTTTGCAACATAATGCATAAATGCAGAAAAATGCATTTACTTGGACTTCTGTCTGTGAATATGGGAAAACCCATAGAAGCCAACAGAAGCATATTCAGTCCAGAAGGATTCTGCAGGCCGTGAAGATAAAATATACTTAGGCAAGCAACAATGTTTTTAATATATTGTCTAGAAAATAAGTAAATAAGTGGAGAGAATTATGTGGAGAAAAGGTATTGGAACCACAGGGAGTAGTGTACAAAATTGTGCTGCAAAAACATGTTAGCCAAAGTTATTRTAGTTTTGTTTGGTATTTTTAAATTTAGTTCTTCCTAAAGATTTAATGACATAATTTCAATGGTACTTTCCTGGGTAATTTAAGCTAAGCTTACCTGGGCAATATAATATCCTAAAGAATTTATTTTGGGCTATATAGCTCATATATAGGTTGAAACAGAAAAAGTGAATTAAAGCAGCTTAGAGACTCAATGAGAGCATTTGAAAGTTCATTGAATTGGACAAAGGCTGGAGAAAGGCAGCAATCTCAGTGCATTTTAAAAAAATCRGTCCTAAGTATTTGTAATTACGTAACAGTTAATCCTTTGCCAGATAGCTCAAAACAAAAGAAATAAGGATCAGGGAAACGTTATTAAAATTTTGCCATTTGTATAGTGGCCCTCACAGTGCCATTTGGATAGTGGCCCTCACTTCAGACTGCAGTCATTATACATCAACTCTGTGGCACAAAGTCTGGCTGTCAGCAGGTCCAATTTTAGTGGAGTTTTCATTTACATCAATTTTGTCTCCTCCATTTTGCCTTGACTGTTACATTTTAGAAATAACCACTCAGTCTTTAGCTTCATAAGCATTCTTTTGGATCAAAGGATGAATTTTATGTATTGCAGGTTCTGAGCTGGAGGTASATATAAGAGGAGTTGGAACAGATGTTAGTTTCTAGAATTAATACAGTTTAAATATCTTAAAGAGTGCTTGAGTGAATTCACTTCCTTCTGACTTAGACCTGAGACAGGCTTCCTTTCAAACCCCTAATGCATAAACAACATTGGCTGCATTTTTGCMGAAGGGGTGGACTGTCTGGTTCAATGTCTGATCAGACAGGGCCCACAGAAGATTTTGTGGGAAGAGCACTKGGTGATGTTACAGAATGACAATACTTCCCCAATATTCTCTCGGACTTGGTAAYCAGTGATTTTTCTGGCCTGGAAATGGTATTTTTGGCTAGTGATAGTGTTAGCGGCTTGTGCTTCTTAGAGTTGTCTAATAATTTTTGAATCCCTGTGAATTTTAGCCATCCTTAACTTCCTGTAGTAATAAGGCCTCTACAGTTTAATTTTGTGTTACAAGAAAAACTGCCACCCTTTCTTTGWTTTAACCTGCCCACCTGATGACTTCATTTGGTTCCTCCTGTGTTTTGTAGCTTGAGAGGTTAGTAATTGTTTCCTCTTCTCCTTCTCTCAGAGGCTTGTGATTTTATAGATACTTTTCTTATTTCTTTTAGTTGTCATTTTTCCAAGCTGAAGAGTCCATATTTATTTAGTCACCATTCAATATATATGTTTCATACCTTCGATCATCTCTGCAGCATTTCTTTGTACTTTTTCTAGTTCTACTGTATGTTTTTTGAGAAGAGAGAAGAGACAGGGGTTAGAACCATCCTCAATATGCAAAAAGAGATGCAACATTGGTTTACATAGTAGCATAGTAGTGTTCATGGTTTTGCTCTCTAGGCCTTTCCCCATAGTTCTCCACACTGAATTTGCTTTTTGGGAGTATTTGCACAGTGTTTTCGTAGAAAAAGTCTATTATATTTATACTTGTAAAGTCTCCTTCCTGAATAGAAATAACTAGTTCATAGTTCATCACTGCATAAAACTAGAATTATATTTCCCTCTATACATGACTTCATAGTCATTGAAATGAACACCATCTACTAATTCAGCTTCTGATTATTCATTATCATTGTTAATGTGTTTTTTCCCACTTCCCAGTGAATTTCAGTTTTTCACCAGAAAGAAGACTTTCTTTTTATTTTACTCTTTTTTTCTGTAGATCACTTAGAAAGGTTTGAAAAGTAGAGACCATAGCACAGATTCTTATGGGACCCCACTGGTGATCTCCTTCCACTGTGGTAACTGCCCATTTCTTCTAGCTCTTTTCATGTGTTTTAACCAGACATGAAATCCATGAGAAATTACCCCATACATCCTATGTTGGCTTATTTTATTTAGAAATATTTTTAACTGAACTTAACCTGATTTTCTCAACTGAAGAAAGCTGGTGTGAATAAGTAATTCTAGGCAARTACATAAATGCAGCTGTTGTTTAGTTCAAAACAGAGGTATTGAAGATCATATTCACTCAGAAGTTCTGATGAGGAGTGAATGAGGCTGTTTACTGAGTACCAACATGGCTCTGATGGAGCTCCTGTATGCTCTTCAGCTTTGTATCTGGTGCAGTTGATGTTTGTTTCAAGGGGCTGGYCTGCAGTCATTCCCAGGTATCTCCCAAAGGCTGCMTCCTGGTCTCAGCACAATCCTTTGTGTTTTCACCTGTCACTATGATCTGGGTTTACTGGAAGGATAACAGAGTCCAGCTGYTTCCCACAAGGGAACATTGAGCTTYATCATCAGAATGGGTGATRGAGTCTGTATCTATGCAGTGGAAGGAACAGATACAGCCCTTGGGATCAGAGTTGAGTCCAGGTGACAGCAAGCTGCTCTTAACCCATAGGATGAGCTGGTGGGACTGGGGAGGAGACAGCTGGAGATCATTTCAAAAATTCTTTGTTCCTTGTCCTTTCTTCCTTTTAAGTTTTGCTTTTTGTGGCATCCTGTGCCTAGCAGGGTTCAGTGCTGGAAGGCCAGCACCACACACACATCCCATGGATCCAGAGCTGACCAACCACAGGTGCAACCATAGCAACAGAGAGGATCATGACTTTGTTACTGGGACAGAAGAGGGGGGAGACAGGTTCAGAAGAAGAAATCAGCGCTCCCAAGATTAACCACAAAGCCAGCTTTGGATCTTGAGTTTCAAGGCCTGAATATTGTGAGCAACATGACAGTTGTCACTTTTCCAAGCACTGGTGAAAGGAAAAGAGCTGAAAGACTGAGGGTTCTGTCACAAAAAGTARCAGGGAGTGAGAGTCATTTATCCAGTGTTGCATTGGAGTACAATGGAAGCAAAGGAATGCGGAAGCGTAGGTGGGATCCCTTGAGCAAAGAGACCTGGAGATAGCTGCCCACAGCCAGAGGCCCATGAGACTAAAAGTAGTACTGGTGCTCCAAGCAGAGGGAGGCCCAGAGGACACAAGGTGAAAATGCTGCTGAAYTCTTTTTCTGCTGGATTATGATACTCTTCTGTTGCTGAGGAGCTGAGTATGGCAAGCAACCCTTTAGTGTTTGGAGTCCTTGTTCTCAGTGTGCTTTGAAAGGGATGCATTAGGTTATTTTTGAGGGAGAGTAAATATGGCTGGCAGTTGTCTCTGGTCTTGTTTGAAACATACTTCTGAATATTTTAAGGGTTTGCAATGCTGACAAAGCTTTTGGGGGATGGAGCAACACATTCAAAGGAAGCTGTGATATGTTTAAAGAGTCTAGCTTGTATGTTTTGATAGGATCCTGAAGCAAAGAGATTGCAGTAAATTCCCTAGCCAAAACCACGACCTACACTCCAAATTATGACATAAAAGTCACCAATTATCTTGTATGTACCAGTTACATATGATGTGGATAGGAAATATAAGAGAAGTCTGCCCTAGAAATCCAAGGGAAGTTTTTGGAAGGAGTGGCTGAGAGAAATATGAYGGAGACCAACAGACACTTGGGAAGCTCAGGCATTGAGACTTGAAGGTTACATTAGCCAGTGTCAGGATTCAGGGGGTCATATGGCCTCTGTCTTATGAGCACAGRATATGTGAATTGCTGGGCCATTGTAGCCTCTTCAGGACACCTCATGGTCCTGTCAGTCTGCCACCTGCTCTCTGCAAAGCCCCTCAGCCTTGTGTAGAATTGGGTTGGTGCTGCCTTCTCACCAAGGCTTGCCAACTTCAAAGCAAGCCAGTGACCTTCTGTTGGTGCTTATCATGTTGCAGGCCACAGCTGAACTCCTACAATGTAAGCCTGGGTTGTAAGAGCTCCTGTAACTTTGCAGGAGGCCTTCTATCTTCTGGGAAAGGCTTGCATTGCTCTGATGATGAAAGAAATGGGCTTTTCTCACTCTCCCCAGGTCTTTTGGATTCTAGCTCTACCAAGTCAGTATGTATCGTAGTTGGAACCTCACCAACCAGCCCTTTATCCTTTATGTCTGTTTCTATTCCATTCTCACTGCGATATATATGTGCTTAGTGCAAGCCTTATGTTACTGTATTAAAGTCTCTACAAATCCAAATAGGTAATTATCTCATTAGTGATGGGAATCAGGTCTTTTCCTGCTGCTATTCTGCCTGTCTTCAATGCTAATCAGCCAAAGAAATGTTCCAGTTTAGAGTTTTTATCCTCATTTCCTTTTTTCTCCTCAAGAGAATGTCTAGTAATATAGTCCCAGCCTGAAATTTAAGGACAGCAGTTGGCACATGGCACCTCCAGCAGGTGTTGTGCTTGCTAAAGCCACTTTATGCAAATTCATAGTTGGCTAAATATTAAGAGATTGCTTGGAAGCAGCAGTGCCTCGTAGGCAGCAGTCCTTATATGCAGRGTGGTGAAAATATGATGGCTCTTTTTTCCTCAGGCCTCCAGAGAATCATCATTTTGCCTTGGAAGGAGAGGTGGAGAGCAGTGTCTACAACAAGGTGACACGGGCTCCTCTGGCACATCCCAACTATCAGCTTCAGTTTGCAGTGCAGCAGCTTCAGCAGCAGAAACTTCAGTCACGACAGGTGTTGGAGCAAAACCAAGCACGGCAACAGGTAACTAAGAAAAAATCCTGCCTGGGTTGTAGCAGTGCTGACTGAGTCTTAGATGTGCAGAACAAACCCAGAGACATTACATACTGCACAGATTTTGGGAAGGAAGTAGCTGTTAAAGTGGGTTGCAACAAAACTGATATTACCTGTAGTGATTTTGATGGCATTTTTATGCTGTGGTTGCCAATAGCTTCTTCCATTGCGCTGACATCTGAAGAGCTGTAGGAAATAGGAAAAAGGGCTTGTATTATTGATGTTCTGGATGTTCTGGATGACACCTAGATGCCAAAGATGGACCATTGTGTGTGGAACAGCATTTGCATCCTGCCTGGGGAATCTTTCAAGATTATAATGACTTAATTGATGCACTTGTTACCTTACTTTGTCATTATGGAGAGTGATATGTATTTTGAGTGATGTCCAAAAGGCTTCCCTGCTAAAAGGATGGAAACCTTTGGGTGAACAAGCCTTCATTCAAAAGAGCTTTGTCTCCATTAGAGCTGTTTGTTAGCAGCCTGGCATGACTGGACTCCCATGAACAGACCTAACACATGGATGTCTGAACACCCCATCRCCCTCCTGTGAAGCAGTCATTAGTCAGGGTCCTTGAGAACAGGTTATAAGCAAATTGCCCTCATCCTTTCCTGGGAGCATCTTGAAGGACAGGCCCTTCTGCTTTTCCTCCTTRCCCTCCTTTCAAGACCCTTTCTTTGCCATGTAGTTTTCATCCTCAGCCTCTCTCACCTACAGTCTTTTCACTCCCACTCCACGCAGGAGGTCTTCATTTCACTCTGTGCATGGGGCTCTGTGTGGGCAGTTGTGGCTGCTCACGAGCTCAGGAAAGGGCCATAAACTGGCTTGTGCCTGTGAAGAGGCTGGAGCTGGCCATGGGGCCTGGCTGAGCCCTCTTCTAATTGCTGACATTGAGCTGATGTTATTCTTGGCCTGGGGCAGAGCCATTACTCAGGGGTTTCTGTTAAAATGATTCTTTGTTAAACCTCCTCTCACCCCCACAACAYCCCCCCTCCTTTTTCTCCCTCCCTTCTCCTGAGCCAAGCATTTTGGAGTTGCTGTATTTAGGCTATTGCTGTGCTTCAGGGCTCAGGCTGTACTGAATTTGCCATTAATGAAGGAAAATACTTGCTGAACACAGGGCCTTCAGACTTTCTGTCATGAATAAAATGGCATCTTAATAAAATGATTGTTTCTTGGACACTTCCTGTCCAAGACATTGTATGGAGCCTGCTATCCCACCTCTTCTTGTCWCAGTTGCACCGATCCTCTGGTGTCTCTGCCAGTCACAGCATTACCCTTGTCTTCCCCTGTACCCTCTCTMGTTTTCTGTTACTGACCTCTTCCTTCTGCTAGTTTGATTCTCAGACTTCAGTCCTTTAACTTGACCTAAGAACTGCTTTCTCTTTTCTGCTGTTTATGCATTTTCTGCCCTACATCTTCCCACTCACACTGCTTTGACTTCTGCACCACCCTCTTTGTCCTCCCTTTTTACTGGAGGTTCATGTAGGTTATCATAGGCTGCATGGCTTTACCGCATTTCCTTGTCAGTGTCACCTATTTCCCATTGCCTGCTGTTTCCTTTCTGATCTTTCTCATGTATTGAGATGTGCTCCATGCTTTGTTGTCTTGCCTGTTACATTCAAATTTGTCATTTTCCTCTCAGCAGAGGAAATACATCCCCCAAGATTGAAGGTCCATCACTTGAAAGAGTGTCGTCATCTCTCTGCTTTGGGGAATGCATGCAGGATATTTCCAAGACTGATTGTTCAAGTTCTTGTTATGGTTAGAAGGCAGACTAGCCATATGTCAGTGGCTGAAGTACATCTGTTAATTAATATATCTTGAGACACACCCTGAGTGTGGTGTGACCATGCCATGACTAAATGCCAGTCTTTCCTTCTGGCTCTGGCAAAGGGACTAGTTACATCTATATGTATGTGATCAAGTAACAGAAGCACCATGATTATTAACACAGGCAAATGCTTCTCCTGTACATTAACCAATTTAGTATGTTGGAGATGAGGTGGATGCTCTGGTGAGCATGGACTTTTCTAGTTGAGCATTAGGAACCCTTCATGTACAATGCARTAGCTCTGTCTTATCATGTGTGTTAACAGGAAGGTTTATTGTGTGTTTCTTTGTTGCAGCACCCACTCTCCGTTGARCACTTTCCAGACTCTTAAGAATGATGATGATTTCTCCAGGCATTTAACAATTTGCAGAATAGCAAATACTGTGTGGGCAGAGGAAGAGGAATAATAATAGTTTTCACTCATTGTATGCAGAAATTAGTTCACACAGTTCAGTACAGTAGAAATAGACCTTTGATGCCAGAATAGGTTTCACTACCTGGACAAAAAAAAAAAAAAAAAAACAGCAAACCGATGGCATGAGAATTTAACAAACCAATAGGTGGAGTGATATGGGCCATTAACAGAGACAGTACAGAACTTGAGAAAAGAGAAAAAAAAATAGAGAGGGAAAGAGTTTGAAAGTAGCGGGAAGAGGCTTAAATCTGATATCAATAAAATCGAGGAACAAGAATTACGAAATCAAACCAAAAGACAAGAAAAACAGGCTTATTAGCAGTATTTTTACTGTTCAAAGGAGACTTCATGTGACATGTTATGACCTAGATGTTAGTATCACTGCTGCAGCTGGCAAGACAGTTAATGTACCATCATTGTTTATTCTCTAATTGTTTCCTGTACTGGAGAGATGCCATTAGCTGTTAGGGAGGTTCTTTTTTTGTGTGGCTATGTTCTGTCTGCTTAGCCTAGCATCTACTGGGTTTAAAATTTTATGCCAAGCATTTCACATGGGAAAAAAGCTAAATTAAAACAAGGAAAGTACAATTGTATGGTGGAATGATCCCCGTCAGTACTGCTTACATCAAAAAGGCTCGTGTTAAACAAGACATGAATCATGTTAATGAGTTGTGTGGGCAGTTTTGTGATCACATTTTCAGTCACAAATTTAAGTAGATTTTATGCTGTAGAATATTAGGCTAAATTAATCTTAAATAATTCTCCTCTCAGTCATTTAAAAACGGTATGTCCTGAAATATTCCTCATTTTATGAAGTTCAGCAATTTTTTTTTCTATCTGTTATTCTCTTCTGACATCCTTGTAATTTATTTAGATCAGTCTGGAAAGACTGAGTTCTGTGAATAATATTCCTAGTATTACTAGAACTACATTATTCCTGCCTGAGGATACAGGGCTTCCTTGAATGCAGCCTTGAACATAATAAAACTGTTTTCTAAACTGTTGTATTTGGAACTGCTGTCAGATTTGCAGTATCTCTTTTCTTTCAGTTTCTTCTTCATTCTYGTTATTCAGCTTTCTCCCTTGGATTGTTTTCCCACTAAATGTATTAACTGCCATTTTTCCTATTTGAGTCTTGTGATACTGATGAGTCAAAGTCTCAGTCTAAGTAAAATGGAACAACCATTCTCAAAGCAGTAGTCTGAGCTGATTTATACCAGCTGAAATTTTGTCCCCATGTTTCTGATCCTGTCACTATTATTAGAGTTATGGTAATGCCCAGATGTATTAACTGTCTTTCCAATACAATGATACAGCCCAATCCTCGCCCCAGAGAGAAATAAAGCAGAAGGCACCAAGTGAACTGAGTTTAGTGTATTTTATTCTTGCTCTGAAGAGTTTACCAAGGAGGATATGGTTCAGGACAGCCTGTGCATACCATGAGCTTACTCTTCTTTAACATCCCAAGATCCTTGTCTTAGTGCAGTTTAACACTATGATGGTTAATAGTACATTTTGAGCCTGCTCTTTATTGCCACTTTGTGAATTTTCAATGCAACCAGTTGTTGTATCCAACCTGATTTAACTGAATGCAGTAAATATGTGTTTAAAAGAGTTTTCACAAAACAATTTATATGACTGGAAAGGTCTTCCAACCCTATAAATTCTGTGTATTTTTGCAATGTTACCTGAAACACAATTGCTTTTCTAAAAGTTGTAGGTAGTATTTTGTTGGATTTCCTTTCTTTTTTT